>NC_056075.1:49762112-50091112 GCF_016772045.2 Ovis aries | reverse complement strand
TCAGCCGGGCAGTTCTTCAGCTGATCCTGCTTGGGGTCACTTTGCTGCTAATAAGCACCCAGCAGCTGCACCGCAGCCAGCTGGTCTGAGAAGGCCCTGCTCCCACCTCTGGGAGTTAGCGCTGTCCTTTCACCCCAGAACTGTGGTCCTAGGAGGGAGGGTGGATGCCTCAGAGCCTCTTGGAAACTTACCCTGGACAGAAGTCCCTGAGCTCTGTTTCCCCAGCATTCTGTTGGTCAAACATACCGCCAGGCTGGCCCAGACTCAAGAGGGTAGGAGGACACTGGTAGGAGGTCGGGGACAGCAGATGCCCTGTGACTGATGCTTCCCCTGGCACCACGGCCAGCAGGAGGGGGAGAGGGCGGCCCTTGGCACTGGCCTGCCCTCCTTCATCTCCAGGGAGGTGGCGGCTTCCAGGGGAGCAGGGGATGAATCTGGGAAGGAGAGGAGAAAGGAGGCTCCTTCAGGCAGAGAGGGAGACAGGTTAGAGTCCTGAGGGGCCCCTGAGGACCAGGCTGACCGTGTGTTAGCGGTCACAGTCAGGTGGCGGGGAGAAGGTGGGCGTCACTGCCCGGGGTTGAGGAGGACGTGGACTCCATGTGCTGGGACCCTCCTGGGGGGATGGTTGCAGTCCAGAGTGCATGACCCCCAGGCCAGGGTTCACCCCAAGGATGGAGAGCAGGGTCTTCTGCGCATGGAGGTACCTGTAGTGGCAGGAACACGAGAAGGGGCTGCGTGTGCGTTCACGGGGCTGCCGGAGTGATGCAGAGTCCAGCCGTGCGGAGGGCCATGCCGCGATTGGCAAGACAGTCTGCTGGTGCCAAGCTCACCACGTTCAGCAGGTGTGCTTGCCCCCTGCTTGGGGCACGAGTGACAAAGTACAGAGACGAGAGTGACTGCTGAGAAGGATGGGCGCTTACTGTCCTCGGTGTCGCTGGAGGTGGGGACGGAGTGGCCCTAGCACTTTACACCCACCCATTTCATGTTAGGACGGCCCCCAGTGAGTTCCGTGGGACATGGCTTTGCAGGTGGAGAGTGGGTGCCCAGGTTCACGGGGCTCCCCGGGTCCAGGGAGGGCTGGTGGGCGGTCCTGTAGGAGCCAGGCCCAGCGGGGACACAGGACAGTGGAGGTTCTGCCTCCGAGGCTGGCCGCTCGAACGCACATCTCAGGTGTGTGGGCTGTACCTACCCTGCGTTCTGAGGACGGCGGCTCTGCCCCATCCTTGGTTCTGGAGACAGTTCATCCTGGACCCCTGGTTCTCCTTGCGCTCTACTCTCCTGTTTCCTAACTGGATTGATTCAGGCCCGAGGACATCCTTGGCTCTGCACCCAAGTCCATGTTGCTGGGGCCACAGAACCTGCCCCTTTAATCATAAAACCAGGGAGCTCTCGGCCCGCTCACCGCTCCACCAAGCCCGAAATGATGACAGTGAAAGATGCTTATGACTCCTCCTGGAAATAATCCATAAAATTCTTAGAAACTTCCTCGTGGTGCTCTCCAACTTTTCCATTTTGTGTGACGGGACAAGAAATGGCCTCTGCTCTGTGGCAATGGCCCCTTCATCACAACAGACTGTCTGCAAAGGGGGAGAGGCAGACCCACTCAGGCGGGGAAAGCCCGCCTCCTGAGCCAAGTCCTCATCAACCCCGTGTGCATGCTGAGTCGTGTCTGACTCTTTGCGCTCCTATGAACTGCAGCCTGCCAGGCTTCTCTGTCCATGGGATTCTCCTGGCAAGAATACTGGAGTGGGTTGCCATGCTCTCCTCCAGGGAATCTTCCTGACCCAAGGATCGAACCCATGATTCATGTCTTCTATGTTGGCACCTGGAAGCCCCGTTAATACCATGGTCAAGGACAACTTCATTAGGAGAAAATCTCAGATCAGAGGTTGTGAATGTCTACATTCATGGAGAAATTCACTGAAGTCAATGGTGGGAAAATTAAGAACACCTGCTGATGAGGGCAGGCGTTGGGAGCCCCTGGTGGGGCGAGGCGGTGTGGAGAGTACGCATCTTTAGGGGCACACTTGGGGGTGGGACCTGGCAGGCCAGCTACAGGGGTGGCAGTGGGCATGTGAGGGCCACTTGGGTGGACACCGACCCCGTCCGGGTGCCGCAAGGCTGCCTCCTCCTCCTCAGGGTTTATGACGCGATGCTGCACACAGGTGGCGGGGTGACCGCCCGGCGTGTCCTCGGGAAGATGGTGCTTCTCCCTCCGGGGCGCGGTTTCCGGCGTGGGACCGCCAGCTCCAGCTCGAGCACAGAGATCTGCAGGGTCACGTTCCTCTCTGACGTCCTTCCAGCGTGAAGTGACTCCGAGCTTGTTGTCGCAGGAAGGTGACGCATCCATGTCTGGGGGTCTCCGAATGTGTCAGGTTCTCCAGCAAAGGGGAATGGAAGATGCAGATGGGGTGAAGGGTCGATGCGTTCCCGCTGTTGTCCTGGAGAAGACTCTTAGTCCCTTGGACGGCTAGGAGATCAAACCAGTCAATCCTAGAGGAAATCAACCCTGAATATTCACTGGAAGGACTGAAGCTGAAGCCTAAGTACTTTGGCCACCTGCTGTGAAGAGCTGACCGACTGGAAAAAGCCCTGACGCTGGGAAAGAGTGAGGGCAGGAGAAGGGGATGACAGAGGATGGGATGGTTGGATGGCGTCACTGACTCAGTGGGCATCGTCTGAGTAAACTCCGGGAGATAGTGAGGAACAGGGAAGCCTGGCGTGCTGCAGTCCATGGGGTCACAGAGTCGGACACGACTGAGCGACTGAGGAACAGCAAATGGTGTCAGGCTGCCCAGCAGGTGGGACGCTGGCTCGGCTCCTCCCGACGCCCAGGGTGGCGACAAGGGCCCCTACAAGCGGGAGGCGGAGCTGGGAGGCAGAGCTCAGGGATGCCCGTGAGGACTCACGGCCTTGGGGATGAGGGGGGCAGGCGCCGTGAGGACTCACGGCCTTGGGGATGAGGGGGGCAGGTGCCGAGGGACCAGGCACTCTAGAAGCCGGGAGAGGGGAAGGGCAGAAGACGCTGCTCAGTCATGAGCTGGAGAGAATCCTGCCATTTGTCCCGCCTGAGCGGGCCCTGAGGTCGTTATGCGGAGAGAAGTCAGTCAGAAAGACAAACGCTGTGAGATCTCGCGTGTGGAATCTCAGAGAGTCACGCTTGTGGGGACAGAGAGTAGGGTGGTGGGTGCCAGGCCTGTACAGCGGTGCGGAAGGGGGGCCAAGGGAGCAAGCTCCCCGCCCGGAGAGGAGCAAGTTCTGGGGACCTAACGGATAGTGCGGCGGTGGCAGGCAGCAAGACTCTTAATCCTTCTTGTCAGAGCGATCACGGTGGGCGCTGGGTGTGTCTCCCGGCCTCAGTGTGGCCCATACTTCATGTGTGCGTGCGAAGTCCCTTCAGTCGAGTCTGGCTGTGTGCGACCCCATGGACTGTAGCCCACCAGGCTCCTCTGTCCACGGATTCTCCAGGCGAGAACACTGGAGTGGGTTCCCATGCCCTCCTCCAGGGGATCTCCTGGACCCGGGGACCGAACCTACGTCTCCCGTGTGTCCTGCACTGCAGGCGGGTTCTCTACCGCTGAGCCACTGGGGAAGCCCAGGCGTTTCAGAGCCTACATCGCGACGCCGGGCACCTCACACTTACATGGTGTCATATGGTAACCATATCTCGTAAAGCTGGAAAATACGACGCATAGTGCTGTGCTGAAAGATATAGAGTTCCCAAGGAAACAGATAAATTTCAAAATCAAAATTACTGGCACTGACTTGAGAAGTAGACACCCTATATTAACAAGGAAAAAAAGAAAGCACTGTCGCATAATTACCTCAATAAAAGCGTCAGATTCTCCTCCCTCCCCCAAAAAACAATTTACAAGGAGATTATCCTGGATTATCCAGGATGGTCCAATGTAATTACAAAGTTATTATTAGGAAAAACCTAATGGGGTCAGAGAGAAAGGCGGAGGGGGACAGAGACATTGAGCAACAGAGACACACAGAGAGACAGACAGAGACACAGAGAGACGGAGATGCAGAGAGAGACGGTGACGTGGGGAGACGGAGACGAAGGGAGACAGAGACGAGGGGAGACGGAGACGCGGAGAGGTGGAGACGGAGACGCGGAGAGGTGGAGACGGAGACGCAGAGAGCTTGAGCCCCGCCGCTGCGCGCTCAGAGCAGGTGACGGGACGCAGGGGCGCAGGGGCGGTGGGCGCACCTTTTCCACAAAACCCGACTCGGAAGTTCCCTTGAGGGGGTCTTAGGGGTGTTTAGGGAAACTGTCTGCAGGTATCTCAGTGCCGGTCTTAACTCAAAACGCTCTGCTGTTTCCTTCAATGAGGTTCCAAAGAGAAAGCCAAAGACCAGCGGAGGTGAGGAGGCGTGGACGCCATACAACCCTCAGAGCGCACAGCCCGCTTCAAACACATGAGCTCATTTTTAAAAGCAACTGTGTTTACTTTTATTTTTAATCCATATTCATCATAGAATATGTGGCTGCAACAATGATGTCTGTAGACTAGCAGAGAAGGAAGTTGCCAGGCCCTCAGAAGAAAAGAGGAGGGGAGGGTCCCTGAGCCCCCAGACTCCCAGAGGGCCTCTCTGACCGGACGGTGGCTTGGGGGCTGTGCTGAGCCCAGCGCGCCCCGACCCCCCGGAACTCCCACCTCCACATCTTGTCATCTCTCCTCCAAGGACGCCACCCTCCCTTGACACTGGTGCCAACCTGTCCATTCCTCAGACGAGCCCTGTGATGCCTCAGATGCTTGTGGGTGATAATGTCTAACCGTTCCCCATGAGAAGGTCTGGATTTGAATGTCCTGCCTCATCCAGGGGATGAGGAAACTTTAGAGGTTTCTACTTGGCTTTCCTCAGGATCACACTTATCCCATGGACTAGGGACACCAGGAGGGCATTGCGCCTCCTAAAGTGTGTTAGCCCCTTCATTCGCTGGGGCCTGGGGCACGACCAGTGGGTGAACCTGTGGGCCTGGTGGACACCCCCTAATCCAGGCCTGGGCTGGGACCCCGTTTTCTATGTGACTTCCACATGTCCTCTCTAATGCGTGGCCACGACAACTCTCCATGTCCCTCCCTGGACACCAACAGAAACTCAGACACTGTGTCCGCTTCTCCCCTGCGTGTGGTCATCTGGGTGAATGCAGACGGACCAGGGACGCTCACATGGGAGCTCGCATGTGTCACAGGGCCCTTCCTGCCGAGGCTGGGCAGTAAGGTAGAAAGGTTCGTCCTGGTGGATTCAGATAAAATCACCTGTGTGACGCCACATAGATGTCGGTGGAGAATAGCCATCAGTTTGTTTCTCTTCCTGGAAAATGTCCCAAGCTCCGCCCTGCAGCTCCAGCCTGTAGGAGCTTGTGGGGAGCTGGAGGGACAGTGGGGGGCACCTGGCTCCTCCAGGGCCAGAGGATTTTCCCCCAAGTTATTGGCTCTCTCTGTAGGAGGTAAATCTGTGTTTACTGAGGTCTGCATCAGGACTGTGTAACGGTTTTGTCTCCTGTGAGTATTCCGCTGGGGTCTGGTCCTGGGGTTCACTTTGATGAGGTTTGCAGGTCAGTACTTACCCAGCTGCTCTGAGGGGAGAGACGCGGAGCTGTGCCTGCAGGGAGGAAGGCCTGTGTGGACACGGCCGTGCTCCATAAACGATGTGATGACCTGGGGCCCAGCGCTCCACCAGGCCAGCTGGCACGGGTACCCTCTTCTGACCGTTCCTAGAACCTCGGGCAACGGATGCTGTCTCTGAAGGCAGCAGTCCAGCTTGTTGAAAATCTCTGTCTTCAGCGAATGAAATCTGATTTCTCTTCCATGGAAACTTCTCCGAGCAGGCAGGAACACAACGGCCTCTGGTCACCTGCTGAGTTATGCTTTCATTCAGGGGTGTGTGTGTGCGTGTGTGTGCGTGTGTGTGCGCATGAGTGTGAGAGTGTGTATGTGAGTGTGTGTGAGTGTGTGTGGGAGTGTGAGAGTGTGTGGGAGTATGAGTGTGTGTGAGTGTGTGAGTATGAGTGTGTTTGTGAGAGTGTGTGTGTATGAGTGTAAGTGCAAGTGTGTGAGTGTGAGTGTGTGTGAATGTGTGAGTGTGTGTGAGTGAGGGTGAGTGCAAGTGTGTGAGAGTGTGCGTATGTGTGTGAGTGTGAGAAAGCGTGTGTGTGAGTTCAAGTGTGTGTGTGAAAGCGTGTGTGTGTGAGAATGTGTGTGAGTGTGTGTATGTGTGTGAGTGTGAGAAAGCATGTGAGTGTGAGTGTGTGTGAGTGTGTGTGTGCATGTATGTGTGCGTGCATGTGTGTGTATGTGTGTGTGTCAGCCAGCGGAGGGGGGGAGGCAGGGCTGCGGCTGAGGACGTGGACCGCTGGGTGTGATAACAGGGCTGGGTCAGCAGGCGGGGGCCGTGGATGGGGCACCAGCCCGGGACTGGCAGAGGAAGACAGTGAGCCTGGGTGCCCTGTGCAGCTCCTGGGGGAGGCTCTTTCCAAAGGGGTCAGAAGCGCACCTTTACTGGAACGTGGGGGACACAGGGATGGGTCCCCCGGCTCATCCCTGGGACCTGGGGCATCCTGTCGTTACTCGGGCTCCCCGGCGCTTCTGCTCTGGTGCTGACAGAGGGAAGGACTGTGTGTGTGTGTGCGTGTGTGTGTGTGTGTGTGTGCACGTGTGTGTCAGTGGGGTCTGAGGGCTCCATTTCCTTGCTTCTTCCTCAGGCGAGGCTGAGGACCTAGGGTCTGAGATCACTGCCTCAACTAGATCCAGCAGGTCCGATCCCTTAGGACCAAGACCTGAGCATCGGGTCAAAGTCAGTGAAGCCAAACACACCAGTGACTCGCCGGCCTGACCTTGACCTCTGCTCTTAGTTCTGAAGGGAGAAATCACCATTTGTGCACAACAGTGACTCCACGCAGGCTCACACCCGCTAACCAGCCTTTCTTTCTTTCAACCCCTGCAAAGCTCAGACACTCACACAGACCATGTAAGAAGTCTCCCTTGGAGAGAGTGCAGTCTCTCTATGGAAGGGATGCACGTGGCTGCCCAGAGCTGCCCGGAGGGCAGGGGGTGGGGTGGGGTGCGGCAGGTGGATAGGTGACCCACTGGTGGCCTCTGGCCCCTCCCAGCGATGGGGAGACGGGCGGGAAAGGTCTAAATGGGCAGGAGAGGAAGGGCAGTGGCCAGGGCAAGGGGGCAGTGCAGAGGAGCCCAGAGGGCCAGGGACAGGCGAGCGGCCCCGGCTGCGAGTGGTGGCCCCACGGGGGCCAGAGAGGGTGATGGGCAAGGTCAGGGATGGACAGGAGCGCTGGCCACCAAGCGAGTCAGCGAGGGGACCCGAGTCCCCAGCGAGACACAGAGGGCGCGGAAAAGTACCTCTGCCAAATGTCAGAAAGACCAAATGCCCCAAATTTACCAAAAAAATGAATTTTAAGAACCATTTGAAAAGCATCCTCCTTGTGACTGTTCAGACGGCATCTTCTTGGGTAAAGCTGTTTTCTGATGCCTTAGGCACCAGCACGCTTGCTTCATAAACACAGTGGTAAGAATACACGAAGTTCATAAGGGACTGAGCCCCTTTGTGATGGGTGATTTTCAACAAATGGAGCCTTTCTCAAACTTCTGACAAGGAGTATATGTCTGCTGGATACATTCAGGGACTGTGCGTGTCTACTCAGGTTAATTTAGAGAGGCGTTCATGAAGCAAATCCATTTTTTCTCTATTTTTTTCAAAATTGACGTGGATCCCCCAGCATGACAGTGGCTCACGTGCGGACCTGCAATGTGAGGGAAGAACCAGCCAGCTCTGACTCCCATGCCGAGCATGCTGTGGTCCTTAACCCAGCTGGGCATCCGAGAGTCGGGGCCGCTTTGCCCCACTTTCCTGATGAAACAGCCACCTTCTCCACAGGGCACCCTGCTCTCGCGGGGGCTACGGAGAGGGCAGGGGTGGGGCCGGCAGACTGGGGGCCCCGGGGTCAGGGGCACGGGGGTCCGGTGAGGCTGGAGGATGCACTCGGCAGGAGCAGGGCCCCAGGGTGGGGAGGGGAGGCTGCCATCCCTGGAGGAGCATCGGAGGTGAAGCTGGGGGAGAGGGTCTTGCCCGGGCTGTGGGTGCTGGCACGGTGTGTAGACAGTCCTTGGAGGTGTGCGCTGCCTGGGTGTGTGCCGCTGTCCACAGGGCGGTGGGGGCTGGTGTTCGGAGCGGGGAGCGTGTCCAGGGCAGGCGTGGGGTGGCATCTGACCGGCCGCTCCCCTGAGTCCCCTCCAAAGTGATGCATTTGAGTCTTGGCCCCATTCTTAGAGGGGCCGGCTGTGTGAGCATCCCTGTCTTCTGAGTGTGGAGGCGGGAACCTGTCCACTGAAGACAGGTCTGTGATGCCTGCAGACGCTGGGAGGAGCCCGCTCACGGTGGGAGGAGCCCTTGATAGCTGACTGTGTGGTGGGGCCAACGTGGACCACCCTGGCAAGCACGGATCAGGGGGCCCGGCTACCCAGAGCATCAGGAGTGTGTGCTCAGCCAGCGCCAGGACCCGGGGGCCGCTCCGGGAGGTGTGGCGTGCAGAGGCCACGGAGCAGTTACCCCGGGGACGGGGCAGGGCAGGAGCCCGAGGAAGCCCCAGCATCCTCTGAGCTGGGGACAGAGCTGGACACATGGAATTGGGGACAGTCGTCACCTGCTGAGACCTGAGGGACGTCACCCCTTTTTATTCACGTTCATACTAGGGAGGAAGGCTGTGGTTCCGATTTCTGATTGGAGGGGTCACAAGTGCAGTATGTTTCCGCCTTTGAAAGGAAGGTGCTAATCCATTTGCTTGTTCTCCATCAATCCAGGTTTCCTCTGCTCAAGGGAAGGAGGACTCTGCAGAGGAAGACTTGGGTTGTGGGAGAAGATCTCAGCCGCTTCCTTTTAAGCGTTCCCCATCGTGAGACAGGCGCTGTGCACAACCAGTTTCTACGCATCATCCATGTAAACCTCACGACCCCTGCAAAGCAGATGCTGCTGATCACTATTCCCAGAGCTGCCCCCAGGGAAACATCCTTCCACCCCAGCCTCGGCTCACGCGTTGGCTGGCCCCGCCCTTTCTAACTGCCCCTCGAGCACCCCACCCTCTGATTCGATTGTCCTCTAACACGCGATCTCCAGTAGGCATCCTGCCTCCCGGTGGGTGCTGCCTTCAGCCAGACTCCTGGAGTCCTCCAGGAACTCCTCCTCCTCGGGGTGTCCCCAGCCCACCACCCTCCTGCCAGCTCTCACTGCTGGCTTGTCTCTGGGGACCTCTCCTCCCAGACAAGCGGAGGGCGAGGTTCACCTTTGTATGTAAGGGCACAGTTGTAGAAAGGCTCGATCTCCTTTGTCTGTAGAGAGGGGAAAAATACCCTCTGCCTGGCTGAATTTATGGTGTGAGTGTATAGTCTTGGCTGTTCTTCAATCCACAGCGCCAGAGGCCCTGCCACTGCATGAATGATTGCGGGGACTGCAGCTCTGGCAGAAGCAGATAAATCCTTGGCCAAACTTCCCCCTTTGTCTTTCACGTTATTTCCAGAAAGACCTCCGCGTGATGGCCGCTTGTAATCCGTGCAGAGCATCTGAGCTTCTGTGGTGCGCGTGGCTCCCAGGCCATCCCAGCAGCTTTAGCATTTGCATTTCCTGGCCTATATGCATATATATATATATATATATATATATATATATATATATGTATGTATGTATATTTTAACTTCTTTTTGCCAATGAAATGATTTTTAAAAATGTGTGCCCTTGACTTTGGAAGGCAGCTATGCTTCTCACCATACCACCCACGCAATCCACTTGACTTTGACAAAGTAAAATGTAACACGTTGGAATAATGTACCTGCATTTCACTTGCCTGATTACTTGTTCAGCTTCCGTGAAAGGATTCACCAGTGTGACGTCAGCATGCTCACGAGTGCACACATCTCCGTCTCTCGGCACAGGCAGGGCAGGGGGACAGCACAGGCTGATGCAGGGAGCCTCGGCGGGCGCTGGGCTTCCGCAGTCTCTAGCTGTCTGAGGTGATGCAGGGTGGGAAATGTTGGCTTGACGTGTGAGAATCAGAGCATGCAGGTGGGGTTTGGAGTCCGGCTCGGTGGATGAGGGAAGGGTTCACCCGTGGACCTGTGTGGATTCCCTTAGAATCAGCAGGCCCTGGAAGTACAGACTCTCCCGAGAAAAGGGCTGCGGTTGGGGGTATAGGTTGAGGGGGTGGGTGTTGAGGGGATGAGGTTGAAGGGACGAGGTTGAGGGGATGTGGGTGGGACACTCCAGGGTCCACTGCCCTTGGGTTAGCACTTCCAAGTTCACGACATAGACACCCTTTCCCTCTCCTTCAGGGGAGCCTGGGGAGACCCCAGTAGTTGAAGACGGGGTTTCAAGGTTTAGATTTGCTTGACTTTCAGTGTTATGGGGCCTCTTAGGTTTTTGAGAGAAGAGGAAGATTTGATATTTAAAAAGAAACGGTGGTAAACCTTCTGGAATATTCTATATAAACAGTTCAGTTTTTTTTTTTTTTCCCATAAAGAGAAAACTGTAATTGTTGGGGTCAGGGCAAACACGGAAGCAGAGAGGAACTCTGTGTCCTATGCAGAGTGTACTTTCCCAAGTGCACTTTCCTAAGAGTGAAGGAAAGTGAAAGTGAAAGTCGCTCAGTCATGTCCAGCTCCCTGGGACCCCAAGGACTATACAGCCCATGGACTCCTCCAGGCCAGAATACTGGAGTGGTTAGTCTTTCCCTTCTCCAGGGGATCTTCCCAACCCAGGGACTGAACCCAGGTCTCCCACACTGTAGATGGACTCTTTACCAGCTGAGCCACCAGGGAGGCCCATGAGTGAAGGGTCCACGTCTAACTGTAGCCTGGGTGGAATCACAGCGTCTCGGTGGGGTCCTGGTGGGGTCGTCAGGCCCCTGTATGTCTCCATCCTCAGGGCTCCTCCCAGTCTTTGCAAGAAGGAGAGAGACGTGTTTGCTCTGGTCAAGCTGCACGATGTCCTTCATCCCCTGGAGCCAGAGCGGCACTTGCAAAGCTGTTCAGTGGCCAGAGCCGAGTCCAGGGGCAGAGAGCCGGGTCCTCATGCAGGCCGTGCTGTTGACGGCAACTCGACGACTTCGCTCGCTTGTCTAGAAATCATTTCCCTTCCTGAAAGTTGGAAGTGACCGGACATAACACATGTGGTCTGGATGCCCTGCAGGGACCTGGGCCTCTGGGTGGTGGCTTGCAGGACAGAAGGCCAAGTTCCGCTTCTGCACAGGGACCTCCAACAGGCTGACCCCCGAGCCCCGCCCCTCGTAAGGGCACCAAAGCTTGCACATGGGGCCTCAGGCTCTCGTGTTCAGGGGTGTGTGGTGTGATCACAAAACAGGGCTGTCCTAGCACAGTTCGGGCCCCTCCAGCAAGGGCCATGGAGCAGGTCGAGTCCGAGGTCTGGGCGAGCCTGCCGCGTCCCAGCCGCCCCTGGTGAGGAGGCGCTGGGCGCGCAGTTCTACCAAGGGCAGCAGCCCCGTCTGGAACACCAAGTTTCTTCCCCAATGTGTCAGTTAAAACAGTGGCAAATCAAGGGTTCCACGAGTGGAGAGGAAAACCCCCCTTCAGCCTGTAACCATGGATCCATGATCTGAGTTAACGTTTCGAGGAGATCACGGCTCTGGGGGGACGTCCTCCCTCACGGTGAGTTCCAGGGGCAGAAGGCCTCCTGCGACGCCCCTGCAGCCACGGAGGGCCTTACGGCACGAGGCTCGTTCCAGACGACCCGGAGGCTGACGACAGCAGGTACCTGGTTGGACGGGGCACGGGGAGACCTGCCTGCCGGCCGTGATCTTGCGGTCCTTCCTGCTCAGTTTGCGGGTCCCCTCCCCCTGCCTATCCCTCTCTAGCCACTGCCTGCGCTGTGCCAAGGGCTTCTGGTCACTGAGCAAAGGGGTGGGATGGGCTGAGCCTGCCAAAACCTTGGTTTTTAAGGATTCCCTGCTTTGTGGGTGGAGTCCTTTCTTCATGCTGAACCTGGCTCAATGATTTTCCAGCCTGCCCCAGAGGGGCTGCGGAGCGAGCTCACTCTGAGGTGCCAGCTCGCTTGCTGACCCTGCAGAGCCCTCACAGCTCCAGCTTCGTGCTGAGCCATCCCCTGGCGCCAGGCCACGGCTGTCCACACCCGCATAAGGTGAGTGAAGGCTGCGCTCACATCCTCCAGAAGGGCCTGAACAGGCCCTGCAACCGTGTGGGTGAAGACGGGAGGGGTGCCAGGCGGGTGCACGGCTGCTGGGACTGCGTCCTGGACTGAGGGCCCCGGAGGCCAAGGGCCCCTTCAGTAGTCCAGAGTGGGGCCCCCCAAACGCCAGCGTACGCAGGGAGAGCCTGCCGAGATGCAGATTCTGACCCGACAGGTCTGCGGTGGAGCCCCAGAGTCTGCCCTCCTAGCGATAACCGTCTGGTCACACTGAAGCTGTGGACCGCGAGTCTCACCCTCGGCACGGGGGCTGGGCAGTGAGGGAGCCGGGCAGTGAGGGAGAATGAGCTGCTGGAGCCGTTTAAATTTAAATAAATTAAAAAACAGCTTGATTCCTCCCTGTCCCGGCCACATGGCCACCCCGACTGGAGCCGCCACGCTGAGTGGTGCGGGGTATTTCTGTTGCCGGGACGCTCTCCCGGGGAGGGCCGTGCACGGGGCATTTCCGTCACTGGGGACGCTCTCCCGGGGAGGGCCGTGCCGGTCCTGGGCTTGGTGGGAGGTGACCGGCAGAGCCGCCACGTCGACGGCAAGGCCGTTTGCTGTATCATTCAGCTATCAGAAGGCCGTCTGGATGAGCTTCATCAAGAGTCAGACCAGGAGCTGTCAGAGAAAATCAAAACAGCTGTTCATTTCGTCTGAGTCCATCTTCCTGGGAAACTGATGGCAAGTTGGGAATTCTAATTGATCTCATTTCTGGCATTTTTCTCATGAGTAGACGTCGACAGTTTAACAGTGACGGGAGGTGGTGTCATTTCCTGGTTAGCGCCGGTTGCATCCTGTGCTTCCGGTCTGGAGCAGACGGCCGGGGTCTCTGTTGCTGGCCCAGGTCCAGGCAGAGCTTCATCCACATCCCTGCTTGGATGCGACCCTGCTCCCTCTCCTTGCTCTCACCCTGCTCCAAGCCCACTCTCCTGAGCTGCTGCAAAGCTTGTGGCCGATAAGTCTGTCCCTGGCTTCTGTCTCCTCAAATCCATCCTCCCTGAGCTGCTCAAAATCAATAAGACCTTCATCAAACTAACCTTAAAAATGCACATTACAGCCAATGTGATAAGGCAGGAAACTGAAAAATGAGACATATTGGACAGGAGAAAGCCAACACATTTGCAAGCAATACGACTGAACACTGGGACAAACTCATGAGGAATTAGCAACAATCTATTCAAGCTGTGCGCGAGCGCGCGCGCGCACACACACACACACACACACACACACACACACACACACACAGAGGTTCCGCACGTTGGCCAGATTGTTTTGAAAGAATATCATTTCCCTCTAACTGCAATAGGGATATACATCAATATAATACAAAATACAACATAAGATAACGTGACATGGAGAGAGCTCAAGCCCTGGCACCACTCGTGGGGGCCCAAGTCCTGATCCAGGCCCAGCCCACGGACGGTGTGAGGCTGGTAGAGGCCCCCGGCGTGCCAGGCCCACGTCTTCCCAGAGTTAGGTTGCCTGGGAATGCAGCCCAAAGCGGGTGGTACACTCCATCTAAGGCTAATACTACAATATAATGTAATGAAATATAATCAGACACAGAACTCATCACTGTCTACCCAGGCTCCAGGGAGGCAGGCTCTGTCTGGCAGCCTCCCCAGCCTCCACAGAGGAGGAGGCTCCAAGGAGGCTCTTCCATCCCCAGGTAGCATAACTCACTTGTCCCCACGTCCTCCTCTCGGGGTCTGCTTCTGGGGTGACCTGACTCTAGACATAGTCTTCTCTGCCCCCTGAGGCTTCCAGGCCCCGCTCAGCAGTACAGGCCAGCGGCACAGACTTGGCACGGACAGCTGCCCATCAGTTATCCGTGCTGGTCCCCACGTGGCCCTCGCCTCTCTCACAGGGGAGCCGTGAGACTGCGAAGGATGAGTCAGGTCATATGGGGATGGGCAGGGCTGGGGGCCTGGGCCCAACCAACGTCTGCCTCCCACGCCCCTCGACCGTGACCCTGGATGCAGAGGTCAGCTGGCAGGAGTGCTCAGAGTGGGGATGGTTGGAGACCTGGTTCCGTCAGCTCCTCTCGCTGATGGGACACTGTTCCAGGGAAGGACGAGAGTCCTCGCTGCCTGACTCCTGACTCGTCTGATTGCTCAGGGCTTCTGGGGCAGGAGGCCATCAGGCCAGTGCCCTGGGCTGGGAGAATAATTAGACCTGGAGCCTGGAGCAGCTAGGGCGCCTCCAAGGCCCGTGTCCTGGGAGAACAAAGGGTGTTTCCCTTCTGCTTTGTCCGTCTGCTGGCTCAGGCCTGGAGCCAGACGCGTCCCTGAGGAATCGGCACTGAGGTGTCAGGACCAGAATGAGTCAGCTGGATTCGGGGCCCAGGCACCTCAGCCTCGGGGTGAACTTCTCAGCCAAGAGTGGGGAGCGAGGCTGAGATGCAGGAGACATGGTCCCTCCTCCCACATTCTGGCTCCGAAAAGTGAAATAGGCCATCAGCGCATCCCATGGAAACATACTGAGCCACTGCCCAGGCCAGCAAAGAGCCTCGATTGCTTGGAGACGACACAGAGGAGGGTCAACCACGTGTGCCTGGCGGGGCCTGGGTCCTGCCTGTGGGCTCAGATGCACGTGGTGAGAGACGATTCTGGGAAGTAGCGTGTTTTTGCATTTACACTTTTGAAGAACACGTAGTACAGCTTTTACTTTAGAGGGAAGACGGCGAACGCAGCACCTTCTAACAAGAACGGGCCACTTCTCCTGACCCAGCTTTCCTTATGACCTTCAGAGAAAGAGCTAGAAAACTAAGGAATGGTGCAGCTCTTCTAAAGATATTCATTGCTGTTGCTCACTCAGTCGTGTCCGACTCTTTGCGACCCCATGGACTGTAGCACGCCAGGCTTCCCTGTCCTTCACCGTTTCCCAGAGCTTGCCCAAACTCACATCCATTGAGTCGGTGATGCCATCCAACCATCTCGTCCTCTGTCGTCCCCTTCTCCGTCTGCCTTTAATCTTTCCCAGCATCAGAGCAATGAATGCTTTGGAGCAGTTCCCCGTGTCCTCTGAGCCTGCCAGCGTTGTGCTCAGCACTCCGATTCTCCCACATCACGGCTCAGGTCCTCCTGCTCACACTGCTGCTCGGGCACTGGGAGCCGGCAGGGCGGTCCAGTGACTGGGGAGCGCCAGCCCGTGGCCGGGTCACCAGCAGGGGTGCTGGCTTTGGCTCACGATGGGCTGTGACTGCTGCCTGAGAATCCTTGAATCAACGAATTAGCTAAATGATTCTTGAAAGTCAGTTACTGCGTTTTAATGACAGTATCTGTGTTTTGCCACAGACTCTACCGACCAGGGCAAGCTGGACGGAGGCTCAACAGGACGGAGTGGAACAGATTCCAGATGGGACGGTTGGGGCTTCTGAGTGGGGAGCCCCACACAGACCCAGGAGCCTGGGACCACCGACTCCCTCAAGGGACCAGGTCCAAGCCGGCGAGTGAGGAGACGCCAGGCACAGCCTAAAATCATGGAACTCTTATGAGGATGAAATGCTATCCAGTGGAATAGCCAGCCTAGAGGCTACCTCCTCCTTGCCCCGCCCCTCTTTAAAATCTGTGGTCTTTCCTCCCCTTTAGAACTCCCTTCTCCAGGGTAACAGGCAGGTTTCCTGGGGTCTGCCATACTGTGACCTCACAGGTACGATTTCCTAAAAGTACCCACAACATGTATTGCTTCAAATAGCAGCAAGCACTTATTTTTTAAAAAATGGGCGTAAGGGAGCTGTTCTCAGGATTCTACATTTCTCGGGATATTTGTGGGAGCAACCCCATTCGTCTCCCCCAGACCTACCATGGCTCTGACACGCCCCCACCCGCTCGAGGTGCCGGTGAACCGAGGTTCCCCAGGGCCTCCAGAGTCGGGACTCGGAAACTGGGCTTCCCGGGCTCGATTCTGTGACTGTAGCCGCAGGCATTGCCGTGTTTGCCTTTAAGGGAAAAAAAATAACATGAATCACTTTTTCCAGGAGAAGGATAAAAAAACCAAACAAACAAACTCTGCAAAATCCACAGCATTATCACCAGGAATCATAAAATGATGTGGGATGTGTGAGCTGAGAGGCGGGTCTCTGAACAGCCTGTGTGCACCAGGCCACAAGGTTGATCTTGGCTTTTCCACCCTCCCCGAAGCCTCCGGGGGCCGCCCCCACGCCGGGCTGACAGCCGTCTTGCAGGGCCTGGGGCTCCACAGGGACCTGCCTTCCCAGCGCCAGCGCCTGCCCACCCCCACGCCCAACTCCCAAGCGGGGACCTGGAGGCGAGCGGCCGGCCCCTTGTGACGCTGTCCTAGCGCCTGGATTTATTGTGTGAAATAACTGCTGTTGGGCCCATTTTGAAATGTCAGGGAATGAGAACAGCCTTGAATATTTATAGATGTCGGGACCCACTTTGGGGCTGCCTTAGAGAGGAAAATGTGAGACGCCGGGAGTGGCGGCAGCCTGCCTGCGCCCCTTGGAGCAGCGAGCAGGCAGTGGGCTCCGGGCTGGGGCCTCCCCAGGGCCTTTCCCGGCCTCTGCTGGGGCTGGTGCCCGGCCCGTGAGCTGGAGGCTCGCACAGCGCAGGCCTGGAGGGTCTTTCCATTTCTCCCTCTGCCTCACCTTCGCTCACCTTCTTCTGAACTATTGATATTTGGACGGATCAACTTATTTGAGAAGCTAGACCAGTCCCGGACCTGGAGGGCTCAGCCTGATTCTTGGAGAAGCAGCCCCCAGCCCCTGCTGGAGGCACAGACCATTCCCGGGCGGCCCGAGATGCCAAGGTTGGAGAGATGGACACAAAGGCCAAGAGGCAGCCTCGGACACTCGGGGCTGACTCTCAGAACACGCACGCAGTGGGTAGAGTGTCACAGCATCTCCTCTGAATAATCACCGGGGAAAAAGGCAGGGCCAGCCAGGGTTTGAAGCCTCAAGAGCTGGGGTAGCCAGGCTGGGAGAGCAGCTGGTGAGAGGCAGTTTGCTAAGAGCTTCCTCGCCGCGCACTCTGCGGTCAGGCTGGTAACCGGGCTCTCACCGGGGGGCTCTCACAGCCAGTGGCTGGGGCGGTGGAGCCGGGACCCAGCCCAGCCTGCCAGCGGCGGGGATGTACGGGGCGGGGGACATTGCTGTGCACGGCTCCCCAGCTCCTCCTGGCCTCGTGATGGGGTTACATTTCCTGGCCCTCGAAGCGTCAGGTGGGCCTCGAGAACTTGCTGTGATGCTGGGCTCTGTGAGAAGAGGCCCCGCGTCTGGGCAGAAACTGGGGAGTGACGTGCGGTTCCCCTCGTCCTGCCAGGCAGGGTGGCCTGCTGGGGCTTCTTTGGGAGCTTCATGAGCGCAGCCCCTCCGAAGGCGTGACTTTTCTCAGGACTCCCCCAGGGCCCTCGTACCTCGAGTTCTTTCCGCCAGCTCTGGTGGGGACACACTGCCTCCCTTCCCTGCGTGGGGACCCTTCCCCCGGCCTTGCGGGGTCTCACCTACACGTGTGCGGGCCACTGTCGGCCGAGGCCTCGCGGGGCCCCGCGGTCCGCTCTCTCCGCGGGGACGCTTGCCCCCGCCCCCACGCCGGTGCTCCGGCCTGGACATCCCAGCCCTCTTGCGGAGAGAAGTGTGAGTGTCCACGGCCCCTCCTGCTCTGCGTCCCAGGAGCTGCCTCGGCCGTGAGCTGGGGAATTACAGGCTTACCTCCCAGTTCTCCTCACTCCTGGATCTCAGTTATCTGCCCTCTTTTGTACAATATCTGAAAACAGAAATCCATGCATTTTCTCGAGGTTTCTACTTTTGCAAAGAGGTCTGTACTCCAGGCAGTTAATCCTTCATGGATGTGGAAAAAGCCAGGTGGGATAGGTTTTTGTTATTTGGTTTATTTTTCCTTAAAAGTAATTTTTTTTCCCCCCAGACCTATCTAATTGGTCCATTTGCTCTCTCTCTCTCTCTCTTTTTTTTTTTTTTTAATTAGTTAATTTAGTTTAGTTGGAGGCAAATCACTTTACAATACTGCGGTGGTTCTTGCCATACACTGACATGAATCAGCCGCGGGTGCACACATGTCCCCCACCCTGAACCCCCCTCCCACCTCCCTCCCATCCCATCCCTCAGGGTCGTCCCACTGCACCGGCCCTGAGTGCCCTGCCTTATGCCGCGAGCCTGGACTGGCGATCTGTCTCACATATGGTGATATGCATGTTTCAACGCTCTCTCTCAAATCATCCTGCCCTCTCTCTCTCCCACCATTTGTTCTTCTTAAAGAACAAGGTTTGCATTCTCCAGGGTGACCACCTCCTCCTCAGCTCCCCAGCTCGGGGTGGTATTCTCAGCGCTGACCACGGGGCCTGGGGTTCCTCTGTCTGCTCCCCCATCGTCTGTGGGGCTCCTGGAGGCAGGGTCAGGACTTTCCCGTCTTGGACCACGCAGCCAGTAGCACCTGGCGAGTGTGTGAGTCCAGAGTCAGGAGAGACACAGGTGACGGATGCAAACTGGCCTGAGGCAGAGCGGACGCTCCTGTCTGCACGCAAAGCCCCTCCCTGCCCCGTGGGTACCAGCCGTGCTCCCAGCTGTACCACAGGCATCTGAACGCCTGGAAACTTTCTACCCCTCGTCCTCCTCTCAGCAAACATGGCCTGTTGGAGGAGATGAGCTCCGTCCCAGGAGCGTGCAGGCCCTGACTGGAAGACACAGCTAGCCTACGAAGGACAGCTTCAACAACTAAGGTTAGTGGGGGCTGCTGCGACTCCTGTACGAAAGAAAGGGCCTGACTCTGCCTCGCGTCCTCCAGCTGGGCTGTCTGCCCACGAAGCCATGAGAATCTGAGAACTGGCCCAGCGAGCCCTGAGGCGTGAGCGGGACCTGGACCCTGTGCCTCCTGCCGGCTCAGAGCGTGGCAGGGTGGGGCCGCGGTCCTTGACTGTCGTGGGGTAAGCTCCTAGCCAGGCTCTCAGGTCGAGGCTGTCCTGGGCTCGGGCTGCAGGAGGCCAATCACCACCACTGCCTTCAGGTGTCTCTGGGTTGCGTCCTTAGTGTGGGGCCACGGGGACGCGGCCGCCTGGGATTCTTACACTCAAGGAGCAGAACGCCCGGGGTTAGTGTCAGCGAGCTGATGGAACAGCGGCCTCACCGTGTATCGAGTCCTCTGGGAGCCAAGTCTGCCGCCCTTGGGGCCTTGGGAGTGTGTGTGCAAAGTGGATGAGTCAGACGAGTGCTGCTGCGGCCTGACAAGCCAGGGGTCGTTCCTGCGGGCTCACTGGGAACCCTGTGCCTTTAGCTGCCTCGCTTCCCCATGATGAGGAAGGCCTGAGACCCAGAGGGGAGCATGACTTGCTCAAAGCCCATAGTCCCTGGGAAAGACCCTGAATCCACAGCTGGGCTCAGGGGTCTAACGTGAAGGAAATGCAAGGCTTTCAACGAGCTAGCGAGGTCTGGCTAGTGGTGAGGAAAAAGACCCAGATAGCACAATAAAACGAAGAGGAGGATTTTCACCCATCCATCCATCTGTCCATCCCTCATCTATCTGAAACTGAGCAGGACCCTGTGGGGCCACCCTAAGGACAGATACCCACCCACCATATTCTCTTCCTCTTGTTTATAGAAACAAGCTCTCTATTTAGCCTCCTAGGTCTTCCCAGAGTTGCAGATAAAATTTAATCAGAGAAGGAAAAAAATGTAGACAAAGGAAAACAGCCAAGCAAGAGAAAATAATAATAGCTTAGCCATAAAACAAGGTCAAGGGCCTTTATCCCTTCTCAAGGGCTGCAGATAATATTATGAACAATGTCCTTGAGTTGTTTTGCGGATATTAAACCCCCAGCAGGTTGAAAAATTTAACTGCTTGCTGACTACCGATATGTAGACCCCAGAAGGTTGAACCCAGAGGTTGATCATGTTACTGTCAAAGTATTAATGCCACCCTGCTACATTTGTTGGTGGTGTTGAGTTGCTAAGTTGTGTCCAGCTTTTGTGAACCCATGAACTGCAGCACACCAGGCTTCCCTGTCCTTCACTATCTCCTGGAATTTGCTGAAACTCATGTCCATTGAGTCGATGATGCCATCCAGACATCTCATCCTCGGTCGTCCCCTTCTCCTCTTGCCTTCAATCTTTCCCATCATCAGGGTCTTTCCCAATGAGTTGGCTCTTCTCATCAGGTGGCCAAAGTATGGGAGCTTCAGCTTCAGTCCTTCCAATGAATATTCAGGATTGATTTCCTTTAGGATTGACTGGTTTGATCTCCTTGCAGTCCAAAGGACTCTCAAGAGTCTCCTCCAGCACCACAGTTTGATAGCGTCAGTTGTTTGGTGCTCAGCCTTCTTTATGGTCCAATTCTCATATCCATACATGACTGCTGGAAAAACCATAGCTTTGACTAGATGGACCTTTGCTGGCAAAGTGATGTCTCTGCTTTTGAATATGCTGTCTTTGTTTGTCATAGCTTTTCTTCCAAGGACCCAGTGTCTTAATTTCATGGTTGCTGTCACCCTCAGCAGTGATTTTGGAGCCTGAGAAGATAAAGTCTGTCACTGCTTCCACTTTCCCCCCTTCTATTTGCCAAGAAGTGATGGGACTGGATGTCATGATGTTTGTTCTTTGAAGCTGAGTTTCAAGCCAGCTTTTTCACTCTCCTCTTTCATCCTGTTGCCTTACCACCAAGCAGTCCGGAGGATGTCCATGAGGTGATCAGGCACCCACGTGGCCCTCTCGTTTACCTTCCCTTTGAAAGCTCTTCTCTGGAAGAGTTTGAGAGTTTGGGTCTTCTGAGCATGAGTTGCCTGTTCTCCTTGCTTGACCCCATGCTGAGTGTCTTGCAGCGAAGGCTGCACTTTCCTTCACCAAAGCCTGGTGTCAGCAGAGTGCCCTCACTTTGTGTGGGTGAGTGGACCCAAATCTGGTTTGGTAATACCTCCATCCAATCATCCATTTAATCATCCGTCCATCTATCCACTCATCTAATCATCCGTCCATCCATTCATCCATCCCTCCTCCCTCAGAGTGCTTAACTGACACCCGCCATATTCAGGTACTGCTCAGAACCAGATCCGTATCCAACCTACAGTAAGCCCCAGAGACAAGCTCCCTGCTCTCGCAAGCATCTAGTGAATTTTATCTTCTCATAGGAAAATCAAGCAAAATAATGACAACAACTATCATCACTTTTATGGCTAAATGGGTTCCCCCCAGATTCATGTGCTGAAGCCTTAACCCTCAATATAATGATATCTGGGGGTGGGCCCTTTGGAGGTCACCAGGGTAGACTGAGGTCTTGAGTGTGACACCCCCGTGATGAGATTCGTGCCCTTGTAATAAGAAGAGACAGGAAAGAGAGGACTTTTTATCTGTCCTGTGAGAATTTAGCAAGAAGTGGCCTCTGCACCCCGGGAAGAGAGTTCCCTCCAGGACTGAGCGTGACGGCACCCATCTCAGACTTCCGGTCTCCAGAGCTGTGAGAATATCAACTCAGAGTTTATTGTTTAAAGACACACCTCTGCAGCATTTTGTTACTGCAGCCTGAGCTGAGATGCCCACCGCCAGCAAACAGGATGCCCCGTGAAGGTTTTCCATGGCTTGCAGCAGAAACACTGGTCGGCCAGGGAAGGCCTTTGTTCACATGCATGGATATGCATCCAAGTTTTAAATCAGATTTCAGAGAGCATCAAAGAGACAAACTCACAGCTTTTATCTAGCTGAGATACTTTAAATATCTTAAAGTATTTGCTTATCCAAAACTCTGCCCGTGTTTTTCACGAAACGGCCTGATGCACCGATGGTCCCCAGTGTCAGCGGTCATTCATCCTGCTGTGAAGGTGCCTGGGCTTCACTTCAGATTCTGTCTAGCTTTCATTCTTTTTTTTTTTTTTTTTAAATCTGCACTGTCGCATGGCTGGTGGATCTTAGTTCCCTGAACAGGGATTGAACATGGGCTCCAGCAGTGAAAGTGCCAAGCCCTAACTCCTGGACTGCCAGGGAATTCCTTTTCCTTTTTAAACTCAGCTTTAAATTAGTGCATGTTTTCTTGTTTACTGGCTTCCTAGGGGAGTGATTCCCTTGTGAAGGACGGGGAAGGCTGGCACGCTGCAGTCCGTGGAGGCGCAGAGTCGGACACGGCCAAGCAACTGAACGAGGGCAGGAGTGATTTTCACATGAGGAGGAAGGGGCTGAGTTTTGACACTTCTTTGGTGAAGTGAACTCTGGAGCAGAAGTGGTGACCCATGGGCATTTCCAGGAAAGGACTGCAAATCTACCCTGCAGGTCGGAGACTGGGGCTGGAAGGCCCCGAAGGTCTCTCGGTCCAATACCTCTTTGCAGCTGTGAGGAAAGCAAGGTTCGGGGAGAGACAGAGGCTTCCCAGGGGTCTCTGGTATGTCATGCTTCCTGCCTGGAACTGCATGGCGTGGGACAAGGCCTGGACTCAGCCCCTCAGGGCAGAAGTGAGTCTGCTGTCTCTGTCTGTCCCTAGGAGAGGAGTCCGTGTTCCTCCCAGAAAGAAGAGACTGCAGAAGGGCCCGTAGCTGCGAGTCAGCAGCCTCTCACTGCATCTTTTCTGAACCCACCTCCAGCCCACCTCCTGGGCTCGCCTCCATGCATGTGACACTGAAGAAGCAGCTCCCCGGGGGTCCTGAGAATGGTGCTCAGCCACAGACTCCAGACTCCAGACTCCACAGGCTGTGGTGGTTGAGGGTGGGCTATGGGGTCTTCAGGGGGTGGGGGGTGGGGGCGGAAAGAATAATTATTTCTCTCCTCTTGTCTGAAATCACTTCAAGAAGACATGTAAGATTTTCTAAGTTTCCTCCATGACAAGCAAAAAAAAGACATTTCCTTAATGTTTTCCCCCTAAGTTTAGGGCTGATGATGTTGAAGCTGGAAACTGGAACATACCAGGTTCTACCGCCTGGCACACCTTTCTCTGAAGTGGAGGATCTGCGAGAAAGTGTACTGCTTAGAGGAGATTGGTTTTTGCAGAAAACGCAGTTAGAAGGGTGAGCTGTGTGTCATCTGTACACGGTGGTGGGCGGGGGTCCAAGACGGCCCCGGGATTCCCGTCTCCGTGGTGCGTGTGTCTTGTTGGGTGGGGAGAACCTGTGCCGATGTTGGAATGTTTTCCCATGGCGAGGTCCAGTGCAGTCCAGGCAAGGGTGGAGGGAATTTTCAGGTGTGGTTAAGGTTCTTAGTCAGTTGCCCTTTAGGTAATCAAGAGGGAAATCACCCTGTGTAGCACTGACCTAATCAAGTGAGGGCTTAAAACTAAGATTTTGGAGCTGGCCTTTGAAAGACCTGACTGCCACATTGTGAACTGCCTCTGGAGGGGCTGCTAGGCAAAGACCAAGAGTGGGTCCAAGGCTTACACCTTGAGTTCAACCTCGTGGGGTCCCGAGCAGAGGACCCTGATAACCCATGCCTGGACCCATGGAAATCGTGTGAAACTAATTCTGCATGTTTTGTTATTATTAACTTAAAAATTATTTATTTTTTTGTTGAAGGATAATTGCTTTATGGAATTTTGTTGCTTTCTGTCACTCCTTGCCGGGGTCCAGCTCGAAGGGGAGACAGAATTGGCGTCCTAGGAAAAAACTTATTTAATTACAGATATAAGGAGAGATTAGAAACAGATAGTGTAGTAGGAAATATTAGTGGAGAAAAAGAGGCTGAATAACTTGGTTTACGTGGGATACCAATAAAATGCCAATACAAGGAATTTGCACCATCTACGTTGGGCCACGGGCGCCCGTTTGAATATCGGAGGGTGCCCCACCTTGGGCTCCCTCTCTCACAGATCTTAGAAGCCAGAGCAAGAAGTAGATGTGGTGAGCACCCACGCCCCAGATGGGAATTCAGCCAGAAGGGAAAGAAAGAACGACAAGGGGGAATCAGTCTTTCCAGAAACTGATCCGATTTCTTTATTTTTCAGGTTTGCTTATATACTTTTTGTTATACATAGGGATGAATACAGAGTCACACAGGGGTCAGCAGACCTGACCCTTGTCAAAATCAGGTGCTTCATATAAATGTATACAAATGTCTTTTGGGTTTTACATCATCTTATGGCCATGAGGCCTGCTGACATTTTATGGCCCTTTCTGATAACGGTCAGTCAACCAGAAAACGTATTTTTTCCAGGGGTGATTTTTTCTTAAACCAAGAGCCACCCTCCAAATAAAGTTGCATTCCTATAGGAAGAGGGTGTAGTGGGTTACAATCAAGAAAGGCATTTACTTAGCCTAAGCTTAACATGATTAATCTTAAAGGTTAATACTTATTTCTCCTATATGCTAGTTATATTCATTATAAGGACAGGGAATATGGATATTTAACAGCAAATATTGGCTTAACCAATGAAAAACCCTTCACCAATATAATTTCTAATCAACCCACTAATACTATACTAATAATTTTGTAACTTCTCAAAAGAATCTGTATTTAGAAAGTTTTAAAGCATCTCGTGCCTCTCACGGTTGGGAGGCTGTAAACAATCACATGTGGCCGGACGAACCTGCTCAGGCAGGCTAGAGAATCTTCAGAGGAGTTTGTAAGTTGAAACACTCTTGTCATGCCCAGGAATCTTTATTAACTGGAGCTGCAAGTTAACTCCTTCTCTGAGAGAGGTGGTGGGGAACAGCCCCCTGTAAAGTCAGAGGTATAGGTGAGAGCATAAAACAGTAAAGTAGGCACTCTCTGGTTTGGGGGGTAGATGCTCGGGAACGGGGGGTTTTCTGAGACTCGATCCGCATTTGTGTATGCTGAAGCCTCCTTCCTCATGACCTTTGCCATGGGCGGAGTTCCTCACGCTGGCTCCCGGCAACTCCTCAACAAGAAGCAGCCATAGTTATATATATATTCCCTCCCTTTCGAACCTCCCACCCATCTCCCTCTCCATCCCAATTAATAACTTTTAAAAGTTGACTTTTTTCACGCATCATAATTCTCTAGAGATTAAGGCGATCTTCCGTGCGTGGGAACAGCGCTCCTTTTTATCCCGAGCGGTGCTTCCTGTGTGTCAAACCTTGGCTTGTTTATCTGCTCACCTGCCGAGTGACGTCTGGGCAGATTCCAGCTTTGACTACAAAAATGTTGCTGTAATTATTCATTTTGTGCGAACATGATTTTTATTTCTCCAGGATAAATGTCCAAGATTGTAATTTTTGGGTCACATGGGGGCTTCCCTGGTAGCCCAGTCAGTACAGAATCTACCTTTAATGCAAGAGTCGGGTTCGTTCCCTGGGTTGGGAAGATCTCCTGCAGAAGGAAATGGCAACCCACTCCAGTATTCTTGCTTGGGAAATCTCAGGGACAGAGGAGCCCGCAGGGCTACAGTCCACAGGGCTGAAGGAGTTGGGCACGTCTCAGCAGATAAACCACCACCATGGCAGCTGCAGTTTTGTTTAATAAGAAGCAGCCTGTTTTCTGAGACGCTCGGGCCTTTTTGTGTCCCTACCAGCAATACACGAGTGACCCAGTTTCTCTGCGCCCTTGTCAGGGTTTGGTGGTGTCGCTCTGCTTGTGTTAGGCATCTGACAGGTGACATCTCATTGCGCTTTTAATTTGCATTTTCCTAATGGCTACTGATATCGACCTCTTCCCATGTGCTTATTTGCTGTACAGCTTTTTTGCCCTTATTTGCTGTACAGCTTACTTGCCCTCATGCGCTATACCCTCTTCAGTAACACGACTCTTTGTGCCTGTTGCCTGTCTTCTAATCGGATTATTTGGGTTCTTTTTAAACCACTGATTCTCATTATTTGTTAGACATGTGGTTTGCAAATATTTTTTCCCAGCCTCATGCTTGTCTTTTGTCCTCTTAATGGTATCTTTCTCAGAGCAAAAAATAAAAAAGAATTAATCTTGATGCAGTCAAATTCATGGACTTTTTTCTTTTCATGAATTGTGCCTTTGATGTCAAGTCTAAGAACTCTGACCAGATCTGGATCCTGGAGAATTTCTCCTATGTTTATTCTAATAGCTTTAAAGTTTCACGTTTAAGTCCATGATCCATTTTAGTTAAATTTTGTAAAAGGCATGAGACTTCAGTCTAGGATTCTTTCTAACTACCCCCGCCCCATGGATGTCCAAACGTTCTAGCGTGATTTATTGAAAGGCTGTCTTCCCTTTGCTGAACTGCTTTTGCGTTTCTATCAAAAACCAGTTGAGTGTATTTTTTTGGGTGCAGCCTCGGCTTTCTCTTCTATTTCTTTGATCAGGGAGCGTACCATCCACTTGCCAACACCACAGTCTCGGTTGCTGTAATTGTATGCTACGTCTCAGAACGGATTGGCTGATTCTTCTGTTTCCCCCACTGCCCTCCCCCAATTGTTTTGACTATTTTAGTTCCTCTGCCTTTTCAGATGCATTTTTGAGTATAGATTTTGTTTACATCTATACAAAAATCTTACTGTAATTGTGTTGGGAATTATTTGTATATCAATTTGGGAAGAACTAGTATCTTTCCTATGTTGAGTCTTTATATACTCTAATAGTATATTTCTCCTCTTATTTAGATCTACTTTGATCTCTTTTCTTTTTTAAAAGAATATTTATTGATTGATTTGGTTGTGCCAGCTGTTAATTGTGGCACGTGGGGTCTGGTTCCTTGACAAGGGCTCGAACCTGGGGCGCCTGCACTGAGTGTGTGGGGTCTTAGCCGCTGGACCACCAGGAAAGTACCCGATTTCCTTCCTAAGTGTTTTCAGCATGCACGTGTGCACATGTTTTGATGGATTTATACCTAAGGACTTCATTGTTTTGAGTGACTGTCCGTGGTCTTTTGTTTTTAATTTTAGAGTCCGTTCACATGATTCGAGATGTCACACATTTTGTTACAACCATCAAGGCTTAAGCAGCAGTGGCCTGGGGGCCCAAACCGCCGTTTGGTGGAAAGGAAAGTTGGCTACACTTGGTGGCTAACCCAGAGGAGAGTGAGACTTCCTCTGGCCAGCCCCCGACGGCTGAGAGCCCAGAGCTTCCCTCCCAGAACCTCGGATGGGTTATCTCCTCAGTGAGACTCTTGGAGCCGATAAGCAGGCCACATGGTGGGGCTGTGAGCGGTCACCCTCAGGATGAGGGCAGGGGTCTGTGAGAGGCTGGTCAGAGCCCATGGGGCCCAGGTGAGGAGGACACGTGGGCACAGAGGAGAAAGCTGTGAAGATGCAGGTGGGGCTGGGAGAGACGGTCACAGCCCTGGACCGCCAGCAGCTGGAAGAGGAAGAACCCTCCTCTGAAGCCGTCAAGGGAGTGTGATCCTGCCCACACCTAGGTCTCAGATGTCTGGCCCCCAGAATGCAAGAGAAGAGATTTCTGTTCTTCTATGCAGCTTGTTTATAGTAATAACAATTTGCCATAGCAGTTCCAGGACATTGTCACATGACTCTTGAGACTCTCTGTCCATCCCCCATGGTTTCCATGGGGATGGCATAGGGCTGGTGTGAGCAGGTGGGCATGTCCCACTCGTCCACTGAATGAGCCTCTCTGTCCATCCCCCATGGTTTCCATGGGGATGGCATAGGGCTGGTGTGAGCAGGTGGCCATGTTCCACCCGTCCACTGATGCTCCTGCTTGTTTCCTTGCTCTGAGCACTCAGCACTGGCTGACCAGTGGAATGCTGGGTGGGTGGGCTGGGAGGAGGGGAGAGCGACAGGCAGGAGTGAGGGGTGATGGGGAGAGGGGCAGAAGGGTTAAGCGGAAGGGGAGCAGGAAAATAAGACCCTGCAGTGGCTGCATCCTTCCAGGCCCGTGTGTCCGCCTGGAAGGGAGACAGAAGCCCAGGTTTAAAGGTGGAAGGACGAGCCCTCCTCCAGGACCCCCGACAGTGGGGCAGTGGCCTGCAGTGCGTGGGGCTGCTGACACATGCTCCCAGGCCGTGCTCAGGGGCAGCACGGCACGCTCCGCCTCCTTCTCTGTGTTGGTCACTCTGTGTCCGGCTCGGACAGCCCCGCCGCACCCCGCCGCTGCCTGGCCTCCCAGCGTTTTTCTCTGAGGGCCGATTTCCCGTTACTCGTCCTTTTGAGTCACGCACGATGGATAGCAGGGCTGCTCATTTCTGAAGAATCTTCTCTCTTTTGTGTTTCTTTCAATCAGAAGGGATTTGGGAGGCCTTTTCATCTCCAGCGAAGAAAAACCCTCAGGAGCCACAGCACCATGCCGCCCAGAGCCTCGCTGGCCTCATTAGAGAGTTAGGGCCACAGCTCTCGGGCTGCTTAACCGCAAGGCCCCTCCCCTTCCCTGGGTAGCATCAAGTCACTGGCATCTTACATGTGAAAGAAACCATCAGAAACCTAGACGCGCGTGGCTGTTTCCAGAGGAAACTTCCTCTAATTCAGGAGAATGAACTTGAGCATTGCTCGTAACGTCAGAGATTGGGTGGGAAGTGGTCCAGCCTGCAGCCCCTGTCTGAACTCAGCTCGGAATCACCCCGATTTAGGGTGATGAGTCTGAATGGGGTGCAGGTGGAATGTGAAGCCCACGCTCCCTGTGAGTGGAACGGGAGTCCTTCATGCCCCTGGTTCTGTGTGACGGGACAGCTGCCCCCTTCTCTCCTGTTGACCAAGCATCCTCGCTGGCCCTTCTGGGCCCACGTCTCACCCTTTCCCGTCTCCCTCTTCCTCTTCTGCTGCTCTGTGTGTTCCCTGAGACGACACCTTCAGCCTCGCTTGGCCCTGCTCCTAGGATGCCTCTGGGCATCATTCCTTTCTCTGTCCTGGGGCCTTTGCATCTCACCCAGGACGCATCTCACCCAGGAAGCGCCTCACCTGGGGCCTCTTCCGTCCTCCCGCTTCTGGCCAACTCCTTCCTCACGCTCTTCATCACTGCAAATGCCCAGGAACTTCCTCGCTGCTGGGGGCACCTCTCCCACACCCTCCACCTTTGTGGTCACCACGTCTGGGGTTGCTGGACTCCTCGCTCCCGACGCCCCCTGGGTGAGCTGTCTGGCTGCTAACACTGTCCTGGCATGTGGAGAACAGACAGACAGGGTCCCAGAAGGGACCGGGGTGCTCGTAAGCTGACAAGTTGCGTTTATGATACTGACACACATCGGCCCCCAGTTACAGGTGTATGACATTTATCTCTTCCGGCAACAGAAATTATAGCATCATTTTGATAAAATAATCAAGGGCAAAACATAATATGAGGTTCAGGGACACTTTAAAGAAAAGTATGGATTAAAAAAAGGGAAGTAACTTTTCATAAGAAGCAACAACCACTGGGGAAAAAGCAGTGTTCTTAGGAGACTGGAAGGTATTGAGCAGTAAATTGCAGCTTCCAGCTGGCGTGCATGTTTAGGGCACAAGAAACAGCCCCACATAAAAGGAGAGGTGTTTTCAGCAGAAGCACGATTATCCCTGTGACTGTGGGTGGGGGGACGCTGCAGACGCTGGGTTCTCTGTTCTGAGGATGCTCAGGAGGCGGGTAAAGAGCCTCATCTGTCACCGAGCGCTGAATGCTCACCAGCAAATCTGTCTGTGTTTAAATCACGCCCCTTTTGTCAGCCACATAAGCTAATTCCAGGGAAAAGCTGTTCCGACAGTTACTAGAAGTGGAAGGTCCTCGTCCAGCCCATGGTCTCTCTTCTCCTGGACAGGGCAGACACTGGGGAGGGTGGAGGGGTCCTACCACCCTGCCATCCCAGGGAGATGGAGTGGGGGCATTTGGGTCTAAGAGGCGGCAGCCTGGGGACCCCGAGGCTCGCTCACCGGCTTTGTGGCCTCTGTTTAGGGGACTGCCTCGGCTTCCCCATCTGTGCCCCAGCTGAGGGCACCCCCACCCCGTCGGGCATCTCCGACATACCCTCCAATGCGGGGCTCAGAGACACTCCGTCCACCCCACCTCCCCTTCCCTCCCCACCCCATCCTCCACTCTTCTCAAGTAGAGACCCCTGGGGTTTGGGACGGCACCCCCCGAGGCCCTGGGCCTGGCTGTGTCTCTGCCAGAGCTGCAGGCACCGCTGCCCTCCAACCCCCAGGGCTCTGGTGCCAGCGGTTCCTCTCCCTCCAGAGCCTGGGTGCTCCTGTCCTGCCCCTGAGGTGTGGGCAGCTGCAGGTACCCCCACCCCATCGGGCGTCTCCGGACAGACCCTCAACAGGAGGAGGCGGGCCAGTCACCACAGGGGCCGCATCGGAGACTGACGAGGGGGCACGCCGAGGTCTGGGCCTGGTTCCAGACGCCTCAGCAGACTGGCTGAGTCTCTGCTGGCGCTGCGGCTCAGCAGACCTGGGCCCAGGTGACCTGCGTCGGAAGCAGCGCCTGGGACCTCAGCCTCGATGGGGAGCTGCCCCTCCCTCCTGTACTGCCCTCCTTGCCCACTAGGATGCCGAGTCCTGGCTTAGCAAGGGCGTGCCCCAGCCCCAGAGCCCAGCGCAGACGAGGTGCTCAGAAACGCCGATGATGCTCTGCCTGCATTTTACAGACGCTTATGCTTTTGCTTTGTTTCTCCTTAAAGCTAATGTCTGTGCACAGTTATTTAGTATCGTCTCTAGAGCTCGCTCCTGGTACTTTAGTGGTTTTTCAGTTTAGTCATCAAGTTGCCAAAGATTCAGTCTGAAAGAGGAAGAGGCCTTGACGTGGCTCTGGGCGAGGGTCCAGCAGCTCTTTTGATCCCCAGCTTTGGGTGACAGGGCTTCCCTGGAGTTGGGGACAGGGGAAGAGAAGGTTTTGCTCTGAGAAGATAAGAAATCATGCCGTCAAACAGTGAGGGCCGGGTTGGTGGAAGACCGCAGGGTGCCCAGCGAGGAGCACCTTGAGGTGGAGGGTTTCATGGAAGGAAGCACGCGGGCCTTCAGCAGCAGGGCTGCGGGCAGAGCCTGTGCTGGGCGCCCCTGCAGACGACCTTCCGGAATGTCCGCTGGCCTGGAGCAGGTGCAGCTGGCTGCGGGGCGTGTGCACGGCAGACGCCTTCCTTTGCATCTTCACGTCCGCCCTTGCGCTCTGCTCTTTCCTGCTTTCCGGGGGAGGCAAGTAACCTTCCAGGCTTCCCTGGGGCTCAGACAGTGAGGAGTCTGCCTTCAGTGTGGGAGACCTGGCTTGACCCCTGGGTCGGGAAGGTCCCCTGGAGAAGGAAATGGCAACCCACTCCAGTACTCTTGCCTGGGAAACCCCATGGATAGAGGAGCATGGCAGGCTACAGTCCACGGGGTCACAAAGATTCACAACTTTAGTGACTTAGCACGCATACATGCAAATCTCCACCTTTGCTGCTGTGATGGGCACTCACAGTTACTTATCAGCCTAACGTCTCCAAGCTCTTCATGAAGGCTTGAGCCACGCCGCTCTTTGTTTCCTGAAGGGACATCAGCTGTCTGCAGGGGCAGCCCTTGGGTGGCAGAGGCTGCTTTCGCGGCCCCTGGCGCCCTCTGGCTGGTCCAGGCTCTCCGCCTCCCCACGTGCCTCCTGCCCCAGGCTGGCCTGGCCTCGCGTGGCTGTTCTGGGGGCTTGGTGCTCACGCGAGGCAGGCGCGGCCCTGCCTCCTCCTCCCAGGGCTAGGCTGGCTCCGGCCTGAGGCTCCAGGGCCAAGGAGCGGCCTGAGCACAGCTGCTGAAGACACAGCCTTTCTGAGGAAAGCAGGCTTCCTCGCGGGTGGATCACGAGGCTCTCTGAGTTTGGTTCCTCCTGTCTGGAATTGTGGGGGTCCCCTGGGGGGCCCTACTTCCACCACCAGAAGCGCGTCTGCAGGGGAGGCGCAGACCGGGTCGTATTTCACAATCACGTAAGCGGAGCTTTAAAAAGTCACAAGCTGGAAGGTTAGACATTGCCGGTTAAGAATGTTTTAACCTTAAAAGAGATTTGTAAGGAAAAGACTGACAATAAACAGGGGAAGTAAAGTGTAATGTTCTCCCAGACCCCTTGGAAATGTTCAAAGCCAAGATAATACTTTACACTACCTTTTATTTAAAAATGATAGTTTTCAATGTTAAGTTAAACGTCGATTTGCAGGAAGGATCCTGCAGTGTGAACAGCCCGGGTATTTCAGGATAAGCACAAGCGGACAATGGTGCCTTTGCTTTAATTAAATCGGGGCCCTGGCAAGGGGCCTCCTCCCGCAGCTTCCGTCTGCAGATGCTCGAGTCTGGGTGTGTGGAAAGCATGTTCCCGGGGAGAGAGTAAAGTTAACTGTCCTCATGGGCTGGCTCAGGCGCTGCACTCATTAGCACCGGCTCCTCCCCTCTCTGGAGCGCGGCTGGTCCTCACTCACTCGAGTCTCGAGCACAGTCGGCAAGGTCAGAGCGTCCACTGCTGCCCCGGGAGCCGACGGTGCAGGCAGGGCGTGTGCCCGGCACACCCACACTCCCTCTGAAACACTGCAGCCAACAGGACGCAGGGCCGCCTAGCAACTCACTAGGGACAGGTGCCCAAGCCTGTGCACGGGCCGTGGAGATGGTGACCTTGACCGCTGACCTACACCCTGAAGGTGTGGCCGCGGGAAGGGTGAGGCATGGGCATGGCTGCTGAGACTCAGCTGGGTGGATGCGAGCAGCTTTGGTCACGTCAGAGGAGCAAGGACTGAACCGGCTTTAATTGCCCCAGGGCTTTCCCACAACCTGGGGAACCTGGACAAACGTGACAGAGGGGACAGGAAAGGCAGAGACAGACAGAAACGCCCAGCAGAGAGCCGCTGAGGCGCCCGAGCGAGGGCAAGACGCCCGTGATAGGGCAAGACGCCTGTGATGGGAGACCAGGACCTACACACAGAGCGGCCGGTCGCTGTCCCTCCAGCCCACACCCAGGGCAGCAAAGTCCACACCGGTGGGCCTGACACTGAGGCTGTAGGACCCAGGCCCCCCGTGGACACCCGGGGATGGACGAACAGGAGCAGAGCAAGCAGGCGGCTGTACCCCGTGGGCCCTGCCTCCCTGCTCAGAGAGGTAGACAGCTCTCCCCCTTCCAGCTCATGGCGGGGTTGGGGGTGAGGGGCAGAGGAAACTGCACCCAGGAGGGGTGATGGTGCTGCAGGGCTGCAGAGGAGGTGCCCAGGCTGGCGGGAGGCTCCATGCTGCCCCCCCGGAAGGGCACTCAGTCGGTCTCCAGCCCTCAACTGGCCAGTGTGTGGATACAGATCACCTCATCCTCCCCACGGCCAGAAGGCAGAGTCCTCCCTGTACAGGTCCAGGAGCTCCCAGAAAGACCAGTGAAGTCCAGCAGACGCTTCCTGTGTTACCAGGCTTTCAAGCACGTCTTCCCGACTCAGAGACTGAGGTGCTCCAGGTACTTTATCCTCAACTGTAGATGAAGAAACGGACGCTTTGTCCTTGGGCCAAGGACACAGCTGGTAGAAGGCCGAGCTGGGATCTAAGCCTCCACCAGCCTCACTCCAAAGCTGAGACTTTTCATCTGTCGCTCCGGCTGTCTGTGGGCGTTCAGCAAGTGTGGCCACCTCCGAGGCCAGTTCTCAGGGCGCAGGAGGCTTGGCCTGGTAGCTGAGGCATAATCAGCGTCAGTGTCCACTGAGATTGTTCCCGTAATTCTTGTCCCGTTGGCTGGTTGGAAGGTGGCATTTCATGGCTCACTCCATCCGAGGGCCCAATGAGGCTTCCTTTGCTTCCTTGCGTCTACAATTGTCTTTAAAGCCACCAGGTGCCTTAGACCATGATTCGTTTACATGGATCATAATTTCAGTCCAGAAATGGCATTTCTGAGAAATATTTTTTAGGAACCCAAGAAACTCTAAGGCTTGCTTGGAGGCAGCAAATACAAGTAAGTAGCAATGAATCTTCCAAGCTCTCTGGGATCACTCTATGGTTCTCAGAATAATATGTTTCCTAAGACAGCAGCTTATAGAACCACTGAGGTGTTTTCCTTTCATTTGAGATCACAGTTCAGAGCTGGTTTGAATTTCTGAGTTCATTCTTTTAGCAAACCCTCAGTAGTGAGGTTTGTGGTCTTGAGAGGATTGGTGCGTGTTTTATTTTAACGCTTTATTTTATATTGGAGCACAGTTGATTGGGGCTCTCCAGGTAGTGCTAGTGATTAAGAAGCTGTCTACCAACGTAGGTTAGACATGAGAGACCTGGGTTCAACCCCTAGGTCGGGAGGATCCCCTGGAGGAGGGCATGGCAGCCCACTCCAGTGTTCTTGCCTGGAGAATCCCCATGCACAGAGGAGCCTGGCGGGCTGTGGTCCACAGGGTCGAAAAGACTTGGGCGCAGCGTCACACACGCTGATTAACAATGTTGTGTTGCTTTCAGGCGCACAAGGCGATCCAGTTATGCGCACATCTGTTCTTCGAATTCCCGTCCCAATTCTGTTGTCGTAGAATGCTGAGCAGAGTTCCTGGGCTGTACGGTAGCTCTTTGTCGGCCTGGTTCATCTTTAGAGTGAAAGAGGGGCCACAATAAGACAGGAAAGTGGGTGTGTTGCTAGGAAGGAGGCCTTTGTCTGCACAGTGGGAAGGTCTTCACTGGAGGGAAGGGGCCAGGCTGAACGGTGGGGATGTGGCCAGAACAGGCTGTCCTTCAGGAAAGTCGGCGTCGTGGACTGCTATCGTTCACTTTTGGGCAATCCAGGTCCGACTGCGAAAATAAGACCCCGCCCCGACCCGTCTGTGGGCTGACTTCCGGGGGCACCGCCTGCCTCTGAGATGCCCCTCTTCCGGCCCCTCTGTTGGCCTGTCCTCCTGGGGTCTGGTCACCACAAAGTTGCCTTCACAGAGGGGACTCCCCAAGTCAGTTTTCCAGATTTTGAACTAAAAAAGCAGAGAAATTAGAGCCCAAATAACAATCAGGGAACAGCAAGAGACTGTGGGCGTTGTTTTCAAAATTGGAATTCGGATCAGCTGGAATTCGGAGCAGCGTCTCAGAGGCTGGACTCTTCAGTGGCTCTGAAGGCAGGAAGCTGGTTGCTGGACGCTGGGGCAGCGCAAGGCAAGAGTGCTCACTGGAGAACTGATCAGAGCGGATGTCTCACCTGCTCCTTACAGGAGACAATCCTTCATGGAGGAGCGTTCACTGTCGCTTCCTGAGAAATAAAGACATTAAAGATGTTTGATACTTAAAAGCATGTTTATGTTGTCTGTGAAAATGTGATAAGTATCCCCATGAAGACGGTGGGGAACTTGCCTTCTGCAAAATTTCGGATTCAGAGCTGGGTCTGGGAGGAGCCCCTGAGGCCTTGTGGGACGCGTTGCCTAGGAGACGGCTCCATCCCCTGCACAGGGTCCAGCCTGGTGATGTGGCCTCGCTGCTGTGTGGTCACAGGCTGGCGGAGGAGGATGCCCCTCCTGCTCCCTCCCTGCCGGGTCCTGGCCCCTGGTCCTCCCCCACCCCAGCCCCCACCCGCTGCCAGCTGGCAGCTTGATCTGCGGCCTGATTTGCTCCCAGGCCAGGGTGAATCTGGGGTCAGCGCAGCCACAGGGATCAGGAAGCCGTCCGATGAAGCCTGGGGGAAGCACAGCTGGGGTGGGCTTGGCATCGACATGCAGGTTTGCTGACTTTGCAGGGCTCTCCCTGAAGTCTTCTTTTCTTCTTCTAAGCTGCTTAATGAATCAGTGTGACTGTGTTGGGTCTTGGCCGTGGCCGTGGGGCCTCACTGGGCTCACGCGGGGTCTTCCGTGGTGACGCACGGACTCTCCGTTCGTGGTGCGCAGGTTCAGTTGCTCTGCAGTCTCTGGGGTCTGAGTTCCCCGACCAGGGATCGAACCCGCCTCCCCTGCACTGCAAGGTAGCTTCTTGACCACTGGACCACCAGGGAAGCTCCTCCTTGAGGTCTTGAGTGGTCAAAGTGCAAGCATCTGCGAACAAGGCGGTGAGAGCCAGCATCGAGCCTTGTTTCTGGCAGAAGACAGTGCGGCCGATCTCTCTCTGACACCCCAGGGTGCACATCAGCTCCGCGCGAGGCCTCGGGGGCCTGAGGAGCCTAGTCTGCCAGGGGCGGTGGGGGGCAGGCGCCAAGGCAACACCTGGGTCATTCGCCCATTCACGCGAGTGCTGGGTGAGTCTTCCTCGTGAGCAAATCTCTCTGCCAAGGGCCAAGACTATCGACAGGCTGGGGACATACCCCAGCAGGCCAGGGCCTCAGAGGGCGTGGGGCGCAAACCAGGACGCTGACCCCGTGACACGGCCCCGAGGGAGGGCTGAGCGCCCCAGGCAGGTGGTGTTGGGATTCCCGTCGGGTTGAACTGGGGCTTGCAGACGCTGCTGCTTCATCCTTTGAGGCGCCCCTGACAACCCGCCTCCCCCTGCCCTCTGTGGGCCCCTCGGGTCAGAGGGACTCACTCCACCTGGACAGAGGCCTCTTCCTCTATGACCGCCCCCCTGGGTGCCCCCAGGTCCAGGGTTCCGTGCGATGGCCTCCGCTGGGGCAGCCGTTTCTAGGGGCCCGAGGACCTGAAGGAGGCACAGGGAACGGGGTCACTGAGGGTCTCAGAGGGTGATGGGGCCGGCAGAGCCGGGCAGCAGCCACGTGGCCCCAGGTGAGGCGGGCTGGCCGTGGGGCTCAGGGGCACTGAGAGGCAGGCGAGCCTGAGACCCCTGTGTGCCCGCGTCTCAGGGCGGCTTTGTCTGTGTCTACAAGTGGGACTCTGGAGCCTCCTGCTCAAGGCGAGTGGGGAGAGGCCGCTGGACTGGGGCACCTGCTCGGTCCCTGGTCCCGGGAGCTGGGCTCTGGGCAGGGCTCGTCCTGAGAGTACGTGGGGCAGAGGCACCCAGGGCAGGTGGGAGGGTGGGCCGCAGGCAGGGCAGCGCGCAGGGTGGTGACGCAGCCTTGCTTTCAGGCCCCTTGGGCACCAGGACTCACGCAGGGGCAGGTCAGCCCGAGACGGGGCACTGGGTGGAAACCCCACGGGCTCCTGACTTTGTCTGCCTTTGGGACAGGAGGAAGGGTTCCCCCAGGGACCCTCACGGCTGAACTGAAGAAAAGTCCCTCGTTTGCTGAGTTTCCCCCGCCTTCCTCCTTCCTGCGGGGCCAGCAAGGGGTGTGTAATTGATCTTTCCCTGGAATTAGTCCTTGCATAAAACAATATGTAAATAACAATCCTAAATTTGTAACGACAACCACTAAAGCTAATTAAGGGCGATCAGGAAGCCCTTTATTAACCATGAAGACATTATAGGTGGCTTCTGAGATAGGGCGGTAATGGAAGATCAATGCGGCCAGGGGGGAGGACTCAGTGTGATTACACAAATCAACAGGGACTGACTTGAAAGTAGAATGTTTTACACTTGTAAGGCAGATTAATCTCAGAGTCAATAAGGAAAAACAATTACCTAGAGGAAGGTAGCCAGGTGTCCCCACAGGAGGGTCGGGAAAACAGACCTGGGGAGAGGCCGTCGGTGAGGCGGGCGGTGAGTGTGGGGTGGGCACCTCCTCAGGGCCTGGCCACGGGGCGATTGTAAAGGGGTCATTACCACATTGCCGATTGGTAAACTCAGGGCCCCTAATCGTCTTAGCCAGCATTCTAGGTCTTAACAAGTGGTCCCTGGGAAAGCAGAATCTCTCTGATTTCTCGCATAAATGACTGATAATTAACGCTCGGTGGGATATTTCAAATGTCTTTCAGTGTTCGTTGCCACATGATACCAAGTGGCAATTATGTGAGATCTGGGCTTCTTGACACACAGTGGAGTGTTATTCTCTGATTTATGGTTTACCGCTTCTTAACATCATATTAATATTCTGAATATAAATGCCAACCAGCTTATGCAAACCCTGCTCTGTAATGGGGAGGAAAAGAAATGACCCCAAAGACTCAGTCATGAGCTAAACGCAGTGCATAGACTCAGGGGTGAAGGGCTAGCTGGAAGGTTCCTGCACACAGCACGTGCAGCCCACCCGAGAAGCTGGGCCTGACGTTGTCTGACCAGAGGCCACGCGGGGACCCTGGGCCGACACTAGCAGCAGGCACAGGAATGCGAGCCTCTCAACCCCGTGGCGGGTCCATCAACCAAGAAGACCCTAGGTCAGCGGCACCCAACTGTTTTGGCACCGGGGGCGGCTTCGAGGAAGACAGTTTTTCCACGGGCCGGGGGTGGGGTGGGGAGGATGCTTTCAGGAAGAGTCAAGCACACTACATTTATCGCGCACTTTATTTCCGTGTTATTACATCGGCTCCCCCTCCGACCATCAGGCAGCAGATCCTGGAGGTCGGGGACCTCTGCTCTAGAGGGTCATCGGTGCCGCCTTAATCTGGCTCCTCAGACAGAGCCGGCGGGTGACGGTCGCCCTGCCGCTTGCAGTAGGTGCTTCTCCCGCTTTGCACGAGTTGGGCTCCACACAGCGCTTCCCCGGCTCTCGCTCGGGCAGAGGTGAACGGCTGACGCTCCTGCTGGGACAGCAGCAGGGGGGGGAAATGTGACATCGTCCTCCACGGACCCTCCGGTGCCCCTCCCTGGCCCAGGTCTCTGCGGCCGAGACAGGTGGGCAGGCGCCGAGGGCTGCCCTGCCGGGGACGCTCACTCCAGCCCAGAGGACCCCGCTCTTGCTGGTCTGGATTGGTTCCTGGAATTTGGAAGCAACAAACAGATGGAAAATAACCTCTCCAACTGGCCTCCTCTGGCCTCTTAGATCAGGGTGGGTGAGTGTCCCCTCCCCGTGCCCTGGAAGGGGTGGGGGTGCTGCAGCTTTACAGGCAGATGGTGACCGTTCTGATCTGAGTTGAATGGACCTGGAGCAGTCCAGTGGGGCCAGGAGCTGACTCCCTTTGGGGAAATAAGGTTTGTCTCTTTGCACAGGCCTCACACAGAAGCAGAGCTTCTCCCAGCTGCTGTGCACGTTAGGTCAGAGGTGCTGATGGGATGACAGGGGACAGGGTCCCCAGAGGCAGGTGCAGCGAGCCTGCATCTCTGGTTTCCCAGCATCATTATTGCCTGACTCCTCAGAGGGCTGATCAAAGGTGATCCAGGCATGCGCTCAGTGAAACCTACCCTTGTTTGCTGTTTGTTATCTAAGGTCCAGATTATTTTTGCTCCACCAAGTGCTTGGTTTGGGTCCAGTCGTGGGCACACGACCAGGGTTTGGCCCAGGATATCAGGTCCAGGCTTGTGGGTGGCCTTCCATCCTGAGCGCTGTGCCCTCTGGGGTGTGGTCCTGAACAAAGGGCCTCAGCCATTTGGCTGACTCTGCACAGGAGTGACGTTGTCCAAAATTATGAATACGGCCTATTGGAAACCAGTTGACCCATTGTTTTGGGTCATTTGAGCAGCTAAACGGCCATGTTGGGGGTCTTATGCAATTCCCCAGGGAGTCGGCCAGCGAGAGGGCAGCTTGTTCAGACTCACGCTGAAGGCGTCCACTCATCAGGGAAACACGACCTCTTTTCTGGGGCCAAAGGACTGGTCTCACTGGCCTCCACTTCAGGCCAAACACCCCAGGCCCTGTAGGGTGAGAGGGGCAGAACCCCTGCCCACACAGACCAGACACTGGGGAGGGCACAGAGGGCTCTGAACCCCCGCACCCCACCAGGGGACAGTGAGAACCTCACCATCAACTGCCAGCCCCACAGCTGCCAGGCTGCATGCAAGGGAGGAGGGTGGGAAGGGGGGCAGGGGGCACCTGCTTCTCACCTCCTGGAAGGTCTGTGCCCAGTTGCTCAGGCATGTCTGACCCTTTGTGACCCCATGGACTGAAGCCCACCGGGCTCCTCTGTCCACGGGATGTTCCTGGCAGGAGCACTGCAGTGGGTTGCTGTGTCCTCCTCCGGGGGGTCTTCCTGTCACAGGGACGGAATCCATGTCTCCTGCGTCTCTGGCACTGGCAGGCAGATTCTTGACCACTGAGCCACCTGGGAAGCCTCCCAAAGCCCCCTGGAATGTCTGGAATGAGACAAGGCCCTGCCCCTCCTCCTCCTCCCCCCAAAAGCCCAACGCTGGGCTGACACTCACCTTAGCTGCCCTGTAATCAGCACGAAGTTGTTAATCAGAGACTCAAGAAGCAAACACATCTTTGATGATTTTACATATCAAAACAGAATTCCTCTGGCACGTCCATGGGCGACGTTTACTGAATTCCTGTCCGAGGACCAGACTGACTGCAGCTGGTCCATCTCCTGGAGGGGCTCGCGTCCACCTCGCCCAGACAGCTAAGCCACCTGCCCGCTGGCTGGGGAGGGTCCCCAGGCTCAGACAGGCCGCCTCGGAGGAGGGCTGGCTGCTTCAGAGCGAGGCTGTGTGTAGGGTTTTGACGACTTCCCCCTTGTGACAGTGCAGAGAGGGTCCAGACACCGCGCCGTCACCCAGCAGCAGACACAGGGTTCACTCTGAGTAACTTGCTCACCATCTCCACTGTTCTTTCACGTGAAAGAAAGAAGGTGAAAGAAAGTGAAGTCCCTCAGCCGTGTCCGACTGCAACCCCGTGGAGTGTAGCCCACCAGGCTCCTCGGTCCATGGGATTCTCCAGGCGAGAATACTGGAGTGGGTTGCCATTTCCTTCTCCAGGGGATCTTCCCAATCCAGGAATCGAATCTGGGTTTCGCACATTGCAGGTAGATGCTTTAACCTCCGAGCCACCAGGGAAGCTCTTTCACATGAGCCTTGCAAATTTAAGGCGCCATAATGTCATGGTTAATTATTTTTTCCTAGGTATTGTTGTTCAGTGGCTAAGCTGTGTCCGACTCTTTGTGACCCCATGGGCTACAGCACCCCAGACACCTGTATCTTCCACCATCTCCTGGAGTTTACTCCATCTCATGTCCACTGAGTCGGTGATGCCATCCAACCATCTCACCCTCAGTCATTCCTGTCTCCTCCCACCTTCAGTCTTTCCCAGCATCAGGGTCTTTTCCAATGGGTCAGCTCTTCGCATCAGGTGGCCAAAGAATGGGAGCTTCAGCTTCAGCATCAGTCCTTCCAGTGAATATTCAGGGCTGATCTCCTTTAGGAAGGACTGGTTTGATCTCCTTGCAGTCCAAGGGATTCTCAAGAGTCTTCGCCAGCACCACACTAAACGTTTAGTGTATTTTTACTGAGCTGTTTACTACATCCCAAAGACGAAGTTCCACACTCAGACAATGGCTGATGGTGCGTGGGTCCACCTGCAGAGCCATTCCTAATTTTAGAGGAAAGTAAAGCTCGGCTGAGATCACGTGTGCACCCGTGGTGACGTGTGCAGCACACATGATTACATCATCCGCGGTGACGTGTGCATCACACTTGATTACATCATCCGTGGTGACGTGTGCAGCAACATGATTACATCACCCGCGGTGACGTGTGCAGAGGCGTGCCACACTGTGCACGCCAAGAAAATGCCTGCAAGGAAAGGCTTCAATTTCTTTTCAATTATAAACCTTGAGTGAGCTCTGAATCCAGTTTCCCCAAAGGGAAACAGGTCGATGCTGCAAATCATGGGTCTCGAGTCCCTGGCGCAGTCCCGGAGAATCTTCCGGAGGCTGGGAGGACCCAGGGAGGAGGGAGAGAGACCTGAAGGCCCGGCCCACATCAGGGGAGTCTGTCAGGGCTGGGGTGTCCATTGGCTGAAGCTGCGGGCTGGGAGGGCTGGGGCAGTGTGACGAGGCTGACTGTGAGTTTCTCATGGACTCCCTTGTTATCTCTTCAGGTAGTGAAAGAGAAAACGTCAGGCTGGAGGCTGACCCACATGGTGCTGTGGATGGGACCCCCTCCTGGTTGAATAACTCAGGTCAGAGCTGCCAACTGGCCTGGGCAGAGGCCCGGCCGGGCCTGTGGGCCCCTTAGATCACACGCTTAATGTTGTGTGCGGGGTGAACACAGAGTCCTTCGGCTCCCGGGGGACCCCTTGGATTTCATCAAATTCTCAGTGATGTCCAACCCCTTCCTCTAAATGGTAAGACCACTGAAATGGAAACTGCTTATCAGATCCTCAGGGAAATGTTGCGGTGAGAAATGCATGGAATCCACAATCGAAAGTGCTGCGGAAAGCTTGGAGCTACAGGAAGAATCCGGCCGCGTGTCACTAGGTGGAGAGACGGGCTGTCCCGCGACTGTTTCCAGTCTCACTGATGCCAGGGCAACTAGAGGCTATTATTTGCCAATCAGACTCAGAGAAGGAGCACTGATAGGACTGGGGAGAGTACAGGGCTTCAGATAACCTACAGTCGCTGCTTGCTCTTTAGTCATAAGCCACGTCTGCCTCTTTTCGACCCCATGGACTGCAGCCCGCCAGGCTCCTCTGTCCAGGGGATTCCCCAGGCAGGAATACTGCAGTGGGTTGCCATTTCCTCCTCCAGGGAATCTTCCCAACCCAGGGATGGAACCTGCCTCTCCTGCACTTGGTGATGAACTCTTTACCTCTGAGCCACCCAGGAAGCCCCATGAACTACTGACGGGAGTGTAATTTGATACATCTAGGAGGATAATTCAGTAATTGTATCAGGAGTCGTAAGCACCTTAAACCTAGCAATCCCACCTCTAAGTCAACAAAGAGATGGACAGGATGTTCACCTGGGCACTGTTCAGGGGCAAAAAAGTGAAGCCTACCTCAGTGCCTGGCCGCAGGGGTTGATCAAGTCGGGGCCCATCCGCACTAGGACATACATGTGGTGGGCAGGAAGGATGGGCTAGAAACACAGCTGCTGCTGGGAAACGGCTCATGGTGCCATTGGCGTGAAGCTCGGGTGTTTTCAGCAGAATATTAGGGGCGGGAACCAGAATTTCACAGCTGACACGCTTCGCTCCCAGCCACCGGCTCCTCCGATGGGGCCCTTGGGGAGTGCGTGGTTTACTCTTTGTGAGGAAGGGGTTCACGGCCCCACAGCAGATAAGTCGGTGGTCAGACTGTGATCTCGGCTTCCTTCAGGCCTTACCCTCGGCTCCCTGTGCGCCAGGGACGGGTGTCTGAACCATGCCTCCAGGGAGCAGCGGATGAGACCAGAGACCTCTCACCCCACCTCCAGGGGGTCCTCGGGGAGACCAGGTATCACGGTGTCACACAGCGAGGTCACAGCCCACCTGCCGGCAGGGGGTCAAGGGGCCACAGGGCGGGGAGGAGCCTGCCGTCTGGAAGCCCCTCCAGCCCCCACCTCACAGATCCCGCATGTCTGGGCCTCTCCACCAGCAGGTGGGAAGGACGCAGACATGTTCTCAGGGAGATGCTTTACCCCCAGAGAAATCCTCTCCAGCGTCTGCTCGGAAACGTCTCTCGCGTGTGTGTCCGCGGAGAGGGGCACATGTCCCATCCCCATCTGCTCATGGAAGACAGCCGTCCAAGTCTTGAGTCTGCTGTTAATGGTTTCTATAAATAGCTCCTTACAGAAAAGAGGCTGTCATCTAAAGAATTCACGTTTCTGAAATAGCTGATGCATTTTCCAATGAGAATGGTTCTCTTTAACGTCAGTCCATTAAAAACCAGGATTTGTATCTCTGTGGGTTAGTGTCCCCACGGTCTGGGAAAAAACCGCGCTGGTGGGGTGGGTAGTGGAGCTGAGGGTGTGGCACAGGGGATGCCCACAGGCCCGCCAGGAGGTGGTGCTCGGCTTCCGGGTGTTTGAAGGACAGGTGATCACACGGCCAGGCGGGACCCCACTGGTGTGGAGCTGGTCTGCTCTCTCCCCTGGGCCCCGTGTCTTAGTGGAGTCCTATGGGTCTCCGCCTCCTGTGCAGGGGAAGTGAATGTGCTTACTTCAGGGGCGTTCTCTCTCTCTCTTGATCATAATAGCTTGAAAGTCTGCATTTTGTCTGGACCAACACCCTGCTATGAGGCTCACACTCCCTCATTTCTGGGAGAGGTCCCTCAGGATCTCTCAGCAGCACCTTCATCCCAGTGGCAGCATGGACGGGGGCAGCCTGCCCTTCAAAGCCGGCCTCGGCCTGCTCTGGAATGAGCTGGCTGGATCAAACATGCCACCTGCAGCAGGCAGAGAAGGTGTTACATGGTGCCCGACATCAGCCACACCGCCGTCTCCACCCTCCGCTCTTCACAACACACGTGGTGGAAACCAGAGAAGAGGAAGGCTCTGCCACCCCAGCGTCCTGCACACCCCGTATCCTGACACCGTGTCCTGCACACCCCACGTCCCGACGCCAGAGCTCAGGGCTGGTGCCCTGGCCTTCTCACGGCAGCTGTGAGTCGGGGGATCTCAGTCTCCGTCAGTGCGGCCGCTGTAACGGAGCACAGGCTGGGAGGCCCAAAGGACACACGTTTATCCCTTGCAGTCTGGAGGCTGAGTCCGCGATCAGGTGCAGGCAGAGCCTGTGGCCGGCGAGGGCCCTTGCTGACCTGCAGGCGGCCGTCTTCTCACTGTGGCCTCACGCGGCCGAGGGAGCGAGCTCTCGGGCCTCTTTTTCTTCTAACGAGGACCCCGATTCCTTCGTGGGGCTCCGCTCTCGTGACCTCAACTCACCCTAACCTTGCTCACCAGGGATGTGCCGGCCACTTCTGCACTCCCCGCAGACCGGGAGCCTGGGGGTCTCCTCGAAGCAGCGATGAACAAGCCTAGGAGAAGAGATGCAGGCCAGGCTCTCACATCCTGGGAAGCTGGCACAGAGGGCCTGGCTCACCGGAGGGCTCGTGAAGACCCGGATCCTGGGGACAGACCGTGTCCTCCCATGTGGACCTGCCCAGGCCGTGTGCCCACCCCAGCAGGCTGCCTGGGGCACTGCAGCTGGCCCGTGTGAGGCTGGACCTGCCCCGTGGGAGGCGTTCCCGTGTCCTGTGCCAGGGAACAGAGCCCACCCAGCTCGGCACACGCACTGCCTCACGGGCCACGGGAAGTGAAAGCGAAAGGCACAGTCGTGTCCGACTCTCTGCGACCCCATGGATCACACAGTCCATGGACTCTCCAGGCCAGAATCCTGGAGTGGGCAGCCTTTCCCTTCTCCAGGGGATCTTCCCAACCCAGGGACGGAACCCAGGTCTCCTGCATTGCAGGCAGATTCTTTACCAGCTGAGCCACAAGGGAAGCCCAAGAATACTGGCGTGGGTAGGCTATCCCTTCTCCAGGTGGATCACGGAGTTGGGCACAGCTCAGTGCTTCCCCGCTCAGGGTCCCAGGCTGCAAGGTGTTGCTGCATTCCCCTCTGGGGGCTTGACTGGTGGGGAGGGGTTGTTTCCAGGCTCACACAGGTGCCAGTCACTGCCTCGCAGTAGCAGGACTCAGCTTTTGCCTGGCTGTTGGCTGGAAGCCGCGTTTAGCTCCTGGAATCTCGTCTCTTTGAGGCCTCCCCACTCACTCAGTGTCACACGGAAGTGGACACTGAGCCCTCTTAGGGTCTGTCCCCCACGACCTAAGAGTGAGAGCCCCCCAGCCGCGCAGACTCCTCACCACGAGGGAGGTGTCCAGAAGGCACTCATCCTGTAAAAACTCTCACCTCACTCCTTCAGGAATACGGAGGTGTCACTTGAATGTAACTTGTTGAAAGCACATTAACTTATTTTTAAACAAATATTAACATTTTCATAAATGCTGACATTTAACATATGTCTGTGTTCAAATCACAAAATTGTTCTACTTTTTAACCACGTGTGCTCACTCAGTCGTGTCTGACTCTTTGCAACTCCATCGATGGCAGCCCACCAGGCTCCTCTGTCCTTGGGATTCTCCAGGCTAGAAGGCTGGAGTGGGTTGTCATTTCCTTCTCCAGGGATCTTCCCGACGCAGGGATCTTCCCGGGTCTCCTGCGTCTCCCGTCTTGACAGGCGGGTTCTTCAGCACTAGCGCCACACCTGCAGCTTTTAAAATGCGTCATCCACACGCCTTGGCCAGCTCTCCTGGGAAGCTGCTGGTTCTCCTCGTGGTTACGAGGTGGAGGAGGAGCCAGCCGTCCCGCGGGCCGGTGGAGCATCCCCGCCAGCCTCAGCCCGGCCACCTCCTCAGGCGGGCTTGCTGAGTAACGTTGAGAGAGTCCGTCCCCGTGCTTCATTTCCACACGCAGGCGGCATCTGCCCCGTCCTCTCCAGTTTGTCTGGGAGGTGGGCAGTTGAGCGCAGACCTGGGGACACCCTGCCATCCACCTTTAACCAGCGGTGCTGTGGGCAGAGACGCCACGGTCAGCGGCTGGAACCCACGGCTTCCCTCCTCCCGCCCGCCCGACCGCCTCTTGCTGGGCCACGGCCTTGACCTCGCCCTCATTTGAAAAATGATCAGTTAAAATGTTATTTTATTTCCCTTCTCATTGGCTTCCTCACTAAAGAAATACACGTGAATTCCCTGCAATTTGGAAAGCGAGTCACAGTAAGGAAACAGAATCACCTACAGAGCCTGAGGCGGGCCTGTCCTGCTTTGTGCCCACTCAGCCTTTTTCTCTGACTTGTGTGCGTGTCAAAAGGTGCTCTCATTGCACGCGTGGCTTTGTAACTCTTTTCTCCTAATGGCTCACCACGGACGCCCGCGGCAGGCTCTCATGTTCTTCCGCCGCACCGTTTTTGCTGGTTGCCTGGAGTCCGTTCCTCTGAGTCGACTGGTTTATCAACTACTCCGTCCCCTGCTGTTGGACACTGGTTATTTCCAGGGCTTGTTTCCATGCTATATATGAGTGACCCTGCAGCTAACACTCCTTTGGAGGAGTCTCTGAAGACAGCAGATCTTCCTGAGGATGAGGCTCTGGAAGCCGTCCGTTCCCCAGAATCTCTCTTCCTCACTGGCTCCTGTGACCCGCACTCTCAGCCTCTTCGCATCTGTGCCTGAAACCCTCTCTGTTGGCTCTTCGGCCTCTACTGTCCTTCCTACAAAACTGACCCTCAGAACACCGTCCCAGCCGTCTCCTCTCGTGTTCATCGCTGCCTCTGTATGTAAGTCATGAACCAGAATACCAGAGCTCAGTCCGGAGCAGGGTCTGCAGACTGTAGGGAGGACCCCTGCCCCGCAGCCCAGTATTGCTCTCGCGTGTGAAGCCTGGGTCCCTGTGGGCTCCTCTGGGCTGGGAGGGGCCTCAGAGACACAGGGACACGGCAGCTGGGAGAACAGCGCCGAGACTCAAGGAGGTGGAGAGACAGCCTGGCTGACCCGCCGATCCCAGCCTTCATCTGAGTCTCTGCTGCGTAAGGCTGAGCCTGCTCCCGGGGGTGAAGGTGTCCCACGCCCTTGGAGGTACAGGGCTGGCTGAGGCCGCCTGAGAGCTGGCATGGAATGATCTCAGGCACAGGGACCGGTTTCGACATAAACGTTCTGTGCTGAAATGATGTTCCAAGTTTCTAAGGTAAAAGTTTTCCTGAAAGCTGCTGGACTGAACTCCATGATCCCTGCAGTGAAAATCTTAAACAGGCCCTTGTGACCTCCTGCTAACAAGTGCTACAGTCCTTTCCTGGCTCATATCCCTGTAACCATGTTCCAGCGATGGTAACCCAGGAAAGAGCTGAAAAGAGACACTGACCGCTCTGCCTCTGAGCAGGAAGGGGTGCTAAGGGCCACACCGAGCTGTAAGGGCCACACGGGGCTGGAGCACCGCACGAGAGCCCATCACACAGCAGTGTGGAAGACATTTGACGCTAGAGAGTGCACACAGGACAGCGCCGCCCAAGAAGCAGAGCAGACAAGGCAGGCTGCAGCTTCTCCAGCTCACGGCCCGGAAGGTGCTTCCAGGCAGAGGTGAGCGGGGAGGAGCCCTGGGGGCTTCCTGTGCTGAGGAGGCTGAGCTGGACTCGGGGCAGGGGCCTGAGGTGGCCAGAGTTCACGGGGAAGAATGTGGAGAGGCTTTCAGAGGACTCCGCCCTAGAGTTTGCGGTTGAGTCGATGCAAACTAGAGGAAACCTCCCGAGGCAAGAAAAAGACCCTAGAGGAAGAAATCAAACAGCCCCGACATGGAGTCACAGAAGACTCTCGCCAGTCCCCGTCCTCACCAGCCAGAGCACGCTGCCTCATGATCCATGGGGCATCTGGTGGGGGCCCTCAGGATGGTTTGACTCACTCGTTTGGCAAAATCGGCCCCAGAGAGGGCACTGCTGTTGCCACCTAATGTATCTTAAAAGTGAGGATTTGAAGGTTCAAACTTTTCTCAAGTAACTTAGCTGCACCCTGAACAAAGAGCAAGACTATTCATAGGAACGCAAAAGTGTAGAGCACTAATGGAAGGAACATACCGTGCCCGGCGCTCCATCAGACCTCGCCACTGAGCAGCTGATGGAAGGAACACGCTGTGCCCGGCGCTCCATCAGACCTCACCGCCGAGCACCCAATGGAAGCCCAGCGCTCCATCAGACCTTGCCACCGAGACAAGGATGAGGGAAAAACAGCCCACAGGAGGAAAGGCAAACAGACGCTGACGCAGAAGTGACACAGGGCAGAACTAGTGGACAGAGGTCTGGAACAGTTACTAGGATCAGATTCTCACCTTCAAGACCTGGGGCCTGGCAAGCAGAGTCATCGAGTGGACACGTCCGACTCCAGCTCGCGGAGGCCAAGGCTACAGAGTCTCAGCTGGAAACAGTGAACCGGACGGGGCAGCATACATCAGGCATCAACTAATTAGTGGGCATTAATATCTCATCGTGTTAGACAGTGCGCTTGTAAACTTGGAGTCACATAAACAGAAACCATCCAAAAGGAAAAAACGTAGAAAGACCGACAAAGTGAACAAGGCCATGGTAAGAGCTCAACTCACCTAATAAGCTTGTGGCTAGAATCCTGGAGCGATGGAGAGGATAAAAAAATATTTAAAGGGGTGATAGCTAATGATTTTCTGATTTGTTGAAAACTGTGAACTCACAGAATCCAAAAACCTTAACAAACGCCAAGGATTAGAAACGTGAAGAGCATTGTACTAGGAGGAGCCTGGTGGGCTGCAGCCCACGGGGTCGCAGAGTCGGGCACGACCGAAGAGGCTCAGCAGCCGCGGCAGCAGCAGGCGTGTCATAACACAGTTGTTTAGAGGCAGTATTAAATAATAAAAGCAAATAAAAGCAGCCAGAGGCAAAAACACACATATGTACAGAGACACGGATGTAAGAATCACGGCAGATTCCTCAGTGGAGAAAACTCTTAAAGCTCTAAGAAGAGGAAAATCCACTGAGCTGGACTTCTCTGCCACTGACGCTGTCTTTTGAAGACTTTGCCAGACACGTGAGAGTGAAAGAGTGTCCACCAGACCCACACCAGGAGAAACCCTGGAGAAGGCGCTGCAGGCAGAAGGGCACCGCTGCCGGATGGAGACACGCATTTACACGCAGTACCAGACACGGCAACCACACGGATACGTGCAGACACACTTCATTCTTGTCATTTAAATATTTTAAAAAGACAATTGATTGTTTAAAGCGAAAATAAGAACGATATGTTGGGAGCTGGCAGAAGCAAACTATGTGGAAAGGAAGGCTAAAGGGGAGAAATGAAAGTATTCTATAGTGAGGTTTCCATAGCCTGAACAAGAATGTCATCAAGATACACATATTTATATCCAGTAAACCTCAAAGTTGTCACCAAAATAGCAAAACAAAGAGCTGTAGTTAATAAACTAAAGGAGGAGATAGAGTGGAATCATAATAAACACTAAACTCAGAGAAGAAAGGAGCAAAGGACAGATGAGGCAAGCAGAAAAAAATAGGAGGTATAGACTCAAACCCAATAATAAAGATAATTATAGTAAATGAAAATTGTTTAACTGCCCTACTTAAAAAGCAGAGATTGTTAGATTGAATTTTAAGAAGCAATATCCAGCTATAAACTACTTACAAGAAACATAGTTTAAATATAAAGACACAGATGCATTGAAAACAAGATGGTGGAAACAAATATACCGTATTCATACTCTTCCACGTGAAGCTGTATCAGTGTATTAACTGCAAAGTAGATTTTGGAGGAAAAAGACATAGCCAGGGATAAAGGAGTTCATTTTGTAATGTAAAAAGGCTAATTCATCAAGACGGTGAGACAGTCCTAAGGTTTATGTACTTAATAACAGAGTTTCAGAAAACAGAAGGAAACAAGGGCAGGACTGCAGAGGAAAACTCTCTACACGCAACACTTAATTCAGGTGAGTCACGGACATCAGTGTTAAACTATAAGAGAAGACAGCATAGGAAACAATTTTTGTCTTCTTAGTTTAGGTAAACGTTTCTTATTATTCTTCAGTCACTGAGTCGTGTCCACCTCTTTATGAGCCCATGGACTGTGACACTCCAGGCTTTTCTGTCCTCCGCTATCTCCAGGTGCAGTGAAAGTCACTCAGTTGTGTCTAACTCTTTGTGACTCCATGGACTATACAGTGCGTGGAATTCTCCAGGCCAGAATACTGGAGTGGGTAGCCTTTCCCTTCTCCAGGGGTTCTTCCCAACCCAGGGATTGAACCCATGTCTCCTGCATTGCAGGCGGATTCTTTACCAGCAGAATCACAAGGGAAGCCCTGGAATTTCCCAGAGTTTGCTCAAATTCATGTCCACTGAGCCAGTGATGTCCCATCTCATCCTCTGTCACCCCCTTCTCCTTTTACCTTCAACCTTTCCCAGCATCAGGGTCTTTTCCAATGGGGTGGCTCTTCGCAGCAGGTCACCAAAGTATTGGAGCTTGATTTCCTTTAGGATGGGCTGGTTTGATTTTGTAGTCCAAGAGATTCTCAAGAGTCTTCTCCAGCACCACACTGTGAAAGGATGGATTCTCCGGCGCTCAGCCTTCTTTATGGTCCAACTCTTGCATCCGTACATGACCACTGGAAAATCCATAGCTCTGACAATCCAGACTTGTGTCAGCAAAGTGATGTCCCTGCTTTTTAATATGCTGTCTAGGTGTGTCATAGCTTTCCTTCCAAGGAGAAAGTGCCCTTTAATTTCACGGCTGCAGTCACCGTCTGCAGTGATTTTGGAGCCCCCCAAATAAAGTCTGACACTGTTTCCACTTAGTCCCCTTTTATTTGCCATGAAGTGATGGGACGAGATGCCATGTTCTTCATCTTGATTGTGGTGATGACCTCCTGGATATGTGCATTTCAAAACTTATCAAGTTGTACATCTCGAATACAGCAAACATACCAAAGGCCAGTTATACATCGGTAAAAGGCAAATAGTGAGAATTTTAAAGAGCCGCTTGTTAGTGCATCAAAATATTGATCAATACCCAGTTCTTTCTGATGCACAAACCTTCCACTGCAGCTGGCCTGACTGTCCTGGAGGGAACCCAGCAGCTGCTGTCTCCTGTCACAGCCACAGAGGGGGTCCTGAGGATAAGGAGGGAAGAACAGCCGTCGTAGCAGCTTGGACGCCGCCCCCGTGACCACCCCCGCACAGCAACCCTGAGACCCCCCATCCACCGGCTCCCGCTGCCGCTTTGCAGTCAGCCAAGTGTGAAGGTCATCTTCGCCCCTCAGTTGCAGCACGGGTCACCCTGAAAACAGAAGGGAAAACACAGAAGCCTGCAAGATGACTTAGGTGGAAACTGCTGCCTGTGAGTTATGGCTTTAATTAAGAGCTTTTTAAGCTTTAATTAAAAAGGTACACGAGCATTCAGTATTTAAGAAAAATGCCTTTGTGTTTGGGTCAATTGAATAACATAAAATAAAATGAGATACATATTTCCAGTCAGAAGCTTCACATAAGAAAGCAGTGTACATAATTAAAAAGTAAATTTAAACTGATTTGGGCACAAAGGCTTTCTAATGGGGGAAGATGGCTGTGGGGAATATTATTTTCCTTATTGCAATATAGCAGGGCATCTGATCCACGCGTTAATAAGGCTGCTTCCCGGGACAGGTGCAGAGGCAGGAATATGAGCGTCCACCAGAGGGTGTAATTGATGCCCAGAGATGGCCCTGAAGCCTGCAGAGAGTCCCTGCCTGGGTTTTCATTCCATTACTCTTGGTTTCCTGTTGTCCTTGGCACCTGTTTGCTGCTCAGACTTGGGAACCGCAGTGAACAGCTCTAGGTCAAAGGTTTGCTTAGTAGCACATGAACCTACCATGCAAATGAGCTCAGGGTCAGGAGGAGGGAGAGAAGCCTAAGGAAAGACTTGCTGGGCCCAAGGTCATGTGTGAGGCCCTCAGAGCCGGAGCTCTGGACTGAAGATGCTGCCGTCTTTGCTCTGGGTGGGGTGGGGGGGGAGGTCAAGGCACCCCTGTGTTTGGGCTGCAGACCCACCACAGAAGGAGTGAGTGGCACCAGGTGGGGTGACCCCAAGACACAGGCTTGCTGGCACGTGTGTATTCTGGACCCACAGGCCCGTTGCACAAGGAGGGGTGAGGGTGTCAGCGCTGTGAGCCCGGAGCCTTAGCTCAGGGTGGCACTGCAAGGTCACCCCGAGGACTGCAGAGCCCTGGGGGTGCCAGTGTCTGAAGGGCCCTGCCATCTCTGGTGACTCACCCGTGGGCAGCCCCATGCTGCTTCACAGGCTGGGCTTCTGCACACACAATGTCCTCCCATGCCTGCTCCTGAGTAGGACCTGGGAAGTTTCTGGAAGGTCTCAGGCTCCTGAGCACCACTGCAATCCCGTCTGCAGGGCTCTCATTGGCAGGGTTACCTGGAAGCTCAGTAATGACGCCGACCCACGTTGGGCCTGGGGCAGCTCAGCAGGCAGACTTTCCGATTTCATCCTCAGGATTCCTTGCTGTGTCTTTTCTGACCTCCTGGACACTCCCCAGGGGCTGGCGGTGTCCTGTCCACCCCTTTTTATTGATTCCTTGGCACCTGCTCAGGAATCCACCCCTGCTTGGCTTTGAGGTCAGCTTTTGATGGACTGGACTTCCCCTTGGGGCAGATGGTCAGCACCACTGACCCAGCTTGAGCCTGGCTGATCCCCACTTGAAGGAATCCTGCATTTAGGAGAATGGACTTTACTGATGAGGGAATCGTTTGCTTCATACTTGGGCAACAAAAGGATGTATCAGACACACTGCTTTCAAAGGACAAGCTTGACTTCTCCAGGTGACGCTCTACTCACCCTCTCGACCGGAAGCTCTGCACACCTTCGGAACCTGTTCCCGCCCACCTGGAGTTCCGTGTGCGAGGTTTAAGACGCCTGCTTGCCTTTCCTTTCAGTCACATCTTGTTTCACTTTCTGGTACTCTGTGACTCTAAAGCAGCACAAATACCAGAGAGAAAAAGCATCGAAACCTCGCAGGGATTCTATACACCTCCAAGGCCTGTCCAAAATACTTCCTTTCTAAACTGTGATTTCTGCTTGCTCATCACGTGCAAATCAGGCCTCAGGAGCTGAACAGACCGCTATTATGGAGCAAAACACAATTCATTCCAGGAAGGCTGGCTTCCCAGTTCAGCAGCACAGTTTAAATGGCTGAAGGAGAGTCATAACTTAACTCAGGTAAAGGGTGGTCCCAGCCCCACCTTAAGTTATTCCAGTAGGTGTCATTTATGCAGGCGTCTACTCCCTGAGGACGTGGAGGACACCAGCTCAGCTTGGCAGCTTGAAAGGGCATGTTGTTTATTGTACTTCTCACCTCCTGGACCACAAATCACACACGAAGACATAAATTGCCAAACATTCACGTCGCTGAGCAGCTGGAAAATCGGTTTGTTTTTCAAATCACACTTGTGATAAGTGGTGGAAGATAAACACCAACTGTTGGATTCCGTAAGACAAATATAACGCTTCATAACTAAATGGAAAACATATTACAAAGAGCTGACACATCGACTTTCAAAACCTGTCCATGCTCGGCGCTCTAGCATCCCAGACTGCCTGGGTTTTTTGTTGTTCAGCCATTAAGTTGCGTCCGACCATTTGTGACCCCGTGGACTGCAGCACGCCAGGCCTCCCTGCCCTTCGCCATCTCCTGGAGCTTGCTCAGGCTCACGTCCATTGAGTCGGTGATGCCATCCAACCATCTCATCCTCTGTCGTCCCCTTCTCCTCCTGCCTTCAGCCTTTCCTAGGTTTTCAATTGCTAGCAGAGTTCACTTGGACCTGATGAAAATCATGGAACATTCCTCCTGCCAGGCCCTGGGGCGTGCTCTCAGCTTTCGAGAGGGCAGGTCTGCAGAGGGAGGAGGGGGAGGGAGGGAGAACACAGTCTCGGGGCAGCTCCTGGACTTGGGCGTTGAGAAGCTCGGGGCCTGAGGGGTGGGGTCTGGGGCTGGAGGGTGGACCCCCCTTTCGGCCCTCTCCACTGCCCCTTAGCTCTGCAGCCTTGGCCACAGCGCCTCTGGGGAGCCTCAGACTCGTGGTCTCTAAAGCGGGAGAAGTGCGTTAATGGGCCTGGGGTTAGCATCAAGGCAGGAAATGTGACCCCACCTCCTTGCTCTTTGGATCTCTAGAAAAGAAGTTTTGCAGCTGAGGAGAAACCTAGGGAACTGGGTCAGCGAGAATTGTGGCATAGGCAGTTCCAAGGGCTGGGCCGCCACAGAAACACCAAAGACAAACAAACAAGAAAAAAAAGCGAGAGAGATGGAGGAGAAAACAGTTGGAGTCCAGACGTTGGCAGAGCTCTGCAAAATAGTCAGAGGCTTAGGACAACCACACGGATGCTGTGTGAACACTGCAAACCTTGGTCCAGGTTAGAGAGGCGAGTCCAGCCCCCCCGCATGGACGCCAAGTGTTCATCCAGACGCCTGCTCCTAAGCGCGGCTAGATGCTGCCTCTCTGGGAGGGCCTCCTTCCCTGAGCCTTGCCCAGGAGCCCGAGGGACCTTGTCCTCCGAGCTCCGGGATTTTGCGGGCAGCTGTGGGTGTGGTCTTCCCTGAGGACAGTGAGGTCAGGCTGCTGACCGGGGGGTGCTGGTGCCGGCAGCTGTGCTGTGACAGGAGAGCCGGGCAGTGGCCGAGGGCATTGGGGTGCCCTCCCAGGCTGCTCTGCGTGTGAGCTGGGGCACAGCTCCTGACTCTGACCTTGGTGTGTCCTTGGCTTTCCCAACACATGAACTGCCTGTCATTTGACACCCGGCTGTCGGGAGTGAAGGACCTGGGCAGGTTCCATGGACACAGCCCTGGGCACCCTCCTCTTCCCGGGCACGGCCGTGTTGTTAGACAAAGCAGAATGCATCTCCTTCGCTGGGAGGTTCGACCCTGAGTCGCAGGAGCGTTGGAAGCTGCCCGTCTGCTCGTCCTTTAATCACAGCCGCGCTGGAGCCCTGATTGCTAATCAGGAGCGCGGTGGAAGCGCTGCTGTTGTTAGGTTGCCATCAAAGCGCTGCTTTCTGTCTCCAGGAGCAAGCGAGCCCTTGATGTGCCCGTGAATCTGTTATTTGTACGGGACGAGTCAATGAAAACAAACAAAAACCACCGCTGAAATATCTCATCTTTTCAAAGGCAGATACGGCAACAGCTTCTCAGTGGTGGGGGCTGGGTGGGGGGAGCTGGGGTGAGATGAAGTCTGGGCTCTGGGTGGTCCGAGGGGTCCTGGTTCCCCAGTGTGTCCCCTGCTGTCTCAGAAGGTGGTGCTGTGGAGCCCGTGACTCTGGAGTTGGATGGAGCAGGGGGTTTAAAGTCCACTCGGCTGCCAACTGCCTGTGTGCCTGTGGGCACTTCGCAGACCTCCTGCCCCTGGAAACTGGGGGCACAGAGCTGCTGACTCCAGAGTCTGGGCAGGAGTGGGAGGGGAGGGTGAGACCCCCGGCCTCGAAGTGCAGCCAGCAGTCACCACGCGGCTCCGATGGGCTCGGGAGGTGTATCTGACCCCTGTCTCCAGGGCTGCCTCTCACGCGGAGGGAGCAGAGCCTCTCCTGGGGTGGCCGCTGGAGAAGGCAGGTCCCTGCTGGTCTCCCCCGGGGCTTGGGCTCCTTCTCCTGCCTGACCCGTTGGGGATCCAGCTGAGCAAATGCAGAGAGATGCAGGTAGAATGGTGCTTGTTGGGCGTAACCCATCCTCATGTCAGTTACCTGCTAAAATGACAGCTTGTCAGATGGCCCACGAGGCCCTGGTGGCCCCCACGCAGTGATCCCCAGTTTCTCCGTCAGGGTCCTGACCTCAGCTCCTGGTGGTCCCCACCTGGCAGCCCCTGATGGGGGCCCCGGGCCTGCGTCCAGCACGCCCCACTCTCGGCCCCCTCACCTGCAGGGTCCACACACACGCGTGTTCCCTGCCGCACCGGCGGGCCCCAGGCCTCAGCCTCCCCTCCTGCTCGCCCCCTGAACCTGCACACCTGGTGACCGTGCCTCAGGCTCTCAGAGCACACGGGCAGGGCAGGCGGTCCCCACTCCTTCTTGCCTCGGCCTGGGTGGCCCTGGCTCCAGGGATCTGCTCAATAAAGGGCCGTTTGGGTGACGCTCTGCCCGCCCTGACTTCCCACTCTGGGTTCCAGACTCTGCCGAGGCCCCGGGCTTGCATCAGCTGTGGTCTAGCTGTTTCTATGGGGCCCCGTTCTCTGCCCCAGGCCTCTGCCCTGCTTGTGACCCACTGCCTGCGGCCAACCCACACCATCTCCAGGGCCTGCCCTCTCCCGCTCCAGGCCGCTGAGGGTTGGAGCGCCCCTCCCTTCTCCTGGGGGGCCAAGACCACCGGCGGGGCTGCGGACACCCCTGCAGCAGGTTCGGGTGCTCTCTGCTGCCGCCGTGCATTCTTCCCATGCTCACGGGCGGGCCTGCCTCCGCGTGGGCCTCCCAGCAGGGTTCCTCGGCCACGTTCAGTGGTCAGGCAGCCGAGCAGCGGAGGCTTCAGGAGGCGGAAGACCTGCATCCCACATGTCTGTCTTCTGAGGAGCCCCCAGACCCTCGACTTGGGCCACAGATGCTGCCCTTAAATCCAAAGCTTGGGTCCAGACATCCCCCTGCCCTGTCCTGTGGGACTCACAAGCACGTTGTCCTGGCAACCAACTGCCCGCCATCCCAGGAAGCCCCACGGAGAGGCAGAGCTCTCCAGAGATGGAGACAGAAATGGGATTAGGACCCAATGGGCAACATGAAAAGAGCCGGCTCCTCTGGTGCTCGCTGCCGATGCAGGTTTCCTTGGCAACCGATAGTGCTGGGCAGGGAAAGGGGGCTGTGGGGCTGGCGGCTCCGTCTCTGCCGGCACAGGGGCTCTGGCAGCTCCGTCTCTGCAGGCGCAGGGTTGTGGGTGAGCTCAGGCCTGGAGGCCGGGCAGGGCTGGCACAAGGATGCTGCAATTAGAAAGTGGAGTTTTTCATCTTTAAAAGAGAGGAAAAAACTCTAAGCTTTTTCCATACATAAAAGTTTTAATTACGTGTGTAGCAACACTTAAACATTGTGTTTTGATTCAGAAATATAACAGTCCTTTCACCTCGATGTGACAGCTGTCGTGCCCGTGCTGGGAGGGGCGTGGCCTGCGTGGCAGGAAGTGCGCCTCTGCGGTTGGGGGCGCTGTCACCCTCCGCACAGCTGCTCTTCTCTGCGGCCGCCCGGCGCTCCTCACAGCAGGCCCCGTGCTGGCTGCTCGGGTGGCCGTGCTCCCCTTCCTCCTCCCCTCCCTCCCTCCCCTTCTCCCTCTCTTTTCCTTTATTCATCCCCTTCCTTTCCTATTCGTGGAGGAGAGAGAGATGCTTGGAGAGCTTAGGTACCTTGCTGGCATCAGGTGTGAGCTTGGGAAGACTGCTCTGGCCCTGGCCCCAGTGCCTAGCCCCCTGTACAGGCCCTCTAGGTGCAGGGCGCCAGGTGCAGGTGACAGGAGGGGGCCCCGAGGCGCAGGCCCCCAGCTGCAGGCCCCCAGGCGCAGGCCCCCAGGTGTAGGTTCGCACGTGCAGGCCCCCCAGGTGTGGGTCTCCAGGTGCGGTGCCCCCTGGTGCAGGCTGTCCCGGAGCAGGCCCTGGGCAATGCTTCCCCATGCCTCCAGGAAGTGTCTGGACCTTTGTGTCCAGAGTCCGGTGGGGGATTGGGCTGCCTCCACGTGGGGGTGGGATGAAGAGTGGCATGCGGGATTGAAGGGCTCTGGCCGCCTGGGGAGCACACTTTCCCCTCCTCCTGAGCTGTGGGGCCCTCTTGCTGGCCCCGGGGAGGGTGAGCCACACTGCACGTGGGCTCAGGGGAGACGCCCCCTGGAGCAGGTGACTCGAGCTGACCATCCCTGAAAGCCGCTCCTGTCACCTTAAAGGTTTTCACTCAAGAATAAACCGCTTCTGGGACCCGATGGCGCTCTGCCCCCAGCCCCGTGTGGCGCTCGCTCTCTGTCTTTTGGAACTTCTGTTGACGGAGCTCGAGCCACCCTACCATGACCAGATGTCTGTTAACTTCTCTAATATTTCGGCCTCTTCACCTCCGTGTGCCGTCTTTCGTGATTTTCTCAGCTCTGTCTGACCGAATCCAACATTCTTTCTTCAGCTGTATCTGGTTTATGACTTGGCTCCTCGTGACGTTTTCAGCCCATGACTGTTTTCACATCTAGAGTTTCCACTTGAGACTTTCGTGACGTTTTCAGCCCATGACTGTTTCACATCCAGGGTTTCCACTTGAGACTTTTTCAGACTTCTCTGGCGTATTTTCTTTGTTTCATTTGGGCTTTTATTGCTCCTCTGAACATTTTAGAATATAGAAGGATAAAAAGCCAAGACGACTTTTTAAAACGAGTTTTTATTGGCGTATAGTTGCTTTACAGTGTTTCTTAGTTTCTGGTTTACAGCAAGGTGAGTCTGCTGTATGTACACATGTGGCCCCTCTTTGTTGGATTTCCTCCCCATTAGGCCACACGGAACACCGAGTGGAGGCCCCTGTGTTATTCAGTAGGTTCTCATTCTCTACTTTTTACATAATCCAGGATGATTTTGAAGAGTAGAATAGGTTGTCTTGCCCTATGAGATATCAAAGTTTATTATGAAGCTGCATGAATAAACAAATGAGAACAAATACATTGACAGACTGGCAAAGCGAATTTTGTCGCCAAGAAACTGGCTTCTATTCACGAGAGGACTGGCGTTAGAAAGCAGACGCAAGGAAGAAAGGGGCCGCGGTGCGTGGGCTGGGGAGCTGGGCTACCTCCATAACTCGAGTTCTATCTCACTCAATATAGAAGAAGAAATTCATGAAGCTCTAAATGTGTTACAATTGTAGTTGGCCGTAAGGTAGAAGGTCATAATAGCTTCATGACGGATGACCCAGGAAAGGTCAGTACGTCTCGCTGCTTTCCTCATGCCATGCTCCCCTCTAAAGCAAAGCAAAATGAAACAAAACGAAAGGTAAAGAAAAGAAAATCTTTCAAAAGAAATGAAAAGGGTCTTAAACACTGTTGTGTGTGTGCTCAGTTGTATCCGACTCTCTGCAGCCCTATGGACTACAGTCTGCGAGGCTCCTCTGTCCATGGAAGTTTCCAGGCAGGAATACGGAAGCATGTTGCCATTTCCTCCTTTAGGGGATCTTCCCGACCCAGGGATCTAACCTGCATTGTCTGCATAGGCAAGAGGATTCTTTAACACTAGCGCCACCTGGGAAGCCCCCAAACATAGTTAATTGTACAGAATTACAAACCGGGGGAGGGCATTTGCAATGTACATAGCTCACAAGGCAATGGCACCCCACTCCAGCACTCTTGCCTGGAAAATCCCATGGATGGAAGAACCTGGGTGGCTGCAGTCCATGGGGTCGCACAGAGTCGGACACGACTGAAGTGACGTAGCAGTAGCAGCATACAGCTGACAAAGAGTTGAGACCAAGAGAGGTAATGACCTTCCACAAACTGTTGAGGAAAATGTAGGGAACTGAGTCGATAATTGAGCAAAAATGCAAACAGAAAATTTAGAGCAGATGAAACCAGGAAAGGCAATGAGTAAGAACAAAGATGTTCCATCCCACTTGCAATTAAAAAGTGCCAATTAAAACCACAGAGGAGGGGGCTCTGCCTCCCCCAGGGAGAATGGAGCTCTGGGGAATCGCTCCCTTCCTGTAATCAGCCAGGAAACCGAATAAAGACTCGGAAGCACCCGTCTCCACATGTGGGCCGACAGGGAGTGCAGGACCCTGACTGGTGAGTCGCTGAGCTGCAGGGCAGAACAGAGCATCTGGGGAGACCCGCGAGGTCTCATTAGGTCGAGGGTGGGGTTTGGAGGAGACAGAGGGAGCCGGATATAGTCGTCAGAGTGCTGGAGAGGAGGGACGTGCGAGGGAAGGAGAGCCCAAAGTTATGGACACGGCCCCCAGAGGCTCCGCCTGGGTCCTGATCTGCTTCTTCTTGGGCCAAGTCCTCAAGGCTGGAGAAGGAGCCCCCAGACAGCAGCTGCTGCGGTGGACACAGCCAGGATGTGGAGAGCTTGTGATAACAGGGCGCTGGGGCCCCACGCTGACTCTAAAACTCCTACTTGGGGACTTCCCTGGTGGTTGTGGCTAAGCCCAAGCTCGCAGTGCAGGGGGCCTGGCTGTGATCCCTGGTTTGGGATCTGGATCCCATGTGCCCCAACTAAGACCCAGCACAGCCAAATAACTAAATATTAAAAAATAAAGAAAGCTTATATGGGGATGTAAGGGATCTCGAAGAGCCAGAGCAATTTTGGAGAAGAACAAATTTGAAGAGTTACAGCAGCTGAGAGAAAAGCGCGCTGTGGAGCCTGAGTGATCAGCGCAGCATGGTATTAGCATAAGAATAGACGCGCATAAGTAGAACAGGACAGAGCGTCCAGAAATAGAACCACACACGTCTGCTAAATGATTTTCGACAAAGGTGTCAGGGTAATTCAATTGGAAAAGAATATTCTTTTCAACAAATGCTTTTTTGAGAAATTGAATATCTGTGTAAAAAAATGTAATCTCAATGCTTACCTTATACCAGGCGCAACGCTTAACACAAAATGGATCATCGACTTAAAACTTCTTAAAGTTTTCATATTTTAATATAAAATTGCAGGTTTAGTTTTAAAATAGGAAAACTATTTGTGACTTTGGGGTTAGGCAGAGATTTCTGATATGAAAGGCATAACCAGAAATGCAAAAGAAATTGGTAAATTGGACTTCATCAAAATGAAAAAAATTGCTATTCAAAATATTTCAGTAAGAGCAAGGAAAAGGCAAGCCATACCCCAAGAGGAAATATTCCAAAACATGTGTCTGATAAAGATGTCTGCATCTATAAAGAACTCACACAATAATTAAAAAAGAAACTTTGCTAACAAAGCTCCGTCTAGTCAAAGCTATGGTTTTTCCAGTAGTCATGTATGGACTATAAAGAAAGCTGAGCGCCAAAGAATTAATGCTTTTGAACTGTGGTATTGGAGAAGACTCTTGAGAGTCCCTTGGACTGCAAGGAGATCCAACCAGTCTATTCTAAAGGAGATCAGTCTTGGGTATTCATTGGAGGGACTGATGTTGAAGCTGAAACTCCAATACTTTGTCCACCTGATGGGAAGAGCTGCCTCACTTGAAAAGACTCTGGTGCTGGGAATGATTGAAGGCAGGAGGAGAAGGGGATGACAGAGGATGAGATGGTTGGATGGCATCACCAACTCAATGGACATGAGTTTGAGTAAGCTGTGGGAGTTGGTGATGGACAGGGAGGCCTGTTGTGCTGCAGTCCATGGGGTCACAAAGCATCGGACACGACTGAGCGACTGAACTAAACGGAACTGACAACAGTTGGGCAAAATACTTGAGAAGATATATGCATATTAACGGCCAATAAGCATGTAAAAATGTTCATCTTCATTAGTGATTAGGGAAGCATAAATTAACGCGAATTTTCGATGAGCACAAACTAGTGATACCACTTCCCATTCGCTTACACAGATAAACAAACAGAAACAAGTGAACCGGCCTGTGCACCCGCTTTACAACAGGCCAGGACCACACCCAGGGGAGGGAGCATCCCACATGCCTCTTGAAGGCAGCATTTGGACTTTGCACCCTCCAGAGAGAGATAAAGGAACGGTAAACAAACCTGCAGTGGTCTTGTGAGCAATTCTGGAAGCACCGAGTGTGCTTCATGGAACCGAACAAAGAAATAACTACATTGCCGTGATGCCGGTGAGGTTCCTTATTGCTGGAGAAATGGGATGTGGCTGCTGGAATTAACCCTGTGGACTTGGACTTGGACCTGAACTGGAAGAGCTGGTGTGAACTCATGTGACAGATGATCTACAGATAGGAGTGGAGACAGATGCAGTGTGTGTGTGTGAGTGTGTGTGTGTGTGAGTATGTGTGTCTCTGTGTGTGTGTGAGTGAGTGTGTGTGTGAGTGTGTGTGTGAGTCTCTGTGTGTGTGTGTCTGTGTGTGTGTGAGTCTGTGTGTGAGTGTGTGTGTGTGTATGTGTGTGTGTATGTGTGTGTGAGTCTGTGTGTGTGTGTGAGTGTGTGTGTGTGAGTCTCTGTGTGTGTGTCTGTGTGTGTGTGAGTCTGTGTGTGAGTGTGTGTGTGTGTGTATGTGTGTGTGTGTGTGACTGTGTGTGTGAGTCTCTGTGTGTGAGTGTGTGTGTGTCTCTGTGTATGTCTGTGTGTGTGAGTGTGTGTGTCTCTGTGTGTGTGTGAGTGTGTGTGTGTCTGTGTGTGTGTGAGTCTGTGTGTGTGTGTCTGTGTGTGTGTGTGTCTGTGTGAGTCTGTGTGTGTGTATGTGTGTGAGTCTGTGTGTGAGTCTGTGTGTGTGTGTGTGAGAGTCTGTGTGTGTGAGTCTGTGTGTGTGTCTGTGTGTGTGTGTCTGTGTGTGTGTCTGTGTGTGTGTGTGTCTGTGTGAGTCTGTGTGTGTGTGAGTGTGTGTGTGAGTCTGTGTGTGTGTGTGTGAGTCTGTGTGTGTGTGAGTCTGTGTGTGTGTGTGAGTCTGTGTGTCTGTGTGTGTGAGTCTGTGTGTGTGTGTGAGTCTGTGTGTGTGAGTCTGTGTGTGAGAGTCTGTGTGTGTGAGTCTGTGTGTGTGTGAGTCTGTGTGTGTGTGTGTGTCTCTGTGTGTGTGTGTGCACATGTGAGTCTCTGTGTGTGTGTGTGTCTGTGTGAGTCTGTGTGTGTGTGTGCAGTTCACCAGAAGGAGCTAGGAAAACTATTTCTGGAGAATTCTTTCAACTAGACCTGGGCTAGGGATGGGGGAGCCAGGTGGGCTGCCGTCTATGGGGTTGCACAGAGTCGGGCCCGACTGAAGCAACTTAGCAGCAGCAGCAGCAGACCTGGGCCAGGCAAGAACAAGACGGTCCTGGAATATCTTTCTGAGACAGAAAGCAAGAATACACTCAGAGCAATGAGACATGTCAGAAGGACACAGGGGTCAGCAAAAAGACACAAGGGGCGCCTCAGAGGAACTCCTAATGGCCAAATATGAAACAGTCTGAACACTAAATAAATGACCAGAATAGGTGATAACTTATAGAAAAGATAAGAATCCATGAAATTTCATCGACCACACACAGACACAAGGAGAAGAGAAAGTCCTCTTCCTTCCCATAGCGTCCCACAAGTAGTTAAGGTAGAAGGGTGATGGAATTAGAAAGTCATAATCTATCAGCCACCACATCAGTAGCTGCTTCAAGCAGACGTCACCAACGGATGCTTCAACGCCTGGGTGAGAGCTGGAAGAGAAAACAGAATCTACAACGTCTCCCCACAGAGTATCTATAAACGCACAGGAAGGATACTGACTTCACAATGCAGAGAACTGGCGGACAGCACTTTTACCAAGCGCCCAAGGGTCACATGGCCAGCCAAGGGATCGCTTGACATCCTGCCTCCTGATGTGATGTGCTTACTGACACCTGTCACTTTTGTATCATTCCTGACAAAAACACATCACCTGAGTCTAACCATGAAGAAACAGTTCAGTTCAGTTGGGGGGCTCTTTGCTCCATGAATCGCAACATGCCAGGCCTCCCTGTCCATCACCAACTCCCAGAGTTCACTCAGACTCACATCCATTGAGTTGGTGATGCCATCCAGCCATCTCATCCTCTGTCGTCCCCTTCTCCTCCTGCCCCCAGTCCCTCCCAGCATCAGAGTCTTTTCCAATGAGTCAACTCTTCGCATGAAGTGGCCAAAGTATTGGAGTTTCAGCTTCAGCATCAATCCTTCCAATGAATATTCAGGACTGATCTTGCAGTCCTAGGGACTCTCAAGAGTCTTCTCCAACACCATAGTTCAAAGCATCAATTCTTTGGCACTCAGCTTTCTTCACAGTCCAACTCTCACATCCATACATGACCACTGGAAAAACCATAGCCTTGACTAGACGGCCCTTTGTTGGCAAAGTAATGTCTCTGCTTTTGAATATGCTGTCTAGGTTGGTCATAACTTTCCTTCCAAGCAGTGAGCGTCTTTTAATTTCATGGCTGCAGTCACCATCTGAAGAGAGAGTACACAACCCCAAATCAAGTGGAGATCATCCTCCAAATTAAATGGCCTGTGCTTTTCAAAAATGTCCAGATTATTCAGGTAAGAGTTTGGGATTAACATACACACACTGTTATATACAAAATAGTTAACCCACAAGGACCCTGTACAGCCTAGGGAACACTACTCAACACCCTGTAGTAACCTACAAGGGAAATTACTCTGAAAAAGAATACATATGTACATGCATAACTGAAACACTTTGCTGTACATCTGAAACTAACACAGCATTGTTGACCAAGTATATTTCAATCTAAAAAAGCGAGGTTATGAAGAGCAAGGGAAAACTAAAGAGGCTGGCGCAATACATGGGATGTAAGATTGCCTTCCAGACGTTTTTCTTTATAAACGTTAGTGTGACCATTGGCAAAGCTGCACTGCATTAACGTCCTGCTTTTGATAATTGTGCTACGGTTGTATAAAATGATGCCTTTATTTTACAAAATAATTGTTGTAGTATTAGATCCCTGTCCCAAGTTGCTTAGTCGTGTCCGACTCTGTGTGACCGCATGGACTGGAGCCCACCAGGCTCCTCTGTCTGTGAGATTCCGCAGGCAAGAATACCGGAGTGGGCTGCCGTTTCCTCCTCCAGGGGGCCTTCCCGACCCAGGGGTCAAACCCGAGTCTCTCGTGTCTCCTGCTTTGCTGGTGGGTTCTTTACTGCTAGTGCCATCCGGGAAGCCCGTTTATGGGTGCCAAAGTAGTATTCAAAAACTTACTATCAGATGGTTCAGAAAAAGTGCTGGTGACAAGAGAAAGAATGAGGAGCCGCGACGGTGGAATTCGACAGTTTTGAAATCTGAATGAAGAGGAACAGGAACTGTTTGTATTAATTGGTCGACTTTATTTTGTCTGAAATTTTTTTCAAATAAAATATAAGTGAAATGCAAAAAATTGGTAGCAGATTAAAATATGCTGAGATTTGTCATATTCATGATTTTGAAAAATGAGAGAAATGTGGCAATATCAGAGGGAGCCCCGTCTCTGTTATTGAAGGGGGTGTGACCTCCGGGCGGAGATGCCCCACCCCGTGACCTGCCAGTTCCGTTCTAACAACTGTTGGAGAGCCCCCAGATGCAAACAGACCCAGGTGCGGTACCTGTCCTGTCGCAGAGAACTGGTCACGACCAACCACGCAGAAGGGCGCCTCGACCTTGTTACAGCCGCATCAGGGACAAGCATGTGTGCAGGTCAAGTGGAGGATTCCGAGTTCGTGAACCAAGATGCCATGTTCTCCAGAACAGCACCGAACAGCTCCTGAATGGTCTACACGTTAGGAAGCACGGGGTTTAGAGCCAGCAGGCTGCTATATGGCCTATGAATGCACGCTGCCTATTGTGAAACTATGACATGGAGGTCAGGAATGGTGTTAATTTCAGCGTAGCTGTTATTTCTGAGGATGGAAGGTGAGTAAGCAGGCAGCTTCAAAATTGCAGATAATATTTCATTTTATGATAAATGACTTGAACTTAGTATGACAGAATGTTAAGATCTATTTATGTGGGTGATGAAGATGTATGTGTGTTAAGTTAATCTCTGTTTTTTTTTTCTTTTTTTTCAGTGTCTTTGGAGTGATTGGAGAAGGAAACGGCAACCCATTCCAGTACTCTTGCCTAGAAAATCCCATGGACGGAGGAGCCTGGTGTCCATGGAGTCACAAAGAGTTGGACATGACTGAGCGGCTTCACTCACTTGGAGTGATTCTTCATGAAACAAAGCAACCCAGAGGTGGGTGCACTTTGGCTCTGCCCCTCTCCCACCTGGTCGGGGTCCCAAGCCCATCCCCAGGCACCCTCTGCCCTGAGTTGGGATCAGTGGGTGGGGAGCAGGGACAAGGATGAGGGTGGGTGACCGAGGGGCCTCTGGGAAACAGGACTCTCAGTGCTGGCCCAGAAGAGTCCTGGGAAGTGTGGACGAGCTGGTCATCTCCGGCAGAGGTGGGGACCGTTCCCACTCCCTTCGCCAGAGTGCAGCCCCACCAGGCAGCTCCCCACGTGTGGGTCTTGCTCTTTCTACTTCCCTCCTTCTTCATCAGACTGGAGAGCAAAGCTGTCCACTGTGACCAACTCAGGTCCCCCACCCCGGAAGCCCCCACGCCCTGCCTGCTCCATCACCCCCAGGTTCCCAGCTTGGAGGTGACACCTCCTCCCAGCCTGCTCCTGGGACCTGGGCTCTTCTCCTCGCAGGCCTCCCCAGCTGCTCATTCCACCTTGCTAGGCACCCCATGGTGCCTCCAGGTTGCAGGGTTTGTCTGCCCACCAGAGGGGCTTCCACAGGCTGCTGGGAACAGAAGAAGGCATCTCGTCTCCTGGCCAGGCTGTCAGTCTCCCCCCATGGTGGGTGGGGCCCCCTTCACCCTGGCCCCCACCTCTGTGCCCTTAGATAGGGTCTCCCCTGCGAGCACACCCCTAAAGGGCAGTGCCCACCCTTCCCCAAGGAGCAGAGGCGAAGCAGGGCTCAGGGTCCAGGAGCCTCTGGATGGGAGGTGATCCATCAGATGCGGTTTTCTTCCCGACTTTGAGATTCCGGATCAACTCTGAGGAGCAGGGATTTCTGGGCGCCGCAGCTCCCCAGAGTTTGGGGTGAAGGCTTTGTTACCTGCTGTCAAGAGCCACGGTCTTTCACAGGACACACGCTGACCCGGTGCTTCGGCTGCTCCGCTGCAAAGAACAGCTATGCCAGCTTGGGCAATTTTATGAGAACTTCTCACTGAGGTGCAGTAAATATTTCTATTCTGAGCCTCTCATTTGTCTGAGAGCAACTTATGTTCATTTATGACCCAGGGAGCTCATATTTCAACTTTATCAGGTTTAATAGGCTGTAAACTAAGAACACCAAATCTAATGCAACATAAAATTGTAGAAACGCGCCAAACAGGTGTGTAATTGGCATCCGAATGGCTCTGAACTGTCGACTTTTGTACGGAACAACATATTTTGGTTGTTTCTAGGTGGGGTTAGCCACAGGTAATACAGTTGGCTTTGCTCAGAAGGCATCTACTTAATTGTGGCATTTCTTTAATTAGGAGAGGCAGCTAGAAACCCATTTTCACATAATGAAATACAGGAGGTTCAAAGTAAATTTTATTAAAACACGTGGCGCTTTCTTAAGCTTAGCCTGAGAAAGGCCTGTAGGAAATAAAGAAGAATGCGATTTGATACTGGAATTGTAAAAGCAGTTTTAGGATATAAATTCTGTTTTTTGAAGTCATGATTTTGAGAGGCATGCTATTGATAATCTCCTTATATAGGTATATGCATAAACGTGCAATTGCCTGCTATTACAATCCTATTAAAATGTGCCAGGCTTTCCATTTAGCAGACACTCAATCTTAATAGAATTGGAAACTTAGAGAACAGCTCATAAATTCACTCCTGGGAGGAGCAGAAACTTTGTTGACTCACATGGCTGTGCCCAGAGCCACGTGGGAGCCCGCAGCCCGCACCCCCTCCTGGAGGCAGAACTTCCTCGCCCGCCCCCCGCCCCGCTCATCTGGGCTCCCGCCTCCCCCTCCCCAGTCCCCACTGGGGGACACTCCCTGGAATGTTCGGGCTTGTTCCTGTTTCCTGTCTCCTTCTCCTGCCTGCTCTCACTGAACCCTGGAGAGCTGCGGCGGTCACTGTGTCCCTGCCCAGCTCACACTCTGGACCGGAGAAGCTCCTGGCCTCCCACACTGTCTCTTCTCCCAGAGCTGCGGCTCCTTTCAAGCCATTGCCGCCCGCTCACACCTGTCACTCTGCCCCATCACATCCACGTGTTCACACCTCGGTGCCTTCCTCCCGTGTCCACCAATCCCAGGAACCTCAGCGTGAACGCAGTCGACCACTGCATACCTTGGCCTCTTGTTTCTGGAAACTTCCATTTCCCATGATGCATCTTTCCACCATAGTAGTCAGGGTTCTCTGAAAAAACAAGCAAACAAACAAACAAACCCAGAACCTATAGGGTGTGTGTCTGTATGTGTGCATGTGTGCTAAGTCACTTCAGTTTTGTCCGACTCTGTGAGACCCCATGGACTGTAGCCGCCAGGCTCCTCTGATGGGATTCTCCAGGCAAGAATGCTGGAGTGGGTTGTCAAGCCCTCCTCCAGGGGAGCTTCCCAACCCAGGGATCATAGTGAACTAGTGGGCAATCCTGATATACACATGGAGGGTCCCTTTACAGCCACGAGGCTACAAAACTACAGTCAACTCGGCAAGGTTGTAAGAAAAAACAAAACAGAACCAGAGAGTGAGGATTAAAAGACCTTGGTTTTCTCTCTAACTCTTCGTTCTCTAAAGGAAAGCACGCCGTGTGTGCAGCTCAGCCGTGTCCGACTCTGCGACCGCACGGACTGCAGCCGCCAGGCTCCTCTGTCCATGGGGTTTCCCAGGCAGGCACACTGGAGCGGGCTGCCGTTTCCTTCTCCAGGCAGCTTCCTGAAGCAGGGATCTAACTGGCATCTCTCGCACTGGCAGGTGGGAGGGTTCTGTTCCACTGGTGCCGCCTGGGGAGCCCTGAAGGAAAGCGTAGGCAACGCCGTTGCTGTGAGACACAGACGATCTCAAGGCTGAAAAATTAAGCCAAGTGAAGAGGCACATTTTGTTTTGGTAAATGAAGATTAACTGTTGGTGTTGTCTGAGCTTAGGTTCTTGAAAACCAAACCCTGAGACAAAGGTCTGTGACATGAGTCTGTAAGATGTGGGGATTCGGGGAAAGGAGATGGGGTGGGAAAGGCCTGTATATGCTGTATGTTAGGGATCTCCAGGGAGACCTCCAGAAGGGTGTCTGCTTATCCATCTGTCCATCCGTCTCTCTCTCTCTGCCTATCATCCACCTATAATGCATCTATCATCTCTCTCTCTCTCTCTCTCTATCAATATCCATGTCTCTGTCCTCCCATCAGTCTGTCTTTCTGTCTATCTACCTGTTTATCTATCTAAAAAGATTTATTGTAAGAAATTGAGATTTGTTATGGAGACTGCAAGCCTCACCATCAGCTCTCTGCAAGCTGAGACCCCAGAGAGCTGGTGGCATCGCTCCGAGACAAGGAAGCCGATGTGTGAGTCTCAGTCTGAGGGGGAGACCAATGTCCCAGCTCACATGGGCTGAGAGTGTGAACTCCCGCTTGCTTCCTTCAAAATTAAATAAGGAAATGCATGTGAAGCACTTGGAATCTTAAAAGTGTACTATTAGAATATGATAAGGATGGCAGCCATGAAATTAAAAGACGCTCACTCCTTGGAAGGAAAGTTATGACCAACCTAGACAGCATATTCAAAAGCAGAGACATTGCTTTGCCAACAAAGGTCCGTCTAGTCAGGGCTATGGTTTTTCCAGTAGTTGTGTATGGATGTGAGAGTTGGACTGTGAAGAAAGCTGAGTGCCGAAGAATTGATGCTTTTGAACTGTGGTGTTGGAGAAGACTCTTGAGAGTCCCTTGGACTGCAAGGAGATCCAACCAGTCCTTTCTAAAGGAGATCAACCCTGAGTGTTCTTTGGAAGGAATGATGCTAAAGCTGAAACTCCAGTACTTTGGCCACCTCATGCGAAGAGTTGACTCATTGGAAAAGACCCTGATGCTGGGAGGGATTGGGGGCAGGAGTAGAAGGGGACGACAGAGGATGAGATGGCTGGATGGCATCACTGACTTGATGGACTCGAGTCTGAGTGAACTCTGGGAGTTGGTGATGGACAGGGAGGCCTGGCGTGCTGCAATTCATGGGGTTGAAAAGAGTTAGACAAGACTGAGCGACTGAACTGAGCTGGACTGGACTGGACTGAATGATGGCAGCTGTTATTATTCGATTTTCTGAACCTTTAATCACGTGATGAGAAACTACTCCTTCAAGTCTCACTGGATTAAAATAAATGATTATAGAGTCCACAGAAAGGCAGTTAAAATAAAAAAGCCAATCACGCTTTCAGACAATGAAATACCAAAAGGAAACAGCACAAAAGTTGATAAAACTATGATTTTCGAAGTTGAGGCTTGAATGCTGTTAAATAATTAAACAAATCCAGTATTTTGGGGGATTTAAAAACACATTTTATTATAGGAAAAGGAAAGAAGACAAAATTGGAGATGGGGCAGGTGTGATGGCAGAGTCTAAGAAGGTTTTTCTTGTTTAGGGAGCGTGAGTGTTATGCAGAGAGAAATGGTATTAAATTTAAAAAGTGTGGAGATTTTGTGAAGATCATTTCCCCCTAAAGTCTAATAAAAAACCAGAGAACTTGAAAAATTAACTATTGATAAAATTGATTGTAAAAATTTATTGTATAATCACTCTAAAAATGTGCCAGGTTGTAAACAAGGAAATTATTTTAAAATCTCAGGGAGCTTATTATTCACATTGTATGATCTGTCCCAAGTTCAGACAGAGACAGAAAACTCACCCATTTATTAAGAGAGGTGTGCACTTATGAAATAAATTTAAAAAAAAAGTAAACAGATCAGAGTGGATGTCAAATCCTAAATTAACAAGCAAAGCAGAACAAAGCAACCCATAACTGTGTGTTAAAAGACTATCTCATCAAAACTTAAAACATTTTATCCTATAGTACAAATTTGCATTTAAATTAGAAAACTTAAAAAAAATAGCATCTCAATGGTATAAACAAACAGTTTTATGTAAGAAAGTGAATAATTGCTAAAAAGGTGCTTGATAAAGTCAGACTCCAAAGGTCCTGGTATATACTTCCTCACCATGCTAAAAATCATATTGATCTAATCACCTCACATCTCAGCAGTGACATACGGCAGGGCTTTCCACCCAAAACAGGAAAGGAAGATTATGTTGTTCTTGGTGGTCTGGGAATTCTAACCAGTGCAACAGGCTAAAGAGAACAGTGAGATATTTAAGAGTTGGAAAGGAAAATGAAATTAAAAAACGCTTACTCCTTGGAAGAAAAGCTATGACAAGCCTAGACAACGTATTAAAAAGGAGAGGCGTCACTTTGCTAACAAAAGTCCATCTCGTCAAAGCTATGGTTTTTCTGGTAATCATGTATGGATCTGAGAGTTGGACTATAAAGAAAGCTGAGTGCTGAAGAATTGATGCTTTTGAACTATAGTGTTGGAGAAGACTCTTAGAGTCCTTGGAACAGCAAAGAGATCAAAACAGTCAATCCTAAAGGAGATCAACCCTGAATATTCACTGGAAGGGCTGATGCTGAAGTTGAAGCTCTAATACTTTGGTGACCTCATGCGAAGAGCCGACTCTTTGGAAAAGACCCTGATGCTGGGAAAGACTGAAGGTAGGAGGAGAAGGGGCTACAGAGGATGAGATGGTTGGATAGAATCATCGACTCAATGGACATGAATTTGAGCAAGCTCCGGGGGCAGGACAGAGGAGCCTGGCACACTGCAGTCCACGGGGTCATAAAGAGTTGAATATCGCTTAGCGATGAAACACCAACGCAGGAGAATCTGATGTCAAGCTGTTTGCAGATGATCTGATTTCTTCCAACCCCCCCCCCCCCCCAGGGGATTCACTTGAAAAATGTTTAGAAGATATTTAAATTATGATACTGGGGCATAATAAAGGTGTTTGAATTAATAACTTCCTTGCATCCCAGGCATTGCCAGTCAGAAATACAATGGAGAAAATCATACACTTGAGAACAGTGGAAAAATACGAGGTCCACAAGTATGAGAAAAGTATGGGTGCTGAAGTAAAGCTTTCGTCTCTTTACTTAACTATTCAAGTAAGACTGGACTAGATGGCCTGGGGGAGGTTTGCTGGGCTCTTAAGCTGGAAAACCGGGAAAAATGTGTAAGAATGACGTGTATATGCCATTCTGTGCCAAACCCAAGTTCCAGAGAGGTGAGAAAATAAAAACAATTAATCTAGGGTGTAATACATTAACGAGGCTGAGATATTTACTCAAAAGAATGGAGACGGCAAGAACTATGACGTCAACATATTTTGTGTGCCATTAATAAAATTAGCATAAATCATGCAAATTGTTTCACATACATACATATGATGTTGGGATGTGGCAAAGTCTCTGGCGCACAGTCAGGTCTTGATATCACATGCATGCATGCCCGCTAACTTGCTTCAGTTGTGCCCTACTCTGTGCGGGGCTATGGGCTGTAGCCCACCAGGCCCCTCTGTCCAAGGGGTTCTCCAGGCAAGAATGCTGGAGTGGGTTATGGTGCCTCCTCCAGGGGATCTTCCTGACCCAGGGATCGAATCTGTCTCTTAGGTCTCCTGTCCGGGCAAGCGGGTTCTTTACCACCAGGACCACCTGGAAAGCCCCTTTGATGTCATACTATACACTAAAATAGATTCCTAATTAAACTCTGCAGTTAAATGTGAAAATAGTTTAAACAAAATAAGAGATTATAGGTAAATATTGTACTTGTCTCCAAGTAGGGTGGTGTTTAAGACGAGGAGGAAGAAAAGTGTTCTTAAAATAAGAAACGATGGGAGAGTAGCAACAAAAACTACAACATATCCAGACTCTGCAATTTCCAGTGAAGACTCTAAGCCTGAGTCTTCTCAGCTGTAGAGTGAGATCGCAATCGCACCCACTCTCCGTGCAAGGTGGAACAATACCACTTGAACACAGACCAAGGTAAGTCAGTGATGTCTGCTATAAACTCTAAATCAATCACCTGAACAGCACAGCACATAGTGATAACCAATACGCAGGCTGGGAAGAAAAGATAAATAGGTAAGAAAGTGCCAAACATTCGACATCTGTTCCTAAGGAAAGGCCTCAGCAAACAAGGAACAGATCGGAAGCTCCTTCACCGGATAAAGGGTATCGACTGCTGCTGCTGCTGCTGCTAAGTCGCCTCAGTCGTGTCCAGCTCTGTGCGACCCCATAGAGGGCAGCCCACCAGGCCCCCCCTTCCCTGGGATTCTCCAGGCAAGAGCACTGGAGTGGGTTGCCATTTCCTTCTCCAATGCATGAAAGTGAAAAGTGAAGGTGAAGTCACTCAGTCGTGTCTGACTCTTTGCGACCCCAAGGACTGCAGCCCACCAGGCTCCTCCGTCCATGGGATTTTCCAGGCAAGAGTGCTGGAGTGGGGTGCCATTGCCTTCTCCAAAGGGTATCTACAAAATCTGACAAATTACACCCCACTTCATGGGCTGAATGCACTCCACCTCAGAACATCTACCCTGATTCAGTTCAGTTCAGAGGACCAGAGGATGAGATGGTTGGATGGCATCACTGGCTTGATGGCATGAGTTTGAGCAAGCTCCAGGAGCTGGTGATGGACAGGGAGGCCTGGCGTGCTGCAGTCTATTGGGTCACAGAGTCAGACACGACTGAGCGACTGAACTGAACTGAACTGCATTATTGTCTGCTATTCAAGTAGTCCTAATCAAAACTCCAGGCTTTTTTTGTTTGTTTGTTAAATTGATGACTTTATTTAAAAATTTACATGGAAATTCTAAGTAGCCAGAATAATAAAACAATCTTGGAAAAGAATAAATTTGGAGGGCTAACTGACTTGAAACTTATTTTGAATCTTCGAGGGGGGTCACAAAGGGGCAGGAGTGAGCTTTGGGGGTGAGGGCTTTCGTTTATTATTGTGACTGCAATAACGGTTTCACGGATGTGTGCATATGTTGAAAAAAGTGAAAGTGAACGTCAGCCAGTCATGTCTGACTCTTTGCAACTCCATGATCTATACAGCCCATGGAATTCTCCAGGCCAGAGTACTGGACTGGGTAACCTTTTCCTTCTTCAGGAGATCTTCTCAACCCAGGGATCAAACCCAGGTCTCCCACATTGCCGGCAGATTCTTTACCAACTGAGCTACAAGAGAAGCCCAAGAACACTGGAGTGGGTAGCTATCCCTTCTCCAGGGGATCCTCCCAACCCAGGAATCAAAGCCAGGTCTCCTGCATTGCAGGCAGATTCTTTACCACATTAAAACTTATAAAGTTGTATACTTTAATATGTGCAGATTATTGTATTTCAGTCAATTATGTCTCAATAAAGCTATTGAAAATGACTAAACTAAAAAGTCATTTGCTATGATTTTTCCATTAGAATGATGTTCATTGACCTTGTATCTCATTTGGTAGTGAAGCCATAAGGCATCACTTTTTAAAAATCAGTCTCTCTCTCATGCACACACATGTTATATAAATGGTATAACATAACATTTTAAAACAAGGCTGCCCTTTTGGTAACCACAAGCAAAAACCTGCAATAGATAAGCAAAAGAGAAAAGAGAAGGGAAGCCTCTATATCCCTGTGGAAAATCACCAGTTTGCAAGGAAAGGCAGTGAAAGAAAAAGAAAGGGACAGGGAACTGCGAAACAGCCAGAAAGCAGTGAATCGGGCGGCTACACTGTCTTTAGCTGTCAGTTATTATTTTAAATGGCAGTGGGTTCAATTCTCCAGCCTTTTGGCATAGAGTCACGGAGTGGATGAAAAGTCAAGACCTATTTGTATGCTGCAGGAGACTCACTTCAGCTGTAAGGAGATCCATAGGCTTGTCAGGAAGGGATGGACAAAGATAATCCTATTAAAGTGAAAACCAAAAGAGAACTGGGATTGTGAATCTTGTATCAGACAAAATGGAATTTCAGTCAAAAACTGTAACAAGAGACAAAAATGGCCATTATATAATGATAAAGGTACAAACTCGTCAAAAGGATATAACGATTGTAAATATATACGTACTCAGTATCACAGTACCAAAATATATTAAGCAAATACTAACAGATCCGAGGGGAGAAGCACATAGCAATATAATAATAGTAGGGACTCCAATATCCCATTTTCAATAAAGGATAGATCATCTAGGCAGAAAGTCAATAAGAACACAGTGGACTATATCTTAGACCAAATGGACTAACGGACGTATACAGAACACTCCACTCAACAGGGGCAGAACACACATTCTTCTCGGGTGGACACAGAACACTCCTCGAGATAGATCATAGATTAGGTCACAAAACAAGCCTTCACAAGGGCGAGGAGACTTGAAATCACACCCTTTTCAATCATAAAAATATCTTGAGAGAAACAAAAATGGAAACACAGTATACCAAAACGTATGGAATGCAGCAAAAACAGTTCTGAGAGAGAAGTTTATGGTGATAAATGCCTAACATTAGGAAAAAAGAAAGACCACAAATACATCCCAACTTCACACCTTGAGAAACTGAAAAAAAAAAAAAAAAAAGAACAAACCAAACCTAAAGTTGTGAGAGAGGAAAAATAAACCTCAGAGCAGAAATGGACGAAATAGAGACACCCCCTTGGACTGCAGCCCGCCTGGCTCTTCCGTCTGTGGAATTCTCCAGGCAAGCGTACTGGAGTGGGTTGCCATTTCCTTCTCCAGGAGGTCTTCCTGATGCAGGGATTGAACCAGGGTCTCCCGCACTGCAGGCAGATTCTTGACCATCTGAGCCACTTGGAAAGCCCCAGAAAAACGATAGGAAAGATAAACAAAATTAAGGGCTGTCTTTTAAAAAAAGATAAACAGAATTTACACCTTTAGATACATTAAGAGAAAAAGAGAAGACTCAAGTAAAATCAGAAATGAGACAGGAAACATTCAGTTCAGTTTAGTTCAGTCGCTCAGTCGTGTCTGACTCTTTGTGACCCCATGAATCGCAGCACGCCAGGCCTCCCTGCCCATCACCAACTCCCGGAGTTCACTCAGACTCACGTCCATCGAGTCCGTGATGCCATCCAGCCATCTCATCCTCTGTCGTCCCCTTCTCCTCCTGCCCCCAATCCCTCCCAGCATCAGGGTCTTTTCCAATGAGTCAACTCTTCGCATGAGGTGGCCAAAGTACTGGAGTTTCAGCTTTAGCATCATTCCTTCCAAAGAACACCCAGGACTGATATCCTTTAGAATGGACTAGTTGGATCTCCTTGCAGTCCAAGGGACTCTCAAGAGTCTTCTCCAACACCACAGTTCAAAAGCATCAGTTCTTCAGTGCTCAGCTTTCTTCACAGTCCAACTCTCACATCCGTACATGACCACAGGAAAACCATAGCCTTGACTAGACGGATCTTTGTTAGCAAAGTAATGTCTCTGCTTTTGGAATATGCTATCTAGGTTGGTCATAGCTTTTCTTCCAAGGAGTAAGCGTCTTTTAATTTCATGGCTGCAGTCACCATCTGCAGTGATTTTGGAGCCCCCAAAAATAAAGTCTGACACTGTTTCCCCATCTGTTTCCCATGAAGTGGTGGGACCAGATGCCGTGATCTTCGTTTTCTGAATGTTGAACTTTAAGCCAACTTTTTCACTCTCCTCTTTACAACTGATCAAAGGAAAACAAAACTCAAGGAGGTTGTGAACAATTGTATAAAATGCAAATGAGCTATTTTCGACGACTCTGTGAAACAGATGCTCACGGAACGCTCTATCCGTTCGCTCATTAATTCTGCTGAGTCCCCACAAATGGCTGCTCAGCACCCACAGCTGTGATTGGGGGCCTGTGTGGAATGGTGCCCTCCCCATCTTGCGCCTGGATTCTCTGTGGTTCTGATCTGGGTGTGGATGGGGGGAAGCCAGAAGCCACCTGCCTTGCAGGTGAAGAGGTGAAACTGGAAGGCTTTTGATGGGGAAAAGAGTGGACCCTCTTCAACCCTAAGGCCATGTCCTACTGGTCACTTCTGGTGGACAAAGACCGGAACTGCTTTCTGGTTGAAACCGGCTGTGAAGATAGAACCTACCATATTTATGCAGAATCGAGTTAACCAGACATCTGGCGATTTCTAGGGCATAGCAGAGAAGTCTGTTATAATGAGATTTTACTGTACCTCATTTAAGGAAATACAGAACAGCCATTCAAAGGGCTATTCTTGGCCCTCAGAGAGTACAGTGTGCCCAGCTCTGCAGCAAGAAGGAGAAAATGAGCTTTACACCATCCAGCTGCAAGCACAATGCAGTTAACCAGTATGCTGGCTGTCGAATATCATTGCATTCAAAGCAAGAGCCACACTCTAAGGCTTAAGGAGACAACCAGCATGCTGCTTTGGCACTTATGGAGTTGCGTTTTTACAAGTCACATCAGTGACCGCATGGAATTTACCTTAAGAGATGCTTTCTGTTCCCACAGTTCGTATTCTGGAATTGTGCCTTGTTTACATAAGAAGTTACGTTTGGTTGTTATTTGCATATCTCATTGACAAACTGCTATTTTGAACAATGGTGGCAAAGTTAGCAACAACAGACATTGGCAGGCCCAGTGTCTTCTGAATAGGTGCTGACTGTGAGCTCCAGCTCTTGGTAACACGGGTTCAAACATTCCCTCGTACCTAAGTGTCCAGAGGACGAGATGGCTGGATGGTATCACTGACTCAATGGACATGAATTTGAGCAAACTCCGGGAGATGGTGACGGACAGGGAACCCTGGCATGCTGCAGTTCATGGGGCTGCAGAGTCGGACACGACTGAGTGATGAACAACAGCCAAGTGTCCGCAGGAGCAGTTAACATGTGTGGTAAAACGCCTGCAGTTCCTAACGCACGTTCTTGGACGGGAACGGGGCAGTTGAACACGGTACCAAGTGCTGCTCACCTGCGGGGCAGCAGACAGTCCTGAGGGGTGTTTCCACAACCCGACCTTCCCCTTGTTGCCTGTGTTTTACTTCTTGGTGACCTGAGAAGCAACCAGGGCACTTTCTAGACACCCAGGTCAACGCAGGAGGCGAGGAGGCCCTGGTCTTGTTCCCCGTCCTCACCCTCAGGGGTGGGGTCTCTTAAGGCCAGGCCCAGGCTACCACGTGGAGGGGCTCCCGGAACACATTGCAGGGCTGAGGCCAGACAGACTGGGGGAAGCAGAGGATCACTCACGGAGGCTCTGCAGCTGCCCTCAGAGAGGATCCAGGGGTCAGACTGCTTCTCCTTCTCAGCAGAGGGAGAGAAAGCCCTCTCCTCTCCCACTGTGTCCCTTGAACCTTGGGGGGCCCTCCCTTAGGGCCCCAGTGAGTGAGCTTCCACCCAAGGAAACCCTGAGCTGGCAGTGCCCCAGGCCTAGTGAGGGGAAGGACGGATGGCTCACCCTGCTTCTCCCCGTGAAGGACGGACGGGTCACCCTGCTTCTCCCCGTGTTTGCTCCAGCACGGTGCATCCCACACGGATGCATGAGCGGGACCCTCTGCACAGTCTCGGCCTGAGCAGCAGCCCTGCCCTGCTTATAGCTTCCAGTCTCAAACCCCTGGCCACTCCCAGCCACCCTGCAGTGGGCAGAGCCTAGCAGGACAGGGACCAGGGTGACAGCGTCCTGTCAGGCGCGAGATGTGGAGGGGACCAGCTCGGGCTTTACCGCCCCCCCCCCCCGAGCCCCTGGCCCCTGCTTATGTGCACCTCTGGTCTCATCTGTCCTGTCGGAGGACCTTCTGGTGGGAGAAGAATGGGGTGCCTGCAGTCAGGTGGTCCTGGCTGTGGGTCAGTTGACGTCTTTGATGTGCTGAACCGCGTCTTGGCGGCTGCGCTCACAGGCGGGGAGACGTTTGCGGAGTTGGCACCAATTCAAGGCTCGGGGCTCTTCCCTGCGCTCCCAGGGATGCAATGACCCTGGGCTGCAGGAAGCTTTCCCAACCCCTGTCCCCTTGGCGCCTTCGAAGCTGCACTGCCCTCCCCTCCGTCTCTGGTCCCTGCCGGGCTGCACGCACCTTGGCGGCAGGTGTGGTCCTGCTCTGCTTCACTCCTCTGGGCAGCGCCTGGGAATCTCTGCAGGAAGAAGGAGGGATGGGGACCCTGAGCCTCCCAGGGACTGTGTGCTCTGACCCCGCCCCGTCCTCCGTCTCTCCCTGGTCTCTGCTCCTCCCTTCAGCTCCTCGGAGTCCTGCACAGCGTTGACAGCCCGCCAGCCTCTGCCCACCTGAATCACCATGAGGAGCACCATCTGGGACTTCACCCCCAATATCCCCGCCGGCTCCCCTCTGCACTCAGAGCCTGAAAAATCATGTAGCTCGTGAAACTTTGTCTTGGAAAACCTGATAACCAGCTATTTTCATAAGCGACTAGGCTTGGCAGGAGACAAGGCTGAACTTTCTGGGTGATAAATCCTGACTTTGATTGGGGTGAATTCTTCCCTTTGGGATTCTGAGTAGGAACGGAGGTTCAGGAAAATAAAACCTTTCTTTGTGCAAAAGCAGCTCCTGGTGTTTAACTGCAGCCAGAAGCCTCTCAATCTCATGCAAATCCAAGAGGATTCCAAGGCGGCCCTGCCCTAATGACATTCCTCTATCCTCGGGGACGCAGTGAGGAAAGCAGCCCCTGGCCCAGCCTGTGCTGCAGAGCCTGGAGCAGGTCGGCTGGCCGTCCATCCTGAGGTCCTGCTGTGTGTCCAGAGCTGACCCAGGTGGGCTGCTGACGGGCAGGACCCCTGGGCTTGTAAAGCGGTGCCCTCATCTGTCTTGGGTCTTCCTGTTCCGTCTGGGGTCAGGCTGGGCCCTCTCGCCCCACTCGCTCTGGCCCTGCGTCTGCTCGCTGTGTCTTTCCGTCTCCCCGCACGCCGCCTCTGGGCCCCTCCCTCTCTCCTTCGGGGAGAGGCTGGCCTCTCCCCTCATGTAGTTCTGTGGTCCGCACCGGGCTGGGCTCTGCCCTGCAGACCCTCCCTCTGCCGTGCAAGCTGCAGGAGATCAGCATCATGAGACTCAGACCCCGGGAGCCCCCGCTTGGAAGTGGAATCGCTCTCAGGCGGCCGGGCCCCTGGGTGCTGAGCAGCTCAGTGCAGCGTGGGACGGTCCAGCGAGCCAAACCCACGCTCTTGGGAGGCCAGCTTTTTGGCCTTGGCTCGGCATAGCGGCCTGAGAAGACAGTTTGTCCTACAGCGAGGCCTTGGCCCCAGATGGTCCGACCTGGAGGCCTTGGCCGGGTACACAGCCGTGTGCTGGCTCTGCGGAAGTGAGGGTCAGGCCGGGGTTGCCCCGCCGTCACGGCACACCCTGATGGCCGATGGCCACTGCGCCTAGCAGTCCCCGCCCTGTTGGCATGCCCCCTGTAGCCCTCCCCATGCTGGCTGTCCCCGTGGGCCCCTCTCCCTGTGGGGCCAAGGGTGCTTGCTCTCGAGGTTGCCTTGTCCAGCAGAAGCAACCGCTGCTCCCTGTGGCCTGGGATGCTCTGTTCAAGCAGCTGTGCATTGAACAGTCACTATTCGTGTGTCTGTCCCCCAGGCTCTGTCTGTCCAGGATGAGGACTTACTATCCTGTTGGTGCCAGAGCAGGGCACAGTGGGTTCACAGATGGAGATGGTTTCCTAGCTGAGTTCTAGGAGCTCAGCATTCCAGTGTCTTCTGGAAATCCAGAACTGCTCCCCAGCCCCCTCTCTGCAGGGGCCCTGCGGGCCTCCGTCCCAGTGGCCCTGATGAGAGTGACCGGTTCTGAGCAGCTGCCGTGACAGGTTCAGAGGAGAGTCCTTTGCAGACGTGGTCCGCGTTCCCCCTTCTCTGTGCCCTGGGCGATGCCCTCGCGTCTCCATTTTCACTTCAGAAGACTGAGACTCAGAGAGGGTCATTCGTGCATGTAGGTTCAAGGCGGCCCCTCCAGGCACCTCTCTTTCTCTCTGGCGGCGGGACCGCAGTTCCCCTTGAAGCTGGGGGAGGGTCGGGGCTGGTGGCTGGTGGGAGGGGAGCTGGAGCAGGAGCCGCCCCACCCTCTGAGCTGTGGCTCTGTGAGTGGGGCCCCCCTCTCCAGCTCTCAGCTCCTACATGGCTCTCCTGTCCTTGCTGACGCCGCTCCTGCCCGTGCCCTCTGGGGCGCCAGGCTCCCAGCCTCCTCCTCACCTTTCTTCCCGCTGCACGGCTGTGCTGACAGGGCTTGCTTTGGTTGGTGTTCCCGGCAGGACGTGGGCAGAACCCGAAGCCTGGGCAACCGGGTACCTGGGTCAGGGTGGGAGGCATGCGCCCTGTGGTGCTTCCCTCCCGCCAGCCCCGCTGCGGCCGAACTTACGGACTGGAAACACGGCTTCCCACGCAGTCTGCCCTTCCCACTACGGAGACGGCCCAGCTGTCTGTCCACGTCTCCATCAGAGGGGACCCCCCACCCGACCCGACAGTCTCTCTCACTCCCCTCACCCACCTTCTGGGAATAGCTTCTTAAACCTTTTATTTACTTATTTTTAACCCGGTTTTGTTTTTGCATTGAGATGCAAAAAATTGTTGCTGGATTTTTTTTTTTAATCCAGTACTTACCACAGCAGAAGGGAAGTTGCTCAGTCATGTCCGACTCTTTGCGACCCCGTGGACTGTAGCCCACCAGGCTCCTCCCTCCATGGGATTTCCCAGGCAAGAATACAGGAGTGGGTTGCGATTTCCTTCTCCAGGGGATCTTCCCGACCCAGGGATCGAACCCGGGTCTCCCGCATTGCAGGCAGACGCTTAAACCTCTGAGCCAAGCAGAAGGTAAGGCTATTTGTGGGTCTTCATAAAGGCTCGCAGGCCAGGAGGCTTTAGCAAACAAGCGGCCTTGGTGGCCTGGCCCTGGTTTCTCCTCGTGGCACGTGTGTCCCTCTGAGGATGTGAAGCCAGTGCTCACACTTCCTGTTGCTGGTTCTCACCGTCTTTGTCTTCAAGCACGTCCCAGTGCAGGGTCGCTAGAGGTCGGCACCCCATGAGCTAAGAGAGCGCAAGGCGGTGGATCTTCGGACCTGCCAGGCTGGGTCTGCCCTCGACGCTGGGAGTTGTGGGGTGAGCCCCACAGGCAGGCTTGGGGGAGCTTCAGAGAGATCCTGGGGTACAAATGAGGAGGAAAAAGAGGGCGGTCCCTTGCCCTCCTGCAGCATCTAAGGGGGTGGCTTCAATTTCTATTGCCAGCAGCAGTTTTGGCAGCAAGCTCTCCCAACTCTGACTATATGCATATATATTTGGTGGGGGCGGGGGAGGGGGTCAGGGATTAGATTAAATGCTGACAAAAGAGCAAACATGACCCCGTGGGGCTCCTCCAGGGCTGTCCCTGCTCCTTTTAGTCTATTGCCAACCCACCTTAATAACTGTGGATCCCGTGTATGCAGGGCGAGGTGAGACGGCTCCTCCTGGGCCCTAGCAGTGGGTGGTTGGAGGCCCAGATGCCGCAGCCCCGGGAGTCCCTCCTCCTCTGCAGGGCCCCCGCCCCTCCCATCCTGAAGGTGCACAGGGGAGGTTTCCTGCCGCCCTTGTTCTCAGTTGGTCACGGGGATAGGCGTGTAGGAGACCAGCTGTGGAGCTCTTCCTGTTGATCTCCTGTTGAGATCAGGACCACAGATAGCATGACCGGGAGAGCTTTCCTCCTGAGACTTAACATAAGCACAGAAATAGGCTTCCTGGGCATACCGGAGAACTCGCGTCCATCATCACTGTGTTATTTCGCTCTGTGGACACAGACCCAGGCTGGCCCCCTTCCTCCCAGGGCCGCGAGGGTGGACGCAGCTCCCTTCGACATCTTCGCCCTTGTTTACACGGGCATCTCTCTGGCCTGGTGACTTTCACAGTCGGGGTTGTCCCTCGAAAGACAAGGCAATGGCTGAGAGGGCAGGGCAGAATGCAGGAGACAGACAGACTTTCCCTGTGTCCTCGACTCTGTATAACCCCAGGGTCTCTCAGCCTCGAGGATGCAGCTGACCAGGAGGAAGAAAGGCCAGCTGGAGAAGGAGTCTCAGCATTTTGGTGATTCTCCCAAAGATTTGCAGAGACAAAGACAAACCAGTGCAGAGAGCGAAACACTTACAACGGTGCCAAGGTTCATTCCGGGGACCAAGAGCTGAAGCTCCTTTAACGAGCAGAATTCTGCGTGACCCTTTCAGCACTAAGCTTGTGGATTACATTTTGCAGAATCCAGATTCACCAATATTCTCCTGATGGAGGGAGGGCTGTTATGGCTCTAAGACGGAGATATTCCGACGTGGGCCTTCACGGTCTATTGAAAGATGGATCTAACAAGGCCTTTAATCATGTCTTAAAATTAAAAATGAATCCTCCAGCTTGGTCCCCACGACCCCAGCGCTGTCGGAGCTTCAGGGGCTTCTCTCTGGCCAAGAACAGAGAGGTGGAGTCAGAGGCGCTTTCAGCTTGTCTGCATGTTATTGGATTAGCTGAGTTGCTTTTTGCTCCCAAACGACCACCCGCAAGGCTATTTTGATCTCGAAACACCAGAATTTGTCTGCGTCCAATCTCCCTGCCCGTGTGAGTCATGGAAGATATCATGTCTGGCTTTTCCCTTTCTGGCTATCCTTCTCTCTCTTCCATTCATGCGTTTCTCCCCAGGGAACACTGCCCCCCAGGGAGGTGTCGGTCATCACAGAGGGGCCTGGGTGGGGCCTTAGGCATGTCACACTGCAGCCCCATCCCCTGCTCCCTCCCGGGAACAACCGTCCCTGCCCCAGCCCGTGAGCCACCTGCAGTGGCCAGGTTTGCACAGAGGATATAACGTCAGGATTCTGGTGACTCACGATGGTGATGATGGTGCTGGTGCTGATGCTGGTGGTGGTGGTGGCTGGGGGAGCTTCTCAGGATTTAAGAAGCTCTCTATCAAACTCTAGCTGCTGGTAAAGTTAACATAACAGAAGTTTTAGTGGCCATGCTCGACAGAAAATACAGACTTCAGAAAATCATTTCAGTAGGGTCACTAAACCAACAGCAGCAATAATGACTAGAAATAGCAACAGCAAACCCAGGTGAGGAGGAATCAGGTTTCCGGAGAGACAGCTGCTCACAAGGGTCCCGGGCGGGGGGTGTGCCCAGGAGCCCGGGAGGAAGGGCACGGGGAAGGAGGCCTTCCGGCAGAGGGGCGTGCCGTCCGGCTGTGCAGGCGGGTTCGTTGTGGGGTTAAGCCCTACAGAATCGCACAGAACAGACACGGGCTTGAATGAGCCGAGTAAGGCAGCTCCCGGGGCCTGCCCCAGGGCAAGGAGCGGCCCTGCCAGTCTCCGGGGAGGTCCCTCCATGTCTGTGGCATGAGCCTCATCCCGATTCACTGCCGTCACAGTCTTGCTTTTCCTTAGGGTTAGTGCCCAAGGGTGGGCCTAGATGCCCAGCTTGGTCCTGCCAGCCTTGTTTATAAATTTTTACCTTCTAGCCCCTTTCTTTCTAGCTTCCTCGTCCATCCCCTTTTCTGGGTGGCTTTTCCGTTGCTGAGTCCAGGGCTTCGGCCCCGGGTTGCCCAGCCTGGCTTTGCTGAGTGCAGGCGTGATGCAGCTCACTCTCTCCTGCCCTCGGGCTCTGTTCACGGTGCCTGCACACAGAACCTTGGTGGGGGGGTCCCATGTGAAGATTCAGGCTGGTGTCTCCTCCTTTTACTGAGAGGCATGGAGCGTCTGCCGGCTTCTCCCTGTGACGCTGGCAGCTGCCACTGGTCGCCCATCCATCCTGGGATACAGAGTGGTTGGTCTAATTGCGTCGCTGTTTCCATTCCGGAACTGAAATACTCGGATAAAGAGAGAGTTCTCGTAACTCTCATCTGTGTGTGTAACATTGGGACGGTCCGTGGAGGAGCTGGAGCCTCCCGGCCAGTTTTCAGGGTGACGAGCTGGGACCCCGCTGTTCCCTGAACAGCATGTTCTCTGAATCTTCTTATTAACGTGTCCATTTAGACTTATTTAATAGCCCTCATTCTGTGCGAACCAGCATCCTTTCTGAAACTCAGGAAGTCCCTGTTTGGGGAACCTCCTCACGTCAGCTCCTGAGTTGGCATGCCACGTTAGCGACCTTGGTGGCCTCGCCACTACCTGGCGTGACAAGATGCCCCAGGCCCATTATACTGCCCTCCCCTCCCGCTCCCACACACAGCCCCAAGGCCAGCCTTTTCTCCAAGAAGCCCTGCTTCTCTCAGTGGGGAAGGGATTCCAAACCCGTCCTGAGGGCACAGGGATGTTGTGGGGAAGATCTTAGGGTCTGTGCTGTTTCTTAGATTCACCCTGACGACAGGCGCTCATTCAACTACTGCGTAGCGTCCGCACCTCCTTCCTTCAACACCACAATCAGGGACACACAGGATGATGGATTAGAAAACCGACAAGGTCACTCTTTTATTCCCCCATAGCACACAAGGCCTCAGCACCAAGATTATCCGCACGCACGGGGATCAGCCCCAGCACACACGCAGCAGCATCAGTATTACCACCACGCTGCTGTAAGTGCTCAGAAAAGCTAAACCTTTCTTCTTTTGCCGTGTATTTCCTGCTTCATCCTTGCTTTGGACGGGGTGCTGCGTCTCATGCCAGTTTGCAGAGCCATTATGCATAATATCTTCTCCCTTGCAGCCTCATTTAATTTTCTGCAGGTCGCTCCATGAGTGCTAGTTACCAGCCTTCAGTTAAAATCTCTGTGGTCATTTTTGTTTAAAGCTCATTTTCTAATTACCTTCCTCAGGACGGGCTCACGAGAACAATAGCTCTGATGACTTGAATGTTGATAACACTTCATGTTTTTATACTATTATGCTTTGAAAGTCCACTTTTGCTGGATTAAAAAATACTTGGTTCACATTTTCCCCCTGAAACACAGTAAACATAACATTCTCCTTCTTTCCGGCATAAAGACTTTCTGTGAAGAATGTGTGATAGGATTTTTATTTCTCTTATTATCTTACTGTTTTACTTGGCTGCCTAAAAGATGATTTTTTTTTTGCTTTTTTTTGTAAAAGTTGATTAATTTATAGTAATTTATAAGCCTCTGTCTTTCTCGCAGTTTTTCTGGTCTGTATTCTCAGGTATGCCATGTGCTTTCAATACAGCATTGGTTTTAAAATATCTTTTTAAATAAGGAAGGTTATCTTGAAACACAGTTTTTTAGTATTATTTTATTCCCTTTTTTGATTTCTTCTTCAGGACTCAGAATCATACATAAGGTTGTCTTTGCCGGTCTTCAGAATTTCTGTTTTTTTTTTTTTTTTTTCTTCTTGAATCCCTTTTCTTTTCTTCATTGTATTAAAAAGCCTGTCCCTTCTATTTTCTGTTTTTCTTAAGGTATTATCTCATTCTATTCATGTCTCTTCTGCCTGAGTTTTCATTTCTGAAATGTCTTTTAAATTTCTGATTTTCCCCTCAGTTCTGTCATTCATTTCTGAAATTTTTTGAATTATGACTTTTGCTTTCTTTCATATCTGATATCATCCTTGAACCTCATTTTGGAGTAGTACTTAACAATGGTTTCAATATATTATTTGAACCTGACTCTCCAGCATGCTTTTGTTGTTCATATAGGTATTATTCTGTGCTTTATCAATATGTTTATAACAGCTTTCAGTGGCAATTTGATGTGTCTCATTTAAAAACTTTTAATTTTTAACTGTGGTTAAAAACATGTCACATAAAATTCACCATCCTGACCCTGTTTAAGCATGCATTCCCATTATTGTGCAACAAGTCTCTAGAACTTCTTCATTTAGCAAAACTGAACCTCTCTGCTCATCAAACAGCAACTCCCCATCCTCCTCCCCTCCTGCAGCCCCGGACACCCTCCATTCTAACCTCTGTCTCTAAATTTGAGGGCTCTAGGGATAAAAAGCAGAGACGTTACTTTGCTGACAAAGGTCCATCTAGTCAAAGCTATGATTTTTCCAGTAATCATGTATGGATGTGAGAGTTGGACCATAAAGAAAGCTAAGTGCTGAAGAATTGATGCTTTTGAACTGGAGTGTTGGAGAAGACTCTTGAGAGTCCCTTGGACTGCCAGGAGATCCAACCAGTTCATCCTAAAGGAGACCAGTCTTGAGTGTACATTGGAAGGTCTGATGCTAAAACTGAAGCTCCAATACTTTGGCCACCTCATGCGAAGAACTGACTCATTGGAAAAGACCCTGATGCTGGGAAAGATTGAAGGCAGGAGAAGAGGATGACAGAAGATGAGATGGCTGGATGGCATCACTGACTCAATGGACATGAGTTTGAGCAAGCTCCGGGAGTTGGTGATGGACCTGGAAGCCTGGTGTGCTGCAGTCCATGGGGTCGCAAAGAGTTGGATGTGACTGGGTGATTGAATTGAACTGAGGGGTCTGTGTATGTGGAACCTCACAGCATCTGGCTTTGACATCTGGCTTATAAGGTCCTCAAGTTTCATCCGTGGAATAGCCTGTGTCAGAATTTCCCTCCTGCTTAAGGCTGAATAATATTCCTTTGAGTGGATGGACTGCATTTTGTTTATCTGTTTATCTGTCCATGGACTGATGTGTCTCAGTTCTATGGGGAATTAGTTTTTACTTAAAAATAAAAAAAAAAAAATGGCTATGCCATGAGACGTTTGGGAACTTAATTCCCCAAGCAGGAATTGAACCTGTGTCCCCTGCATTGGAAGCAGGGAGTCTTAGCCCCGGGACCTGCTGAGAAGTCCTGGGAGGCCAGTTTTTCTGAGTCCTGAGCAGGAGGCATGGCTCAGGCCAGCTCGCTGACCTCCCAGAGCTCCGTTGTGGGTTGACTCCTCGTGGTGCTGGGAGTACGGGGGTTGCTTCCTGCATCTTCCTGGCACCTCTCCTGGCCTGGTCTTGTTGGGTGCCCCCACAACTTTCCCAGCACTCCCGCCTGAGACCAGCCCTCCTGGTTCCAGAGTCTGCTGCTTGGCTGGGGCATGGTGAGGGCAGACTTGCCGGCTGTTTGGGGTCTCCTGCCCTCAGGGACGCCACCGGTCCCCCGGCTTCCACCTCCCCTCCTGTGGGCACAGGTGCCCTGCAGGTCTCCTGGCAGTTGGCGGCTTGGCTTCACCCACCTGCACTTTGGAGTTCTGGAGGGGTCCTGTCTCTGCCATCGGCGTTTTCTGCAGAGTTTCGCCTTTGCCATCTAGTCGACGTGACTGCTTTCCTGTAAAGATCTGAAGACTTAAAACATTATGCTGCCACTGCCTCTCTGCTTCCAAAATCCTGTGGTAGATTCCCCTCTATTCACAGGAAGACCCGCCAACGGTTCACGTCGCCACAGCCTGACCCGCTCTCTGCGAAGTTCTTCATCGCTACGCCTCCTGATGGCTTCACCCTCCAATGCTGATGCCATTTCCTGAAACAGCATTTCATTACAGGTTGCAAAATAGAAGTTTTCTAACTCTATCGTCCCCTGCTTACTGATGAATCAGGTTCTTCTACAGGAGGGTCGTCCCTTGTTCGCCGGAGCTGTTAGTGTCTTTGAAACATAGTTCTGCTCAGAAGGGCAGGATGAATGCCCTGTTCTCTCCTTTCTCTTCTCTGTTTGTAAGAGTTGTATCAGGCATCTTAGCAACTGGCGATGGAGTCCGGTGCGTTCTGTTCCATTTCTCCTTCTTCCTTTCTTGAGTGTCATCATCGACGCTTGTCTTTTGTATAATTGGTGTGCCGTAGGCAACAGTCTCACCCCGTCTTTGGCTGTCTTTGCGATGCTTCCTGTAGCCCCGACTGCCAGCTTTTATTTAGTTCAGTTTTGCCTCGTCCTCATCTTTCACCTGCCCTCCATCCTTCCCCACCGAGTTCTGGACCCTAGGAGCTCGTGCCCCTCGTATGGACCCCGTCACGGGGCTCCTGTGCACTCTGGATTCTCACTGGGTTTGGCCAAAGGGAGGCCCTCACGGGAGATGCAAAGATGGGGCAGGAGCGAGTCTGGACTCGGGAGGCTGCTCCCAGCGCCCCCGGGCGCCTGCCTTCTCAGCGTCTGCAGAGGGAGCGGGCACCGCCTTCACCCTGGCTCCCAGCCCCCAGAGCTGAGGTTATAAATCCTGTTCCTTTAAACCTCCCAGTTTGTGCCACTTTGTTACAGCACCTTTAGGCAAATAATACACACGCCAAACCAGAATTTTTATAAGATTAATATGCTATGCACAAGTACCACTTCTATTAGGAATTTAAGTGTGGTTTAAAATGAAGAAGTGTTTTAATATAATTTATCACATTAATTTTTCTAAGTATGCTTATAAAATCACCTTAATGAAAGGGATTTGATTTTCCGGGACCCTATTCCCCAAAAATGCACATATGTGTCTATTATGTAGAAACATCCTATGCTTGTCCATCTAACAACCTAAAAATTCATCTGAAAATCTATGGGAATAAATACAAAAGAGGAAGAATGGCCAATAAAGAAAGCACCAAAACCAATGAGTTTTGCAAATACCAAAGCATTAGAAACAGAAAGGGTAATGAACAAAGTAACTTCATAATAGTGGCCCAACATAAATTCCTGGGAAGCAAATTTAAGCAACATGCAATCCCATTCAAAACAATCTATAAAATTTTACTGAAAGATATAAAGTAAGACAAATGAAAGGAAGGATTATTGACCCAATACTATAAAGATGCCATTTTTCTCCTAATTAACCTAAAAAAGCACAATCCCAGTCAAATTTCAGATGAGTCTAAAGGTTAGCAAGATGAGTGAGTGATTTTCACACCATTGAGGGGAGCTTGCTCTACTAGATGTGAAAATATTTTCGAGAGTCAAAATCAGAATGGATCGTGCCTGAGGTCAGATAGAGGGTGGGAAATCAGGGAGCCAGGACAGAAAGCTCAGAGCGTTCCAGGCGAGAATGCCGGAGTGTTGTGGGGCACTCACATCCCGTGTAGAAAGACGGGGCTATGCTGTCAATCATAACGGGCCAGCTGGTTAACTTGGTTGGGAAAAAGGTAAATTCAATCCTTAGCTCAACCTGCAAAAAAAGCAAGTTCTGCACTGGCAAAATATTTAAAGAGAAAAAGTATGAATGCTTCAAATCACAAAAAATAAAAGCAGGTGATCCTCCTGGCCGTAGTCCTAGGTGCCAGGCAGGCCTAGCCCAGGAGCCGAGGAGGCCATCGTCTGGTGGCTGAAGGTACAGCCCCTTCCGTGTCATATGGTGGCTGGTCTGGGAGAGGGCCTCACGTCTCTGTGTTCCAGTTTTTGCATCTCTGAAATGGGAGCCCCCTTGTGAGGTTACTGCAAAGATGAAGTGAAATGACATGTAACTTGCTAAGGACGGAGCATTCTGGAAGTGTTAGCTACGTCTCGCTTACCTAACAACTAAATATGGTGCAGACAAAGCCTTGGAGAACCAATGTCACAGAACGTCTGTCTGTACGACGCGGGCGCTGCCTCTGACAGCGCATGTGAAGCTTTGACTACTCATGCTTTTCATGGAGGCGCTCCCTTCCTGCCCCTGGCCGTGCATGCAGGTGATCAGGAACGGTTCGCAGCACGCAGGGCGGCGGGGACGCTGCTGTCCACCCAGCGCCGGCACCCGCCACGGACGACGCTGCTCCTGGGGGCAGCTGCCACTCCGTGGGGCTTGGGGGGTTGCTTCCAGCCACGAGGACGTGTCCTCTTGGGCTGCTGACCAAGAAGCAGGCAGGACCACCCCACTCTCGACCTCCTTGCCTGAAGGCCAGAGCCGGGTGGTCTGGGAGAGGACGCCAAGGGCCTCGGCTGAGTCCAAGGAGGGATGCAGCTTGGGACCCTGGGTCACCATGGAAGGTGGCCCCGGCACTGCTGTCATAGTCCTGTTCCTAATACACCAGCATTCGGACACTCTGAGAGCCCCTCTGTAGGCCTTTTCCCACTGAAGGTGCAGGAGAGCAGGATAGTCCTAGCCTGAAAACTGGGGACCCCTGTGGTCCAGGGCCAGCTCTGGCAGGAAGAAGTCCCTCCCGGTGTGTTAGTAAGTGTAGGTTTTTTGATATAAGAGCCTGAGGATGAACCAGACATAAATAAGCAGACGGTTAATCCTCCCACTGCATGCATGCGCGACCAGTCGCTCAGTCGTGTCTGACTCTTTGCAACCCCATGGACTGCAGCCTGCCAGGGTCCTCTGTCCACGGGATTCTCCAGGCAGGAATACTGGAGTGGGTGGCCATGCCCTCCTCCAGGGGGTCTTCTCGAGGCAGGTGTCAAACTCACATCTCCAGCGGCTCCCACACTGCAGGCAAATTCTTTATTGTTGAGCCTCCGGGGAAGCCCAACCTTCCCGTTAGAGACAAGCAAATGTGAAGAACCTACCTCAGAAGAAAACACAATTCCAGAGAACTGAGAAGAGGAAAAGGAGGTTTGTGAAAACAAGGCAACATGTTTAACCACCCGAAAAACAGCCGCAGAGCTGACACGTGCTGGGAATCCATCGGAAAAGACGGGCCTGAAAGAATCGAACCGATGTGCACAGCACAGCGAACGCAAGTGAAAAGGAAAACAGTGATTAAGACAATTAGAGAGAAGACGGTTGCCACGGAAGGTCATACAAAGGGAAGTTTATGTGCCAAGGGACCCCCGCGACCAGGGACTTTGGCGAGCCCAGAAAATGGCATGAGGCATGCCGTCAGAGTTATCACACAAGAGGATTTCCTCCAGCTGCAGAAAGTGGAGAGGGGACTGGAAGAAGATCCGCAGAGACCTCGGCACTGACTCACCTCGTGGGTTGGCTGGGCGGGCTGAGCCTCGGCGGCAGCAGCAGAGCTGAGCCGTGTCACCCGGATGGCGGAGCTGAGCCGTGTCTCTGGATGGCGGAGCTGAGCCGTGTCTCCGGATGGCCAGGCCTCAGGCTGTCTCCCTGCCGATGTGCTTTCTGATTTTCCTTTGACGACAGAGTCGATTTCCTTGTGCAGTGAGGCGTGGTTAAGTCAGTAAATGCATGGCGTGAGGAGGGTGGGGTACGTAGGAGGGGCTGCTACTCTGTTGCCCATGATGAGATCCTGACGGCGGCTTCTCCCTGGAGGAAACTGTGTTGAGGGCTCTGTCCACGGCTGCCAGCGCTCCACTGGCCGCCTTGGGATTTGTGAGCCTTGTGTCTGGTCTGGTCCCCTGAACCCTGGACTTGTTGACCTCTGGGTTCCTGCCTCTGGAGGCCCAGGCCGGTGGTGGGCAGCCCCCTGGGAGAGGCGCCCCGGGGCTGCGTCCCCTGGGGGTTAGCTCCATTACCCTGCCGGCATCGCTAAATGTGCATGGTTGGTTCCAAGAAAGGATGCGTTTTCGGATGTAAAAACAAGATTCCTTTCATTATTCAGAAACTTGGTTCTGCACCACTTGGACCTCTCCAAAAGCTTTTAATGAATAATTCATCCACGAACACAAAGTTTCGGAACTTCCCTGACAACGTATAACATGTCCCTTTTTTAAATTATTTCTTGGGGATGATCCAGTGTCATTGAATTTTACTGTCCCGAGGGAGCGTTTTCAGAGACCTGCCTGGAAATCATATCTCGAGTGAAGTTTTAATATAAACCGCAAAGACGACAAGCGACTTTATTATATTAAGAGATCATTTATTCCATACATTCTCAGAGTAAAGTTATCTGCAGTCTCAGTTTTATAACCATCTGCAATTTAAATGAGCGCCTTTATTGAATCATCACATATTATGCTATGCACCTCACTGCTATTTGGAATAAGACAATGCTTTTTTTTTTTTTTTTAATGAAGTCTCCTCACCCCCACCCCAGATTCCAGATTAAAGAAGCCTGCATAATTTCCATGTATATGGTAACATTTTCTTACTTCAAAATGCAAAACAAGTCTGTTTTTAAAACAGCAAACACCAGCTGAAGGATCGCATGGTTTCACAACCTAATTATAAGCACTCAGTGATCTCTGAAGGCACAGCAGAGCAAAGAATTGTGCTGCTTTGGCAGAGGAATGGCGTTTTTGGAGTAAAATTCTGTGTGCAAGGAAAGTAATTAGGGCGAAGCATTCATCCTGGCCCCCTGCTGAAGCTGACCGAGGCGCGCTCGCAGCAGGCTGGAGAGCCGCCACACTGGAGCGGGGAGGATCTGTAAAGCAGCACAGCCAGCCCCGGCTCACAGCTGGGCCCCCGCCTTCTATGGGCCACAGAACACACAGTGTCCGCCAAAGCCACTCCGTAACCGCGATGGGTCGAGACAAGCGCCAGGACCCCTGCGATCTCATCTGAGTGCAGACATGGGCTCCCCGTCCACGCTCAGTGACCGGCTCCTAGGGCCTGGCTGACGAGCGTGGTGGCGGCTGCTTTGCCAAGATGCCCATTCGTGCCATCTCTCCCACTTCCCGGCTGTGTCCCGTCCTGAGCAAACTGCTGCTCTCCTGGACCCAACAGGAGCCCTCAGAGCAGGTCAAACCCCATTAGAGGTTCTTTCTGGTGTCCTCTCACCGACACACCCCTCGTGCGCCCCTGGTGTGTGTCGTCCTTTGCTGAAAGGTGCAATAAGCCTACGCGTTCAACCACGGGGGTGTTCCTGGGGGTCTTTGGCTGGACGGCGCTAGTTGGAGTTCATCGGCCAGGATTCTGCAGAGTCACCTTGCTTCTCTCATCGGTAAGACTGGCTTCCACTGTCTTGTCCACCTGGGGCTTCCCAGGTGGCGCTGGTGAAGGACCCTCCTGCCCGTGCAGGAGACATGAGAGTCGGATTTGATCCCCAGATCAGGAAGATCCTCTGGGGGAGGAAATGGCAACTCACTCCAGTATTCTTGCCTGGAGAATCCCATGGACAGAGGAGCTTGGGGGGGCACAGTCCATGTAGTCTCAAAGAGTCAGACACGACTCAAGTCACTGAGCACACAGGCACGTCTTATTTGTAAGGACTTCCTGGGGACTCTGCCTGCCAAGCCCCAGAGGCCTCATCCTGGTCTGACCACCGCCTGGCCTTCTCTGCCCTGGAGCCTTCACTCAGCATCGGTAGGAAGGTGAGCCTCTTCCCAGCTGAGCCCCCTGATTCTGGCGGGGACAGCACGGCTCTGCAGGCCCGGGTGGCCATGCCGGACCCTCCCCGTGGCCCGCAGGGGCTACTGGGTCTGGCCTCTGGCCACCTGGCCGACCTCCTGGGACTCAGGTGCACGGACCTTCCCTCCGTGCCTCGGGGGAGCTGCGCGCTACCTGCCCCAGGGCTGTGCCTTCTGCCCTGTGCCTGAAGGGACTGACTCCAGCATCTTTGCATGGGTACCCATCCCACCGCTCCCTACATGTGATGACGTTGGGGTTTTACCGGCTGAACTGATTGCTTCCTTGTCCACCGTCTCCTTCACCAAGACAGAAATTCTCTGCGGCGAGGGTCTGGTCTGTCATGCTCCCTGCAGCACCCGGTGCCCAGAGTGGGAGCCGACACCTTGTCTGTGCTGCTGAAGAATATTTCCCGTGATGAAGCCTCAACAACCCTCACTCGCTGCTCCTGTACCCGAGAAACCCTGAGCCACCTCTCCATTCCTCCTGGACCTGTCCTGTCTCTCTCCTCATTGGCCACGCTTCCCACCCGCCCCGTCTTTACAGGGCCTCTAGTGAATCTTGGGGTAAAGAAGGGGTGCGGATGGTCTGGCAGGACTCAGGGACCGAGGAGGGCTGCTCCCTGCTTCAGACAAACCCATGCCCTGTAACTCGGGCTGGAGGCCTTGGGGGCATGCAGAGCTCCGGCCCTCACACACTGTCTCCCCAGGGCAGCCGTGAGTTTGCACCAGTGGGAGCAAAGGGGACCAAGAAACAGGCTGCTGTCCTCACGTGCTTCAAAAGCAGCAAGGAGCAACCCGGGGGAGCATGGCTCCCGGGGCGGGGGCAGCCGCACAAGAAAACCAGCCTGAGCGAGCTGACTGCGACCCCAGGGGCTCCTCTCCAGTGACGCAGTGCATGTGGTGGACACGTGTCCCCTCCTGCTGGACGCTGCCCTCCGTGTGTCCTGTGCCCATCGCCACGCCTCTGGGGTCCTCTGTGAGCTCTGACAGTGTTCTCCTGTGGCCCCCGTGCCCTCTGACCCAGTCATGCCTGCACTTCTTTCCGTCTCCCTTCCAGAATGTGCTCCTCTCAGAGCGGGGGCCCTGCCTCCTCCGTCGTGGGCCCCCAGCCTTCAGGCTGAGTGTCCTGCTCTTTCTCTGCGTGGGAATTGGTAAATGTGAGAGCCCTTCCTATCTTGCAGTTGGTGCTTTGGGGACACGGCGGCCTGCCCTCATCCAGCCCAGGATAAGTTTCCTGATGAGATGAAATGATTGTAGCTGTTCCCCTGTGAAAATGCCTGAGTTCTTGCAGGGCTGCGGTCCCTGGTGGTAAGGACAGTCCCGTGTGCAGAAAGTCCCATGTGCAGGGAGTCCCATGTGCAGGGAGTCCCGTGTGCAGAAAGTCCCGTGTGCAGGGAGTATGTTGGTCTCTCAGTTGTGTCTGATTCTTTGCAACTCCATGAACTGTAGCCCAGCAGGCTCCTCTGTCCATGGAATTCTCCAGTTCAGAATATTGGATTGGGCTGCCATTCCCTTCTCCAGGGGATCCTCCACATCCAGGGATCGAACCTGGGTCTGCCACATTGCAGGTGGATCTTTACCATCAGGGAAGCCCTGGTCTGCCGTGTGTGCTGTCTCGTAATCGGCATTCTCAGTGGCGAGTATATGTGGACAGCTCTTCCCGGCAGCAAACCCTGGTGCAGGTGCTGTGGCATTCCAGAAGAGCAAGCTTTCCTTAGCATTGTCCCCAGTGAGGGACCTGGACCACCCGCGGCCCTCCTAGTAAGTGTCAGGAGCAGACTCCGAGGAAAACGCACCCTGCGAGGGGTGGGGGCGGTCTGACGGTGTGGGCTGTCTGCTGCGGCCACTGCTTCCGCTGGCTGCTCTCTCCAGTCTCTGAAATCCGACCAAGACTCTGCTTGGAAATTCAGGCTGAGCGTTCTGCAATCACTAAGCAGGCGTAATGAAGCCCAGGCACTATGTCTTTGCAAACTTCTCCGGTAATTTCCTCTGTCTAAATGACAAGAGGTGAGATTTCTGGGTATGCTCTTTAATGCGTTTTGTTAACATTTTGCTAAATTATCCCCTGGAAAGGATGTATAATTTTACGCTTTCATAGGCAGTGCAGAGTTGACAGCAATTTCTCGGGCTCAGTTTATCTCTCAGAATCACGTTTGCAGACCATGTTTCCCACAGCCGTCTCTGACAAGGCGTCACCGAGACCCACAGGCTAGATGCATCATGACCCCAGTGTCTGTTTGCAGAAGCTTTCCTGTCCTTCTCAGCTTGTTTCGAGGTCCGGGGTTCTCAGCACGAACCACACAGACCACCTGCCTGGGGGCCCGGTGGGGAGCTGCTGAGAACACAGCTCTCTGGAGGGGGACTGGGGAGTCTGCCCTCCACAAGCTCACCCTGAAGCCCAAGGGCACAGCTATCTGGTCCTGTACGGAGCTCCTCTCAGGAAATGCATTCAGCACACTTGATGGACCCCCCAGCATCCACTGCCACATAGCAGGCCACTGGCACGTAAATAGGCGTCACCCATCTCAAAGGCCAACCCCACGGCCGCAGAAGTTGGGACTGAGCAGAAGCGCATTTTAACATGGTTTTTGCTGCAGGGCTTCTCCGTGCCTGTATCGGCCAATGTGAGTTATGAGCGGGGTGGGCTGTATCAAGGTCCCTCCCACACCCCACCGAGGAGGGGAGCTGTTGGAGGCTTCTTCTCCGCCCCCAGCTCTTCCTCCAAACTCCCCCACAGCCTGGGACAAAGCGGATGGACGCCCTTGTCCTGCTGTTAAAGCGCGGGAAGGAGAGGGAGGGATGAACCCAGGGAGCAGCATTACCGTCCGTGAGACAGCCAGCCAGAGGGCGTTTGCCGCACGACTCAGCGAGCTCCAGCCCCGTGCTCTGTGACAACCTGGGGAGGGGACAGGGTGCGGGGTGGGAGGCGGGAGCACGGGTGTGTCTACGGCTGATTCCTACTGGTGTGCGGCAGAAGCCGACACAACATTGTAATCATTCTCCAAGTAAAAACAAGCTAGAAAATCAAATTAACGTAAAAAAGTCAATGGCACAGAATTAGTCATTGTTGGGATCTTGACACCATCTGTGAAAGTTTAGCATACTACTTTAAGGCACAAAGTAGCAACAAACGGTCGACAGTGTAGCGTGTAACTTATCTGTGAGGATGCTATATAGTCATTTTTGAGAACTTTCTATGGCTTCACAATGGTCTCTCTTTCTTGAGTTTAAGGGTCCTAATTTCATCTTACATGGACTGTAGCCCGTCAGGCTCTGAGGTTTTCATGGACTTTTCCAGGCAAGAATACTGGAGTGGGTAACCGTTCCCTTCTCCAGGGGATCTTCCTGACCCAGGTATTGAAGCCTAGTCCCCGGCATTGCAGGCAGATTCTTGATCATCTTAGCCATCAGGGAAGCCCAATTTTATCCTAAAGAGGCATTTTCTATGAATACTGGTTTCCTGGATCACAAAGCAGAGTCAGGTGTAGGAAATACTGAACCGGAAGGGAAATTGGTTGCTGGCAGGATTGCTCCACTAGCTAGCTCTGTGGCCTTGCCTCCACTCCTCACTTTTCTCTGTTATAATTTCCTCAGTTGTAAAATAGGGCTGTTAATCAGCACTCCTCTGGGGCCTTCCACTGCTTTGAAGATACTTTTGGTCTCTGGAAATGAAAGACACAAGTCCACACATTTTTCTCTAGTCTTGCTGGTGGAGGGGCCTCGGGGCACCAGTCCAAACCCATCCGTGGGCCTGGCGAGTCGCGTGTGCTCAGCGTGGTGACCAAAGCTAACCACACTGTGTTGAATTCTGGAAATTCGCTAAGAGGAGATTTCCGGTGCCCACGTCACGAACAACCGACTGCGGTCTTTTCACTCTGCGTCTGTAGATCAAATCATCATGCCCACAATTTTTATTAATAAAATATATTAACTTTATGATAAACATTTAGAAATGAAGACAGAGGCCCCAGGAAGGGTGGCTGCGCTCCTGAGAAAGAGGCATGTGCTCTGCTCCAGCGTCGATCTCCTGGCTTCCCGACTTCCATGCAGCACCAGTTACTCATTTATTGTCCGAATAACTGAAGCAAAGGACTTGTCATTGTTTCTCTCTTGGAAAAGCTGCATCTGGTGCAGAAATGGCTTGTGGATTTGTTTTGCTTGACTGTGCGTCTTTGGTCGAACACTCCACTCGGGCAGGCTGAGCCCTGAGGTCTCCACACTAAGGAAGTGTCGTCCCGTCACCTCCAGCAGCGATGATGACTCCGTATCCCTGCCTTCACTTCCCGCCTCAATACCTGCAGCCCTGACCCCTCAGTGCCCAGGCCCACCCAGACCTCCTCCCGCTGTGCTGGTGCAGCCGTGCTCGGGCGAGCCGTCCCACAAGCCCTGCTGCACGGTCATCTCTGCCCCGTCTCCGGCACACGTGCCCGCGGACCTTCGTCGGGTAAATGAGCGCGTCAACACACGCGGCAGGCCCTGTTCCGTTCCGCACAGGCTTGGGATCCTAGAGACGACACAGTTCAGGATTTCCTTTGGGAAACATTCAGGGTGCTCCCTTCAGAGTGTGACTTACCCTCCGGGAGTGAGCCTCCTGTCCTCTAGAGGCCGGAAAGCCTAAGCCACACGTGACCAGAGGCCCTGCCCATCAGACCAGCCACGCGCTTCTTGGGGGCAAGTCTGAGCAGCCGGGCTCTGAGGAGCTGGCTCCGCGGCCACAGGCTGGCCCTCGGGCACAGGTATGGAACTGGCTGTCCATCTAGCCCCCAGCATCGGGGGTGGCAGTGGCGCCCGCAGTGGGATTCCGGTTGGAACCCTGTCCCACAGCTTCCCCTGGGCACGTGGCTCCCAGATCTACAGCTCCCAAGCTTGTGGCCACACTTTTGGAGGCAGTGTGGGCTAAGGAGCCCTCCGCAGTAGAGCCTGCTGGAGTGGACTCTGATGGCCACGTGTAGGAGCCCTGTCCCATCCCTGCATGGATCGCAGCTTCCAGCCCCTTCGCCTCACACACAGGATTCTGGCATCTCAGCTTCATTCAGCACCAGCTCTCACCAAAGCCAGGTTGCAGCCAACAATTGGGAAATCAGCTAATCCATTCCCAGGTAATCAAGTGAGTTCCAGAATCCAGAATCTCTAGGTTTCCAACCCATTTGCATAATTAAAATTTATTTAAATGTATGTCCTCTTCTCCTGGGTCCAGCGTCTTCAAATAGATACCCTTCCATAGTCTTCAAGTTTTCCTTCTGTTACCAACAATAACCTTGAATGTCTTGTAGACGGTGCGTCTTCTCTCGGCTTGTATGCTATAATTAGCTTCCTGGGTCATAAAGAGCGTCTGCTCCTAACTATAGATCTAAAGAAAACGGGGGGGTGGGGGGGGCGGGTAGAGACAGGGCAGGAGCGACGCATCTTTGTCAACACAAGGCTCTCTGGCGAGGCCTGGTCGTGCTCCGAGGCAGCAGCAGCTCCAGCTGTGGCAGGAAGCGTTGCTGTTTCTGTCTGTGAGGCTCAGGAGGTTGGTGGTTTGGGAGGAGCCCTGGCTTCATTAAAATCCTCCCCAGCACTCTTGTCCCAATTTTTAGCCCCACCCCACCTTCCTCAACCAGCGCCCTACTTTTCATCTAAGAGATCTGCAGAGGCACGTGTGCAACAGACTTCTTACCCTGTGATTCAGCAACCCGAGGAATCAGACTCTGCATCGAGTTATCCAGCCACAGGAGACAAGGGATTCACGGGAGGCAGCCACGGAATCGTCTCATCCTTTGATCCCATCTTATGCTGAGAGGTTTTAGCTTTGAACTTGTTTTATTTTTAGGTTCCTCGTCATGATTAGAAGCCACCCACCTGACTGACAGGCCTTGAATTCCTCACGCCCATCCTAATGACTTAGAAATGCAGCATCTCACCGTGCCCAAGCCTTGGCTTCCAGAGGCACGTCATCCTCGGGCTGGGTGATTGTGATGTAGCTGCTCCATTGCCGTGTGCTGTGGGCTGCCCGCAGCCCAGGCTCAGGGCTCAGCCACCTGGTCATGAAGGCCCAGATTTACTACCTGCAGACCTCCAGTAACAAGGTTCTTAGCTGCAGAGAGAACACTGTTTATTCTAGCCTAGAGGGGTGATTGTGTACTGGTTGTTCAGAGAGTACCAGTTACTCACAGCATTTATAGGAGGGTCCGAGGACCAGAGGGTGAGATGGTTGGATGACATTACCAAGTCAATGGACATGAGTTTGCGTAAACTCCGGGAGTTGGTGATGGACAGAGAGGCCTGGCGTGCTGCAGCCCATGGGGTCACAAAGAGTCAGACACGACTGATTGACTGAACTGAACTGAACAGTGGGCCAGGCAGGAATGGCTCACAGTGAGGCAAAGGGAGCCAGGAGAGACGCCTGACCACCGGGGCGCGAGTCCAGTGGAGACCCAGTGTCCCCCACTCATCATGCCTCAGACCAGGACCAGAGCCCTCCCTGCGTTTGTCCTCAGAGAGCCGAAACCCCCCAGACGATGCGACTCTGGCTCCCACTCACAGCCACCGCTGCACCTCGACGCTTCGCTGGGCAGTGCCCAGGGACATGCAAGCCTTGACTCGGCTGGGGGCACTTGTTATTCCGCTTCCGCCCTCCCCCAGGCCGGGGCTCCAGGGGAGGAGGGGGCATGGCTGAGCGAGTTGTTCCACGCTGGGAGCCACACTTTCCAGCCACGGAAGACGCCCTTTTCCTTCCGTGGAAAGACAGCTGTGCCCCTAGCTCTGTGCTGCATCATTTGTTGTCCTAACCCTCAGGCCTCCGGCCTCCAGATGCCCCAGGAGCCAACCCACTCTTCATCAACGTAAAGGATTTTAAAAAGTCTTCAAATGTCTGATCCACCACAATTAGAACAATGACGCTTCTAACAGTCGACACGCCTGCGACAATAATTTCTGCAAGAATTGCATAAGGCCTTTTCTCTTTTCAGTTAGCAAGGTTATGAAGCGGAGTTTGGTGGTGGGCGTACTGCTCCTGGCAGGGGGGCAGGGCCACCGTCTCCTTGATGCTGGGGGAGGACCAGGCTAAATAGACGGGGTGGGGGGTGCCAGGTCCCGACAAGGGGCACACGGGCCACTTTCAGAGAGGCGGGCAGTGGGGCGAGTGAGTGGAGGCGGGCAGGTTCATTGGTGGGAGAATGCACTCCCGATCCAGGGCTGGGCGAGATGGGGTGAGTCCGCAGGGGAAGCATCTGGGGTCGTGGGATTCGGGGAGGATGAGCTCTGTTTTACACACACGTGGAATCTGAGGTTCCCAGGAGCGTTCAGGGGAAGATTTCTGAAGAGAATGGGGCGTTTGCTGGAGCTCAGGACTGGGTGAGCTCTGAGCTGGCCCCGCCAGTCTGTGATGTTATGGGTATTTGGGGTAATTGGGGCTCCTGGTAAACCCTGTTTCCTCTGATTTTCTTCCCCACAGAAAAGATAAGGCTTTCTGCTGAGGACTTGTCAGACTCTCCGTTATGATTGACATTGGTATTTTTTTCAAGTATTGAATTTTATGGGAACTGTCAGCCTTTGACTCAGAAAGAGACTTTTTATGCTTTGTGGCACGTTCCATGTCATTTCAGCCGGATCCAGGGCCCCGTTTATTTCGGGCTTATTAGTTCCAAGCCCATAACTCACTGTTTGCATTTGGAATGTGATGTCTGCAAGTTTTCAAGTTTTCTACTTTTATTCCCCGTTGGGAATTCCTCAGAAGACAGATACTGACAATCGAGCTGCCAGGAAGCAGCTTTGCGCACGAGTCTGCCGTGTGTTCTAAGATGTGTTTATTTGTGGAAGTAAACCAGGAAAATCTCACCCCGTCCAGCTGGCCTCTAGTGAGCTCTGGGGCTTGTGGGAGGGGCCCACACTACAGGGGACAGAGGCCCCGGCCGCTTGCTCTGCGCCCCGCCTGCCTTTGTCTGTCTCTCTGCCTCTGTCTTCCCCTTGTGATCACAGGTGTGCAGAGAAGGTGAGGCCGTTCGTCAGGACGTCACAGCGAGTGCCCTGCTTCACGCCTGGCCCACTGGCTGTGATAGGGCTGCCTGGGACTCAGGTCCTGATCTTCAGTGCTGCCCAGGCAGAATCCGTTCTCATTGCCTGGAACCACCTGGAAAGTCACGTGCACTCATTGACTGATGCAGCTGGGTGGAAGGACTGACAAGTTGGCTCTCTCTCAGGAGAGAGGGCAGCGAGGTGAGGCTTGCTCTTTCTGCCCTGCTGCCTGTGTATGCAGGATGGCAGAGAGATGCAACCTTCCATCGGAACCTCCAAGGCGCCTGTGCCCTCCAGGACTCCGTCTTCTCCTGTCTGCCAGCTCACCAAGCTGCCCGCCACCGGGCTTTTTAAGCAGCTTACCGTGAAGGGGCTGGTCGGCTGAAGCTGAGTGGTGGCAGGACCACCGCCTTTGTCCACAGTGATTTGCAGAACAGACATTTCCAGAGTCAGCACATGGAGGCCTTTGGTTGAAATTGCTCTTTTCTCCTCCCGTACTCCAGAAGCATCGCATTTGCAACTTTCTTTGGCCTTTAGCATTATTTCATGGACTCCCTTCAACAGTTCTGAGTTCCTCTCTGCTTGTTATAGAAAATGACACGATACTTTTTTTTAAGCAGCGGAGCTTCTGAAATCATTCACGTCCTGTTTTTAAAAGCGCGCAGCTGGGGAGCCAAGTGGTGCCTCACAGTGTTCTAGAACTAGGTTTTTCCTGCGTCCCACTGGCCACGTTAACTGACACATTCTTCTCCACATCAAGGCAAGAGTCAAGAATCATTAATGCTAAAAGATGTCAAATGGTTCTGCCGTCTGCTTTTGCTTTATCTTCTTTTCCCTGCACACAAAACGTAAGAGACACTCCTCTGTGTGAAATCACCCGATTCACGATGACCCGTCACTGCCCTCTGTGCTTCCTGTGATAACTACTCCAGCTGCACAGATGGGAATGTTTCGTCTGCGTTTGTCTTAGAGCAGCCGGCGGCAGGTCCACCTGAGGAGACCCTGGTTTTCAGGATCAGTTTCCTTACTGCCGATCCTTTCCTTTGTTCTTCGTTATCAGATCGTGTATTCTGCCTCCAAACGTATCTCGTTTACTCATTTGTCCCCTTTTGAGACTTATGGGTCTTCTCTGGTTGCTCAGACTATAAAAAAATCTGCCTGTAATACAGGAGACCTGGCTCTGATCTTTGGGTCTGGAAGATCCCCTGGAGAAGGGAATGGCTACCCACTGCAGTATTCTTCCCTGGAGAATTCCATAGAAAGAGAAGCCTGGTGGGTTACAGCCCATGAGGTTGCAAAGAGTCAGACAAGACTGAGCAACTAACACTTTCTGAGACCTTAAAGACGATTCCTTAGAGATTGTGGCTGTATATGAGGTGACCCCTTCCTCACCCAGCTGAGGGCTTTGCTTTAAATATGCATTTACATGGAATGCTGCTTTAGGGGTAAGTAGGTAAAATTGCAAATTAAAGAGAGCAGGAGCGTTTCACCATCTTAACTGCTGGGAAGAAGCAGCGTTCATAACTTTTGCTCGTTTAACTTAAGAGAGCCTGTTGTGTCTCCTCCTAGTTGCCAGTGCCATCCTGTGTTGTGGGTTTCTACCTCGTTGCAAACCTGGCTCCTTTGATTTCATTAGCTGACAGTTGGGCTACGTGTCGTTTTCAAAGAAGAGAGAAGATTCAACCGTTAATCAGTGAAGCCTTGCTGGGGGTCAGTTAAGTTGTTCATGGTTTCTCACGATCTCCATCCTCCAGGAAAATAAAACCCATGGTCCTTCCCAGGAGCAATGCTTGACTTGGATTCAGCAGAGGAGAGCGTGTCCTGAGACAAGTATGAATGAGCCAGAAGATTCTGGTTCCAGATGCCAGGTGTACCTTCACAGCTTTGCCGAATGAATGGCTGAATATATTTGCTGGCATTTTCTATCTTATTATGACCACGACTTGGTGTTTTTAGCACAAGTGCTCTGCCCAAACATCAATAAGTTTTCCACGGCGGCCTTGGAGCCTTCAGCGACATGGGGGAGTTCTATGCAATTCCCATTTCTCAGAACAGGAAGCTGCTGTTATTGTTTTTAATAACAGAATTGTTTTCACTCTTGCAGAATGCTCTCGTGTGCCCAGGGACACTCCTGTCCTTTGCGGCTTCCAGGAGGAGCCAAGTCCTTCCAGCTTTGCCCTCTAGAGCAGCACACTTGTCTGCCACAGCCCTGGGGTTGGAGACAGACCCTCCCTCTGAGGGTCAGCTCCTCCTCCCTCAGGCTTGAGGCAGAGTGACGGCGGCCCCACTGTGCCCGATGAGGACGTCTGAGCAGGCTCCCGGTCGGTATAGAAGGGACTTCCCCCAAGCCCTGCCACCTCGGGAGCAGGGGTCCCGGATCCTTGCGGGGCAGGATGACCCTGCCCTAGACCTCTATCTAGGGCCACTCTGCGGGCAGCCTGGGCAGTGGGCTCTTGAATCTTGCCTACGTGGATGGATGATAAAACTTGTCTGCAGGGGTCCTCCCAGAGTGAGGAGCTGTCCTGACCCAGTGGAGAGCCCCGAGGAGGGCGAGGTGAAGTCTCATCCGACACTCATATGGGTGGGCTTGGAGCAGGGCACTGTGTGGACTTGGTGGGACCCCGGGAGCCTGGCTTTATGAGCCAGGGAGGCTGTGTGGTGTCAGTGTAGACAGATGTGCACCCACACACGCGGAACGACCCTGTCCCCCCCCAAACAGAGCACGCCCTGTGCGTACAGCCTGGGGTCCTGCTTGTTTATTTGGTTTTCCTCTTAACAACGAGGACTGCTTTTTAAAAATTATTAACTGAAAGCCTTAATGAGCTTATTTGATGCTGGTTAGGTCTTGGCTGCAGACGGCTCTGCTGTGGTCTTGAGTTTCTGGAATCTCACGATTTCTGTCCCTTTTGCTCAAGGATCCAAACAAAGCAAAACCACGCAAACATCCTGCACTAGACGAGCGCCGTAAATAACCGCAAAACTGGACAAGATTCTGGATGCAGGACCACAGCATTTCCTATACATTAGTGTTTCCTGGTATAAAACCACGCAGACACCATGCACTAGACCAGCGCCGTGAGTAACGGCAAAACTGGACAGAATTCTGGGTGAAATGTCACAGTATTTCCTGTATATTAGTGTTTCCTACTATAAACTCTTATAGCCTGAGCAGTTTGGTCTTACTCATTTAAAACTATTTTTAATTACAAAGGAGATACATGTTTAATGTTGAAAATTTATACAAAAGCAGAGAGTAAGGAATCCCCCCACCATAGTCACCGCTAATGTCTGGTTTATATCCTTCTAAGCATTACGAAAGGAGGAAAAAGTACATCACATTGTATATTGAATAAATCATCCATGTTTGACATTTTGAAATTTTATTTTTAATGTAATTTTAATGTATACTTCTATAAATATATATGTATCTAATTTACTATTTACTATCATTGCTAGTTGGAGAAGGAAATGGCAACCCACTGCAGTATTCTTGCCTGAAGTATCCCGTGGACAGAGGAGACGGGTGGGCCACAGTCCATGGGGTTGCAAGGAGTCAGGCATGATTGAGCGACTAACACACGCACACACGGTTGCTAATGCATTTTTTCATTCTTATTTTTGTAGTCTGTTCGCACACAGGAACACTATTATTTCGCCTGGTTTCAGCATATTTTATGGGCTTTGCAGGAGGCAGGTGGGAGCAGGCCTTCCATGACTAAGCACATCCCACATCCATCTTCCTGCTCACACTCCTCCGTCAGCGCTTTCTGTCCGGTTGCGCTGCTCTCAACAATCCAATTTCAGGCAGAAATAATCCAATTTCAGGTGTTTGGCATAAGAAACATGTTTACAAGCATTTTTTCCCTTTATTTAAATAAGAGATATTTCTTGTGTCAGATAAGTGCTGGGTGAAATAAAGAAATAACTACAAACCAAGATCCTGGGATGGGGGACCAGGGCAGCAGTGGGGCAGTTTTATGTAGGGAGGCTTTCCTGATTGGCAGAGAGGGAATAAAATGGGGGTGCGGGGCTCCACGTTCAAGGATCCAAACGAAATAAAGCCGTGTGAGCATCAGACACTAGACCGTCACTGTAAACTACTGGAAAGGAGAGCGGAGAAGAGCAGGTGGGCGTGAGCTCGGTGGTGGGGATTAATGGGAGGCGGGCTGGCTAGAAGCGAAGTGCTCCGAAAAGCTGACGCCTGACCTCCGCTGAGCAGGCCCAGGCCCGGCCCCGCCCGGCCCCGCCCGGCCCCGCCCGGCCCCGCCCGGCCCCGCCCGGCCCCGCCCGGCCCCCGCCCCGCCCCGCCCCGCCCCGCCCGGCCCCGCCCCGCCCCGCCCCGCCCCCGCCCCCGCCCCCGCCCCCGCTCCCCCGCCCCCGCCCCCGCCCCGCCCCCGCCCCGCCCCCGCCCCCGCCCCGGCCCCGCCCCCGCCCCGCCCCGCCCGGCCCCGCCCCGCCCCGGCCCCGCCCGGCCCTCGCCCCGCCCCCGCCCCACCCCGCCCCGCCCCGTGTTGCAGGACCCGCCCCCGCCCCGCCCCCACCCCTGCCCCCGCCCCGCCCTCGTCCCTCCCCTCCCCGCCCCGCCTCGTGTCGCAGGCCCCGCCCTGGCTGTGTCGTGTCCCTAAATGCCCTCGCAGCGACCCCCCTGGAGGAGGCAGCACCCTGTTTACCTCAAGGAAGCCGAGGCGCAGGAACGGGGCAGGGGGCAGTGAGGGAGTAGCGCCCGGGCTGGAGGCTCGTCTTCTAAATGCCTGGCTCCACCGGGCTCGGGCCGTCCGGTCAGCAGGCGCCCTGGGCATCCCTGCCGCCTCCCACCTCTCGTGACCACGGGTCCTGAGGCTGCCCGCAGTCCCCGCCTGGACACCGGACTCACGGGAGCCAGAGGCTCTGCCCCCTGAGGCGGTCTGGACCCCTTTCCTGGGCGAGCCGTCTACCCCCAATCCCACCCGTTATTCTTTCTGTAACACTGGGCCCGGTCTGTGCCGGGGTCTTTACAGTTCAGTCGCTCAGTCGTGAGCAACTCTTTGTGAGCCCATGGACTGCAGCACGCCAGGCCTCCCTGTCCATCACCAACTCCTGGAGCTTGCTCAAACTCATGCCCATCAAGTCAGTGATACCATCCAACCATCTCATCCTCTGTCATCCCCTTCTCCTCCCGCCTTCAATCTCTCCCAGGGGTGTTTACAGTCTTGCAAAACCAGCTGACAGCGTGACCTGGGCAGCCCCGGGCACGTTTGCACCTACAGGAGAGCAGGGCGTGAGGTGCACGGGGCGTTGTCAGTGAAGCAAAGAGCCCCCTCCCCGGACTCTGGGCATCCATGCAGCCGCCTGGTTTCATGGTGTTTCCTAGCAACCCTGTGGCTCCCTGGAGGAGGTGTGAGAGAACTGGCTGATTGTGAGAGGCTGTGGGATGAGGTGCGGGCAAGTCACCAGTGCCAGTAAGACCAGGCCCCAGTGTGGACAGCTTCCAGACCCCAGGCCCCTCCAGGCCCCTGGCTCCAGACCAGGCAGGGAAACGGGGTCCCTGAGCCCCTCCACCCCTCACTGCCCTCCTGTGGCTGCACGGCCCTGCAGGAGTCCTTGCTGGGTGAACCCAGGGCGCTGTAGCCGAACTTCCAGGAAAACAATCCTGGTTCTGAAGGTAAGACCCAAAGGACTGCCTGCCTGCCCAGGTGAGACCAGGGACAGGACCAGCTCCTCCAAGGCAGGGGTTGCATCTGTATTGCAGCCTGTGTTTTGGCCCCAGATTGTAGGCTGTGAGCAAACCAGCTGGGAAGCCAGGAGTGGAGGTGAATAATGCCACTGGCATCACGTTTAGAAAGAAAAACAAAGTTTGACAGAATTTAACTAATTTCCTCACCGTGAATCAACATATTACTGTGTGTGTACACCCGACCGGTATCCTCCTCTATGTAAATAGTTGTTTTATTAGATTATTTAAAACACAACAGTGTTTGTCATTAGTGTCTCCATGAATCATCTGAATAATGGTTTGTGGTTACTGAACTAAAATTCAACCTTGAAGCATGTTGTGATATATTTTTGCAATAAAAATATCAAGTTCATTTAAACAATTACTTTTTAAAACACTGTCTCTCACCCAGTGGGTTTTCATTGATCGGATTATGAAAGGCAATCGCGTCCTGATGGTCTCAATAAATTCCCCGTGTGAGACAAAGTGGTCATGGCATCGACTTGCTGGGCAACCTCGAACCAGAGCTCGGGGTTGGTGGGGATCCCAGCCCGCCACGTGCGAGGCTGCGGAGGGCAGCGGCGGGCAGTAAACGACTAAGGCTGTGTTTTGAGGCAGTTAATTTATTCATGTCATTCTCCAAGGTAACTCCTCGGAGTGTTTCTGAATTGTCGTGATGGCGTGAAAATGCCGTCTTCTCCTGGGAATCCGGTTCTGACGCTGCCTTTCCTCCCCCGTTAGGTGTGGTGGGCTCAGGCCTGGGGAGGTGGCCCTTTCATCACCGTGGCATGGATGTGAGGCAGAGATAGTCTGGTCTCCCCGGTCCTCAGCCGTGGGCCTCCCTGTGATGCCAGGGCCTCCGTCTTGGGTCCTTATGGTGGTAATTGTAGGGCGTGGCCTGTAAGACGCCCTCACTGGGTCCTCTGGGATGCCCTGGTAGGCACCTGGCCCTCGGTGGCTCCCAGGTTGGAGGGGAAGACACAGAAGCCCCAGCGCCTGACCAGAGGCTGGGAGGGGGCCAGCGGGGCTTTAATGTTGGGCGGGGGGGCGGGGGACTCACACGAGCGCAGAGAAGGAGGGACCCTGGTGCAGCCAAGGTTGTGTACACCCTCTGCCTCTGCAGACAGTCCGGGGCAGCGGACGGGTCTCTGCAGCTGACGTGACCAAGGAATGCAAGCTGAGGCGTAACATACCAGAGGCGGGTTCTCATGGGTCTGGAGGCCCAGGGACTGGAGTTGAGGCCGCTCATCCGCAGGACACAGGGAGCCATGCTCCCCGCAGCTATGGAGGAGGAAGAGGCTCCGAGGGACGAGGTTGTGGTGGCCTGGGAGGAGGACACCACCTGACGGGCACAGCTGGGGCAGGCAGCGGGGATGCAAGGCTGGCCATCGCACAAGGCTGGTGCTGGGATGCTGTGCTGGGTCACAGGCGCGGCCCATCACAGGCGTGGCCCAGCGGAGAGGGGAGGGGCTGCCCCACGGGAGGAAGCGGGGAGCAGGAGCTGGATGCTCCCAGATGGGCCGGCAGGGAGTCTGGGGGGTGCAGGACAGCCAGGAGTGACCACAGGGGGGGCGGCAGGACCCCACCCGTGGGCCCGGAGGGTGATGAGTGCAGAGGAAACAGGAAGGTCCACTTGGGTATTTTGAGTTGGATACACAAGCAGCTCCAAGACGAGAGACCTCGCAGGCCTTCGGATGGCCCTGTCGAGTCGGAGTCCAGGCCCAGGGCGTGGAGTGGCGGTGTCCAGAGCAGCTGGCCAGGGCGGTCCGGTCTGCCATCCATTGAGGGCTTGGAGTGGGAGGAGGGCAGGTCCCGGTTAGAGGGGTCAGCGTGAGGCCAGCAGGCTCTAGGAGGGGGTCCCCCGCCAGCATCTGAGAGCCCCAGGCCAGCAGGACAGGCCTGGACATGAGGGCGGTGGGAGGACCCAGACATACTCAGAGCTGTTTCCGCGGACGCCGGGCGTGGACTGCAGAGTCCCACAGCGCTGCCCCCCCGGGGGCGGAGGACTGCATAGCGCCACCCGCCCAGTGGGCAGGGGCCTGGGGGCCACTCCTGAGTCACGCAACCCCGGGGGCGTCTGGCGCGAGGGCCCTGCTCTGGCTCAGCACGCTCGTCCCTCATGGGTTCTCGTGGGAGGGTGTCTTCAAGGATCCCAGCTCAAAGACTTGGGGTTTGAACTTGTCTCTGTTTATAGCAGGCTGGCTTGGTTGCTGGAATCAGATGTTTTTCTTAAAGAAAGTTTATACTTGGACGATTTACAGAAAAAGACCCAGACATTTTTTTTCCTTCGCTGTTTGAAGCCCAGCCACTCACTCTGCAGCGTGGAGAAGAATAAGATTGGATTCCGGGTGATGGACTCCCGTTTGTCCTGGTTACTGTGAAATCGTCGCCTTGGCTCCAATAACTGGCGGAACGGCTGGGCCGAGCCGAGAGCGGAGGCGGGTGGACTATTTTCTCTGCACTTGCAGACTCTGCCCCTGGCTGAGTCTCGGTAATAGTGGAGCGTTTCCCTTGGTTGAGAAAGGCCATCAACGCACCCGCTGTCTTTAAATGACTCCCTGGCTCCAGCGATCAAGACAAAATCGCTAACGGGCCGCGCGGGGATGCGGGGAGCCAGCTGGCAGCGGGCCTCCGCAGCAGCCGCGTTGTCACGGGGTTTGGTGGCTATCGAGGAGCATGGCGGGGCCCCAGTCCGAGGCTCACCCTGGCTCTGGGGGGACCCCTGTGGTCAGCAGGAGGGGCGCTGTCCACCCCCCGGCTCTCAGCCCACACTGGCCCCGCGACCCCAGCTCCTTAGCTGGGATTCCTCGAGCCCTCGGTCTGGCCCAGGCCTGGGACACTGGCCCTGAGGAAGCCTCCGGGCTGCAGGCTCCTGGGCTGGAAGGCGGGGCCCTCTGGCGAGATGAGGGCGGCTGGGGCGGCTCTCGGGGTACAGTGGCCCAGGGAAGCGGCTGCTTAGAGGTGCTGGCGAGGTGGCGCCTTTCTGTTCAACAAACATCAACAGAAACATCCCAATCCACAGAGGGCACCTTTTGCCATCTGTTTTGGTCGGGGACTTCCACCGGAGGGGGCCGTGGGGGCGGGGCGGGGCCAGCCTGGCACTTGCCCTCCCTTGTTTAGGAAATGCTCTCTGCGCCCAGGATCACTGCCTGGAGGTCAGCCTCTCTCTTGTTGAAACGCTGTAAGGGGCTCTGTGCTCAGCCTGCCATCTTTCTCTCCCTCACAGTCTGTCCAGGTTCGCAGGATCTGGCTGGATTGTGTGGTTTTTTTGGGAAAAAAAAAAAAAAAAAAGCGTTCTGACTCTTTCAGACTTCTGTTTGGAGTTTGTAAGCGTTTGCGCCTTCTGTAGCTTTGGACGTGGTCGGCTTTAGGTCTGCTGCCGGTTAGCTTCTCTCATTTAGCCTGTCTGCTTTTTGTCCATTCCTCTGCCTTTCTTTGGATTATTCAGTGACTTTTGTACTATTCCGTTTTATGTATTCTGACTCTATGCCAGTCTTTTTAAATCTGCGCTGTTGCTGAAGGATTTAATATGGAGCCGTAACTAGTGATCAATGGTGAGTTGATGTTACAACCCGTCACAAGGGAGGAACATAAGACTCCCACAACAGGAGACCTCCCGTATTTCTGTTCCCACTTACCCTTAGTGATTGTTGCTGTTGTCTTTATTTTATTTCAATCAATTATAAACCTGATAGTCATCATTAGCAATTTGCAAACAGTTGTTTATCTTCAAAGTAATTAAGAAAAGAGAAAAATATTTCCACCATGTATTTATATTCTGATGCTTTTCCTTCCTGCCTGCAGACCCCAGGTTCCATCTGCCGCTCTTTCCTTTAAGGCTCAGAGCTTCCCTCTGCATCTTGTCCTTAATGTTGCTCGTCTGTCGGCTACAGATCGCTCGTTTCATTTACTGGAACTGTCTCTGTCCCTCCTCCTCCTGTCTCTCCTCCTCCTCTTTGCTTGCTCCTCCTGCTCCTCCTCCTTCTTCTCTGAGCGTGGAGTTCTGCGCTGGCAGGATGGATTTTCAGCTCTGCGTTTTGCTGTCCTCCTGGTGGAGAGGTCATCATCCTTCCCATCACCCCCCTGAAATAATGTGTGTTTTCACTGACTGTTTAGCTTTTCTTTCTCTACTCTCCCGTCAGTTCGGCTGGCTGTGTCTAGTTGTGGTTTCCTTTGAATTTGTCATCTGATGTTGCTCAGTCACCAAGTTGTGTCTGACTCCTTGCGCCCCGTGGACTGCAGCACACCACTTCCCCGTCCTTCGCTATCTCCCAGAGTTTGCATATTTGGCATTTATTATGCTCCTTGGATTTGCGGGTTTCTTTTTATTTTCATCAAATTTAGACAATTTCCAGCCGGAACCTTTCAGATCTTTCTCCCTGCCCCATGCTTCATCTTTCTTCTTCCGGGAATTTAATTACATGTAACGTGGACCTCTCAATGTTCTTCACGCATTGTTGATTCTATGTTTTTCCAGCAATGTTTTTTTTTTTTTTAAATAAACTCTTTCTTTTGGAAGGTGTTTAGGTCTGTGGAGTGGCTGCAGACGCAGGGCAGGCCGTCCCCTGGCGGCCTCATGCGCTGCTTCTCCTGCTACTGACCTCCTGCTGTGGTTTGATAGGTTAGACGATATCAGTAAGCCAGTGTGGATATGTTAGCTAAGCCCATGCTCTATCCATACTTCTGATGTCCTTCTTCTGCCCCAGACTCTCACCCAGGGCCCCGAGCAGGACGGCACGTCTTGCTCAGTCTCACGTCTCCTTCGGCTCCTCTTGGCTGCAACAGTTGCTCAGGCTTTCTTGGTTCTCGATGACCTCGACTCTGAGCAGAGTGCTGGTCAGGCATTCTGCAGAGTTCCCTCAACTGAGACCTGCTTCTCTAGCAGCTGGGCTGGGCAGTGTCTTTGGGAGGAAGACAGCAGTGATAAAGTGCCCTTCTCATTGCCGCGCACCAGGGGTCCGTGCTCTCAACAGAACTTATCACAGCCCGTGTTAACCTCGATCACCTGGCTTGAGGCTGTGTTTGTCACATTTGTACTAGCTGGTTTAGAGTCCTGGTTTGCTGGTTCTAACAGTGGGATGAGCCAAGAAATCGCTTCTCTTCACTGTGTCTCACTGCATCATGGGTAATGTCTTTTGCTTCCTTGCGTATCTTGTAATTTTTCATTTGATTCTGGACATTGTTTATGAAAGAAGAGTGGAGCCTTAAGTATACCTTGATTTTGTTTCATTCCTTTCCCAGATGGGGCTAGGCTGATTTTTTCAGATTTCCCAGAGTCTAGCTGAGCTGCTTCAGAGTCACTGCTTTAATCAGACCAGGTTCAGTTGTGGTCACCCAAATGCCGTGTGCTTTCTGGATCTTGTCAGTATGTGAGCTAGAGGGACAGTGTGTGAGCTAGAGGGACGGTATTGAGCTAGAGGGACAGTATTGAGCTAGAGGGACAGTGTGTGGGCTAGAGGGTCAGTGTGTGAGCTAGAGGGACAGTGTGTGGGCTAGAGGGACGGTATTGAGCTAGAGGGAGATGGGCATTTTTGGCTCAGCTCTGGCTTCAACTCCAAGAGAGCCATGGCACCCGGACACTTCGGCAGCAGGAGAAGCGGTCGATGTTCTGGCCGGCGTCTCCTCCACTGCTGATCTTGGCAAGACTTGGGGAGAAGTGACTGAGGGACTCACTGAGCAGAATGCTCTGCCCTTGCCTTGGGGTTCTTTCTTGCAGACTCCAGTCCACCCCATACCCACACGATCCTTCGAGTCCACTGATGTCCCCTCACCTCTGCAAAGTTTCTCCATGTGGACACCTTCGCCCGGTGTGGAAGCCGCCACGGTTCTATCACTTCCTACAGAGAGCTCCAAGATCTCAGAAGTTCTGGTCAAAAGGTTCCTATTTCTGCTCCTCTTTGCTAGCTCTGTATAAAAATCTGATTTTTATTTTGTCTCATTTGTTAGTGAAAGGCATTATTCTTATTAGTGAAAGGCTTCGAGGTTATATATCTGCCTCTGACTGTAATACTACTTTACTCTAAAAGGATACATATTTTGACATCTTAGTCTCACTTACTTTTAAATTAATGGTGTCAAGAGAAAATATTTGAGAATGAAGTAATCCGAAGATTTTGTCAGCCAAAGAAAGTTTATTTCAAAGATTACCTGTGTCAGTCAAAACCCCCAGATTGCAATAAGTGCATACCTGAACAAAGTTTTTCTAACGGATTGAATGGCATGGTACATTTAAAATGTACAATTTAACTCAGATATCTTATATGCCTGTATCATGGATATTGTTTCCAACTTTTCCAAATACTATTTTTAGAGACATTTTAATTAATTGGTTTATTTCCTTTGGCTCCGCCGGGTCTCAGCTGCAGCATGTGCAATCTTTAGCTGTGGCCCATGGGATACAGTCCCTGAGAGGGACTGAGCTCAGGCTGCCTGCACCGGGAGTGAGGGGTCTTACCACTGGACCACCAGGGAAGCCCCTCTAAACACCATTTTTGCAAAAGATAAACTTTAATGGAATGCTGAGAATAATTTGATAATGTCTTCTCGTATGTTAGTGTTTTCTCTTAAAAAGCTGCTTTTTTCTAAAATACAGCAGCCTCACAGATCAGGTAAAACCACAGGGAAGTGAGCGGCGGCAGCCTGTGGGAGTCTGGTGTCTTACTGTGAAGCTGAACAAGGTTTCAGTAAGGTCGCCTAAGCAACATGAATCCAGGTAGTCTGGCATTTTCAGAGGAAAGAAGAGATGGCAAATATTCTTCATGTATTTTAAGAATTTGAAGTATAGAGCTAAGCAAGTTTTGCCCGGAATTAAATTTGTTTTCTTAACAATTACACACGTTTAGGGTTAGATGACCAACCTAGACAGTATATTCAAAAGCAGAGACATTACTTTCCTGACTAAGGTCCGTCTAGTCAAGGCTATGGTTTTCCCAGTGGTCATGTATGGATGTGAGAGTTGGACTGTGAAGAAGGCTGAGCGCCAAAGAATTGATGCTTTTGAACTATGGTGTTGGAGAAGACTCTTGAGAGTCCCTTGGACTGCAAGGAGATCCAACCAGTCCATTCTGAAGGAGATCAGCCCTGGGATTTCTTTGGAAGGAATGATGCTAAAGCTGAAGCTCCAGTACTTTGGCCACCTCATGCGAAGAGTTGACTCATTGGAAAAGACTCTGATGCTGGGAGGGATTGAGGGCAGGAGGAGAAGGGGACAACAGAGGATGAGATGGCTGGATGGCATCACTGACTCAGTGGATGTGAGTCTGAGTGAACTCTGGGAGCTGGTGATGGACAGGGAGGCCTGGCGTGCTGCGATCCATGGGGTCTCGAGAGTCGGACACAACTGAGCGACTGAACTGAGCTGAGCTGAGGGTTAGATGCGCCACACGGAGCACATTCTTCAGGTCCTGGTCGCTGAGTAGCTGATGGGATGGAGCTGCCTGGATAAGTGTACTTTTGATCACATGTGTTATTTGCCTGTGTTGAGATGTTTGTGCATTTCATTGCTACACACTTGAGGAACCATACGCCCCTGTCCCAGGAATGGATCTAAGGTCACAAATGCTGCTTGACGGGGCACCAGGAACGTGCAGGATGCGTGTGGGAGACGCAGGCGGGTTCTCTTTTCTCTGAGCTGCCCACGGCAGCAGACTCTCCTGACTGTTCCTGGGGTGCAAGGCGTGACTGGGCACCCTGAGCTGCGCCCAGAACCTGGGATCTCCCGAGGCCTTCAGTGCTGCCCAGGGCCTTACGGGCTCTAAAGTGGAGGATCAGATCCCCTGAAGTTGAAGAACGAGCTGCGAAAAGGCCGCATCCGCCGTACTCTTTCTGGACGTGTGGGCATTTTACTCACCCATTCGACAGACATCGCGATGTATCTTGAGGCTAATTTAAAAAGTTTGTGTGTGCTCACTCACTTCAGTCGTGTCCAGCTCCTTGTGACCCCATGGACTGTAGCCTTCCAGCCTGCTCTGTCCATGGGATTCTCCTGCAAGAACACTGGAGTGGGTTGCCTTGCTTTCCTCCAGGGGATCTGCCCAACCCAGAGATGAAACCTGGATCTCTCACAGTGGCAGGAGGATTCTCTATCATCCGAGCCACCAGGGAAACCCCTAAAAGCTCTGTGCAGGAATTGCCATAGGTCACAAGGAAAAAGAGTGGGGTCTCATGTAGATGGGGGTGGGCTTGCAGGAATCCATCCATCACTGCCTCCTAAATTGAACTGTTTCACCTTCCGGCGATAACCCACTGAGAAATCTCTCCATAGTTTCCATATTGTTTTTCACTCAAACACCCAGGATCACTGACAGATGTGCCTGTCACTTACTGCCAAGTAGGTCTATTTGTAAATGTGATGAGATTTTTCTCTTTTTGTGCTTGTTTTAAAGCTATATGCTCCTTTTAACGTTTTTAGTAATTGTAACAGATTTTTTTAAAGTTAAAAAATCTAGAATCAACAGGTGGAGCCTGGTGTGTGGTTTCTCAAGGTGAAACCGAGAAACACTGGTCTGAGGGGTGCAGCCAGGTGCTTCTGTTTCACAGCGGTCCTCGTGGTGACAGAGGCCGACAGCCATCGGGCGTATGCCATTTGGGCTCAGATCGCAGTCGCAGGATTTAAAGGTCTTAATCCGCATCAGATCTTCATTCATGGTCCTCTTTGTAGACACTGGGCAGTGGTAATGTAGCAGGTACTTTTTCTTAGAAATTTTAGGTTAGCCACCTCAGGGCTTACTGTTACCATCATCCAGTAATGGTAAGATGACATAAAACTGTTTTGTACTGAAATACAATCTTGTGCTTTATAAACCAATGTTTTACAATAAATACAAAATTTCCATCAAGGCTACTTTAGCCCTTTTCAAAATGTCATAAGCAACAGCATAAACAACAGATAAAACAATTTAATTTACTATAACTGGATTTAAAAAAATCTCTGGCAGTTTCTCTTATTCTCAAAAAACAAACAAAAAAAAACAACCTGACAATTCATAGACTTTGGACAAAACAGACTGTTTCCCCACTTCCCCCGCGGGTGGTGATGGTGAGCGCCTCTGCACACGCCTGCTGGCCGTCGGTGTTTCTTTGGACAAAGGTCTGCGGGCCCGTTTTGGGCTGTCCGTGTTTTCTCAGTTATGCTGCATGAGCTCTCTATAAGACTTGGACCTGAGCCCCTGCCACGGGCACGGCTTGCCGCCGCCCCCCCTTCCTGCTCTTTGCCCGCTGCTTCTGTGGGCTGCTTCCTGTGCTGGGTGGGGCGTCCGGGTTTGCGGGACTCACGCCTGTCTGGTTTCCCTTCTGTGCGCTGCTTCCTGTGCCGGGTGGGGCGTCCGGGTTCCCTGTCTGGTTTTCCTTCTGTGTGCTCTCCCCGTGCCGGGTGGGGCGTCCGGGTTTGCGGGACTCACGCCTGTCTGGTTTTCCTTTTGTCACCTGTGCTTTTGGTGACACGTGTGTGACATCATCACTGAGACGAATGTCAAGAAGCTCTTCTCCTGCATTTTCTTCCAAGAGTCTTACAGTTTCAGGCCGTTTATGTCCAAGTCTTCGATCCATTTGAGGTGATTTTTGCATAGGATGCCATGTAAGCCTCCAATTACATCCTTCTGTATGTAGCACTCTGGTTTTCAGCACCATTGGTTGGAGAGGCCAAAAGAGTCACATGAACACAGACAAACCAGCAGAACAGGAGAGAGCCCAGAAATAAACCCAGGCACACAGCTGCCTGCCTTTACATACTGTTTGGAATCGCTTCATGGCAAATAGATGGAGAAACAATGGAAATAGTGGCTGACTTTATTTTTTGGGGCTCCAAAATCACTGCAGATGGTGATTGCAGCTTTGAAATTAAAAGACGCTTGCTCCTTGGAAGAAAAGCTCTGACCAACCTAGACAGCATATTAAAAAGCAGAGCCATTACTTGGCCAACAAAAGTCCATCTAGTCAAAGCTATGGTTTTTCCAGTAGTCATGTATGGATGTGAGAGTTGGACTATAAAGAAAGCTAACACTGAAGAATTAATGCTTTTGAACTGTGATGTTGGAGAAGACTCTTGAGAGTCCCCTGGACTACAAGGAGATTGAAACAGTCCATCCTGAAGGAAATCAGTCCTGAATATTCATTGGGATGCTGAAGCTGAAGCTCCAATACTTTGACCACCTGATGTGAAGACCTGACTCACTGGAAAAGACCCTGACGCTGGGAAAGATTGAAGACAGGAGGAGAAGGGGACGACAGAGGATGAGATGGTTGGATGGCATTACTGACTCGATGGGCGTGAGTTTGAGTAAACTCCAGGAGTTGATGATGGACAGGGAGGCCTGGCATGTTGCAGTCCACGGGGTCACAAAGGGTCAGACACGACTGAGCGACTGGACTGAACTGAAATGATAATGAACTGATTTTGATAAGTCGCCCAAGAATATGCAATGGGGAAATGGTCATCTTTAATTTTTCTTTTAAGAAGTAAATCTTTGTGCTTGTTATAGCTGCTGCTTAAAACTAGGGTTTTTGCTGGAACATTTAGAGACAGTTCCCTGGGGGTTCATGGCAGCACTTTGTGTGGTCCATCTTTCATCTGTAAATGTGTTATACACAGAGCCAGAGATTTCACCAGGCATTTACTGCACCTATAAACTTTTAGAACAAACACGTGAGTGGAAGTAGGGGGAAAATATGACTTACTCCCTGGGACACACATTGGTCGCTAGCCCTTTACTGCCACGAGGAACTTGCGGATGCCCTTTGTCACCGTTAAAGGTGCTTGCTCATACATGCGACGTATTCCAAGACTCCATCACCTGCCAACAAGCCCCATGACCCTCAGCCAGACATTCAAGGCCCATCACAGTGTGCCCCTGAGGCCAGCATCTACCTGGTAGATTTGTGTAGAGATGAAGCCGGATCATCCCCAGGAAGGCCTGAGCCAGTGCCCAGTACATAGAATGGGCTCCATGAAATTGACCTTAACAGGCATTGCTGTCTTTCTTCCTTTTTCGTTTTATATTTATTTATTTATGTGGCATCTTTTGTTTGTTTGTTTTTTCTTTTGTTGTGGCATGTGGGATCTAGCTCCCTGCCAAGGGTTGAATCTGGGCCCCCTGCGTTGGCAGCATGGAGTCTTAGCCACCAGACCACAAGGGAGGTCCCAGGCATGGCTTTCAACTTGTGTTTACTCTCTCTTAACTTGAGTGGAGAGCGGAGTTATGCGGACGAAGTGTATATGAATGGAACAATTGCCACCGAGGGGCTGGGCCGACAAAATGCATTTTAACTGGAGTCAGTAGTGAATTTGAATAAACTTGGAATCCACAGACAAGACAGATCTAATCACTTACATCTGCATAAACAGCTGGCTGCTAGGGTCACTCAGACAGCATCCTTTTCTTCCCTGGTCCCATCTGGAGAAAAAGGCCTGCTGGCTGGCTGTAATCAAAGATTGGAGAATATTTGAATGCAGTTTAATGCGACGCCGTGGATTACAGCTGCTTCCTTGGGGTAACAGAGCCCAAGAAATGGTCAGATTCTGGAAGGAAGAAGCTCTGTCCCCCGAGGAGGCGCACGGCAGGGCCAGGCCTGTTTTCTGGCTGCAGGGCAGATCCTGGGCGATGTTCCACCCGGGTTACTTTATGTGACCATCCCCGTGACCCCATGATGGAACTTCTGTGATTATTGCTCTTTACAAGGAAGCAGATGAGAGACATTGCCAGATTTGCCATCTGGCCGTCAGCACTCTCTTGCCTTAGATGCCAAGATGCCCGTGTTGTGAAGTGCTGAACCCACCTAGAATGGGCGGGCTGTCAGAGCCGGGCCTCTGTCTCCCCGTTGTCCCCAGCCCCGTCCCTCTGGCTAGGTCATAAGAAAATGACACGCACACGTTTCCACATGCAGCAGCTGTCGCAAAGGGTGGCCCAGGGACTGCTGCACTGGGTCCTGGGCTGTCAGCCCGGCAAGGGGAGGGGAGAGTGAAGCCTCCTGGCATCCCCAGAGAGACGAGTAGCAGAGGACTAAGAAACCCGAGTCCCGGATCTGCAGAGACCTTGAAGCTCAGCCCTTCCCCAGTCGGAGGAAAGGCGAAAGTGAATTCTGTGAGCACTCTGTCTCGGATTCACTGTGCGGTGCTCGACCGAAATTAGTTGGATGTGGCGAGTGTGATGGCGTGAGCTTTCTCCAGGCAGCTTGTATCAGCCTCCAGTCTCCAAGACTGATACTCTTGTATCAGTCTTCAAGTCTCCAGCTCCAGAGCCCGGCTGCTCACTGACTCTCCGAGCTCTGCCTCTGGATGCTCTGTTCCCGAGGGCCCGAGCCTCCCGTCGGCTCGGGATCTGTGTGGGTCCTGTGTGTCCTCTCGCTGCCGCCTTCTTTCCCGTTGGCTGTTTCTGCTGGGATTGTTTTTTTTTTTTTTTTTCCCTCCTGTAACAGAAATCTCTGATCATAAAAAGAAAACGGGCTGAGGGATTAGCTGAAAATAAGCCTCAGCTCCGTCAGGGAACACTGGCCAGGCCTGCCCTGGGGGCTGAGTTTGCAGGTCCTGCCGCATTGGGTTCCTGGGAGGGGTCAATGCAGCTGGCCAGGATGAGCCACGTCCCCAGGTCTCCACGGCCCAGGCCTGGCTCAGCGTGCAGCCACCGAGGGCCCTGGCAGGATCACCCTCCCCGCCCGAAGCCTCGACCTTGGAAAGAGGTGAAAGGCTTCTGGGCCATCAAGCCCTAGAAAGCCCTTGGAACCAGAAGCCAAGTCACAGACCAGCTGAGCTCGACCAGCGACAGGGAGTTGGCTCCCTGGAGCCGGGTCGTCTCCGTGGAGCAGGTGGCCTGGCACCGCGCTTTCTGCTGCCTGGGCCTGGCCTGTCCACTGGGGCCTCCGCCCTCCTCCCCAGCCTGGTGCCCTGTGGAGCGTGGGCCCCAGCAGCCGCCTGCCCTTCCTCCAGTAATGGAAAATTTCCCTTTGGCCTCATAGAATTAATGCCAGAAACATTCCCGCTAATTCCCCCTAGAACCCTAAAAACTGCAGAGCTCGTAACCTCAAAACTAAGTGCCGCCGAGAGACCTTTCGGGAGTCTCATTTGCATTTTGCCTGCTTACGTGTTTGTGTCCGGATGAGTCTGGGAAGGTCTGAAAAGAACTTTCCTGGCCTTGAGTGACTTGTGACGCAGGGAGGCTTCAAAGGGGCGCTGTGCGCTCTGCCGGCCGGCTGGGCGGTGGCGAGTGAAGGGTGCGTGGCGGGGCCCCGGGCTCCGGCAGAGGGACAGTGCGGGGGCGGTCTCCTCACAGAAGTCGCCTCTCCTGTCTGCACGTGGCTCTCGAGGCAGGGAGCCCCGGGGGAGCAGGCCCGGCCCACGCCGACCGTGGGCCCCTCAGCAGGAGTCCTGGGCCTCGTGGCTGTGTTCCTGCCACAGCTCCCTGCTCTGCAGGGACTGCTGACCGCAGGCCCTTCCTGAAGAGCAAGCCGTTCATGTTAAGGCCCTCTGCCCTCCCTTTCTGTCGCGTCCTCTGAAGACGGTCCTGCCTGGTTCTCAGAGTCTCACTTTCCTAACTGACCGTCTACTCCACTGCGGCTGAGGGCAGCTGCACTCTGAGACTTGCAGCGTTTGGATTCCGGGCTGCAGGGTTTACGGCACAGACGGCAGGGCCTGGCGCCTGACCCTCGGTTGGCTCATCGCTTGTTCATTGAGCAAGAAGCCATCGGCATCTCAGGAGATGAGATCCCAGGCCTGAGAGCTAACACGCAGCAGGCGCTCGGCTATCCACACCGTCAGCACTGAAGTTCTACCGGTGTCTGGGGAAGGCCTCCCCTGCTCAGGACTGCGAACCTCCAGGACCAAGGGAAGGTGACCAGGTGACCTCCCTGGGCACCCTCAGCTCAGACAGTCTCTGAGTCTCTGATGTAAATGGCAGTTTGATGCCAGGTCCCAGCCAAGCTCCGTTGCCTGCCCAGCAATCGGGGTGGTCCTGGGGGCCCTCAGCAGCACCTTCTGTGGTCATCCAGGTTTCAAATCTGTCTTAGAGCAAAAATAACAGAAATGTTTACATGGAGATGTTATGTGCTTCTCAGTTAACTTTAGAAACGTTTTGACATAGTAGGCTGGCTTCTGTGAAAAGGGGCAAAAAAGAAAAACCAGGAATTGTATATTATTTGCTCTCAGTTAAAGCTGTCATGTGAGAAACTTCTTTGCTGAACTAGATAATAGTTTTGGATACTGGAAGAATATTTTTCCCATTATTGTTCTGTTTAAAATGTAAGCTAAAGCCGTGAGTTTTAGTGCTTGCCAATTTCTGTGGTGTAAATGCTCCCACCGTGACTGAGTCCTGCTCTGAAGCTACCAACTTGCCAGACCAAACAGACATGAGAGAGAGTCCCAGAAGCACTGGGTCGGAGAGCACTCTCCCCACCTGGGTGCCCTGGTTGCACAGAACCCAGAGCAGAGAGAGCAGTAAGAAATGGAAAAATAATTGGAAACTGTGAAGTTTTGAATGCTTGCTGTCTTTGTTTTTAATATGGTTCAGCAGTAAGTTATACGACTCATTTTCTTTATGATCGTTACATCTGACAAGCGGTTTAAACTCCCTGCAGACACGGCAGTTTTGTGAGCCAGGCCACGCTGGCTTCTTCCAGGACAGGACAGTCTCCTTGCTGTTACTCCGGACAGAAGGTGCAGTGATTTCCTGCTTGTCTCGCGGTGGATGCAGGTGAGCGTGGAAGACACACCATGCTTCTTATAGGCTTTTGCTCAGAACTGTGGGATCTCACATTCTCCCAGTTTCCACTGGCCAAAGAAAATCGTCTGTCCAGGCCTGACGTCAGTGGATGGGGAGGTATGGTTTATCCAGAGGAGAGTCATGGAGGGAAAGAAAAATTTAAACGAACAGACTCACAGTTTGAATGACCTTTGGCTGAGTATAAAATCCGAGGTTGACATGAGCTTTATCACCGCAGCATTTTGAAATTATCATCCATTGTCTTCTAACATCTGTTGACGATGAGAATTTCATTCTCAATCTAGTGATGTTTCAGTTACTTTTTCTCTCTTCTAGTGGTTTTAGAGGTGTCTTCTTCATTCCTGATCTGCATTCCCACTGTGAGTGGTTTAAGTCTGGGTTTTCCCCTGCTCACCATGTTGCCACACCATTCCTTCAGGAATTCCTTTTCAGAGTTGAAGCTTAATTATATATCTTTCTTGAATTACATTGGAATTCAAAGTTCTGTCTTGTATTTCTTCTTGACTGCATCTAATATAGGATTGATTAATCTATTAAAATTTCAATTTAATTGATGATATTATTCATTTCTAAGAGTAGCTATTCGTTCATTTTTATACCTATTTATTACTATTTTCTTTCTTTTTATATTTAAAAAATCAATCTTGTCTAATGTTTAATGGAAATCATGCATCTTCAGTTATTTTTTGATCAATGGGCTTCCTTAGTGGCTCAGCGGTGAAGAGCCCACTTGCCGATCCAGGATACCTGGGTTCAGCCCCTGGGTAGGAAGATCCCTTGGAGAAGGAAATGGAAACCCACTCCAGTACTTTTGCCTAGGAAATCTCATAGACAGAGGAGCCTGGTGGGCCACAGTCCATGTGGTCACAAAGATTCAGACATGACTTAGCAACTAAGCAGCAATAGCTTTCTGAGCACACTAAATACAGTTATTTTTAAGCACTTGTAGTCTTTTTTATAGAAGAATTTTTCATCTAGAGTAAATCGTTGTGGCAAATATTGATTTTGGTGGGGGGTGGATCTATTTCTAAGCCCTAATATATCTGACACTGTCTGGGTTCTGGTTTTGGAGAGAATCTGTTTGACTGTTGCTATGTTTGTAGCTTTGCTATTTCTCTCTCCCAGCTGTGTTGCCGGGGCCTCTGGGCCCTCAGTTAAGAGTTAAGTCTTTAAGAAGTAGTTCAGAGTCTCAGTCACGGGAAGATGTGGAGACCACAGCAGCTCCAGTCCCTGGGCTGGGGAGCGTTTCTGCTTAGATCCTGCTGATAGGGATGCTCTGTGTCTGTATGTTTGCTGGCCCTTCACTGTGGCCTCGGGCAGCATTTAGCAATGTTACTACATTTGCGCAGGTGGGAAGACCCTGTTCCATGCCCAGCTTTACCCTTTAGCCTGATTCTGGCTTCCCTGGTGGCTCAGATGGTAAAGGAACTCCCTGCAATGCAGGAGACCTGGGTTCTATTCCTGGGTGGGGAAGACCCCTGGAGATGGGAATGGCTACCCACTCCATATTTCTTGCCTGGAGAATTCCATGAAAAGAGGAGCCTGGCGGGCTGTGGTCCACAGGGTCACAAAGAGCTGGACGAGACTGAGTGACTGAGCAGGCTGGTTCTACACAAGCCAAACTCCTGGCAGCTGCCTTCCTGCAAGCCTGCCGCCCGCAGACCCAGGGATTCAGCCTTGCTCGCTGCCCCACAGTTCTGCTGTTTCTGGTTCACAAAACAAGATTTATCTCACTTCTGATGACGATGAAATCATCTCACTTCTGAGCACTGGAATCTCTAGTCTCATCTTTTTATGTTTCCTCCATTATTGCTCTGTTTTTGGACCAAAGGGGACGCATCAAAGCGTGGAGTTACGATGCCAGCTTGACAAAAATTAAGGTCATTTGATCTTTACTACTAACTGGACTGGATGGTTCCTGGGTCTGGGGATTAATCTTTGTAAAGATATGAGAACAAAGCTAAACCACATGAAACCAACTTGTATGTATTTAACTCGAAGCTGAGTATCTCACAATACATTAGGGAAGCTGGTGCCAAGTTGTGCTTTGAAGAGATGGGACACAGTTGCTATCTTTTTAACCACAAAGAACTTCAGGATGCAGCGTTAAGCTCCACGTCTGTAGTCACTTGAAGAGAGAACGGATGACAGCTGCAAAGTTTAGAAAAAATTACAGGCATGAGCACCCAGTTATAAACTAAATAAGCCACGGGGAGGTGTTGTACAGCATGGCGGCTGCAGATCCTAGCACTGAGTTGCGTGCTTGCACGTTGCTGAGACAGTATGTCTTAAAAGTCCTCATCACAAGGAAGACACATTTGTGAGTGTGTGTGGTGATGAGTGGTGAGTGTGTTTGTTGTGATGGTCTTTTTGCAGCATATACAGATGTCTAATCATTACGTTGTGCACCTGAACCCTAATATCCTGCTGTATATCAATTAAAATTAATCCTGAGATTGCTTACATTATATTAATACATCTTCATAGCTGAGGAAATAACACTTGGCCCACAGAATCACGGAATCTTCCATTCTGCAAGAGCTAATGATGAGGCTTTTTACTAGATTCCTGAATTGTCCTATCCAATCATGGTCTCAGATTTCCCTTCTGATAATTTTGTCTCCCAAGGAACAGAAGATATGAAAAGCATACTTCACAGGACAAGAGGGAATTTATAGTAGAAATAGATATGACCTAAGAATTTGAAGGAGCTGTCCTCTCAGCGTGAACTTGTTATAGCTGGTGGGGGAATTGGAGACATCAGCTAGGGCACTAATAAAGGAGATTTCAAACACATTCAGAGGGAAGACAGGAGGCCTGATTCCACTGCCTGAAACTGAGGCAGGGACAGAAGCCCAAGGGGATTGGACAACTGCGACAAAATGCAACTTGATTGGGTCATCACGAATTAATCTAATGAGAAAAAAAATGCAACTAAAACCTCAGGCTCTCTTCATTGAGGTCAGCTTTGAAGAGGACCCAGAATCTGGAGAGACGGTTCCGGCCCTTAGAGAAGAAGGCTCGGAGCAGGTGTTATGAGGCTTTGAGATTCTGTGAATACACCAGGAGACGAGCGGCTTGATGAGCGGGGGCTTGATAGAGTGCTCAGGAAAGACACCTCAGTCATGACCTTTCAGCCTGGAGGATGTCTCAGGGATGCTCAGGGCTCCCGCTTGGGCCACTGATGAGATAGCCTCATACAAAGAGGCCCAATTCCTATCTTCACTCAAAGGAGCAGTCTTTAGACAAAAGGGCACCTTGTACTCGGTGAACATGGAGTAGATTGTTCAGAAAATGAGAGGTGGTTGTCCAGGGGCCCTGATGACCACTCTGGAGAACTGGCAAATGAGCTCCCTGAACCAGGGTTGGTGATACTGGGAGGCTGGTGGGGGTCAAGCTCAGTGTCAGGGAGCTGATACAACGGCAAGTCGCTCCAGGTCCCCAGAAGATGCAGGAGAGAGAGATGGCTTGCTGTACGTCTGTGAGCCTGGTGCTAACTGTGGACCCGACTTAAGGAGGTATTCTTAAGGAGCTGCTTTGCACACTGGTAGGGAAAGGAACAGTCATCATGGGGACACATGAGATCACTGAGAACACATTTTTCCAGGGAAAATCGTTCCCTGCTCTGGCAGGTTTGCCAGCTGGACGGGCAGAGAAAGCAGTGGCATCGACCTCGGAGAGAGACCGGAGCCGACCCTGGCAGGCACCTGCTGGCTGCGTCTCTGGCCTGGGCAGCGGGCAGGGTCACTCTCTGGCCTGATGGCTCGAGAAGCCAATGCTGCCTGCGCTGAGATTTTTCCTTGCCCACCGAACCGCTTTTTAAAAACCATTCGTTTGTTTTGGCCGCGCTGGGTCTCGGCTGCAGCACACAGGCCTCTGTCTTTGTTCTGGCCTGTGGAATCCTTAGTTGCAGCATTTGCACCCTTATCTATGGGCACATGGCATCTGCTTCCCTGAGCGTGGATCAAACCTGGGCCTCCTGCGCTGGCAGCTCAGAGTCTTGGGCTCTGGCCCACCCAGGAGGTCCCCCGAACCTCTTTGATTCTTCCAGATGCTTCAACAGGTGGAATATTCAGTCCTGAGCTTCACGAATTAGGAGGCCGTGCTCCTCTTCAGGCACAGTTCTTGGACCGAGTGCTGAGAAAGAACAGATTTATCTAGAAACCCCGCTTCTTGTGCTGCGTTTCTGCAGGGGAAGCCTAGAGCTTGAGGAGCAGGCACACACGTCACATGGGTTCACATGGCCCTTGCACTCAGCTGGAGTTCCAACTGTTTGCTTGCTCTTAAGACACTGTATTTTAGCTGCAAATACTTGTAGAAACACCACCTGACTAGTTCTCTGAGGTCTGCACCATTGCTCTGAGAGCAGCTGGTTTAAGGAAAGAGTGAGGTCTCTGCAGGGCTACCCCAGACGCACATCTGCACAGCATGGACATGACTTTCCACTGGAGGTTGCCATGGAGCCAGGCTTCCTTAGAAATTTGCAGGACACGAGGACGGCTCTTTGAGATGGGCCTTAGTTATTAAAAAAAGAAAAAATAGTACACAGTGTTCAGAAGAGAAAGATCTGCTTTGGATTCTCTGAGGACTTCGCACCCAGACAACTGAAGAAAATGTTAACTGACACATTTATCACCGTCTCTTCTGTGTTTGTGAATCTGCAGATGTCCTCCTCTGCTCAGCCAAGACCACAGGCTCACTTCTGAATTTTGTGTGTGTGTGGCTGACTTAGAGGATGCTGAGACCCAAGGGAAGGAATTTCAGGAGCAATCACTCACCTGCTCCCTTGCCCGATAGACAGCTCCCCAGATTCACTGCCAGGAGCTGCCATGTACAGAAAAGGTGGGGGATTCGGGGCTGGGCCCACAGGCTCCCTCCTCACACCCTCCTGTGGGACAGGGCCAGAGGAAAGCATCTCCAGGAAGTCTGGGGCAGCGAGAAGAAACTCAGCAGCCTCCTGGGCCAGGGGGGGCTGTGTGCGGGGCTCAGCTGAGCGGCTGGCCACATGGAGAGTCTGGGCAGCGCCCGTGGCAAAGCGCACCTCTGGCAGGATGACCGTGCATGAATGTTAGGCTGGCGTCTGCGTGGAAAGGGGCCTCTCGTCTGGAGAATGTGCCACAGCCTGACCCTTTATTTGTACCTCCTGGCATCTGAGATGGGTGTCTTGACTGGGAATCTCCCAGAAGCCGCCTCTGAGACCAAGATCCCAGGCAAGGGGGTGAGTGGGTGAGACATGATGGAGGGCTCTGATGACGTGCACATACCAAGTCGTGCCCTCAGTTGCGTCTGCCTCTGTGCGGCCCCATGGACTATAGCCCGCCAGGCTCCTCTGTCTGTGGGATTCTCCAGGCAGGAACTCTGGAGTGGGTTGCCATGCCTTCCTCCAGGGGATCCTCCCAACCCAGGGATCGAACTTGGTGAGGTGATGATCGAATTGACCTGATGATATGGTATCAGGCCACCTGTCACCGTGGGTAAAGGAGATTAATCCTGTGGGAAAGTTCTGGAAGACTACATAACACACTTGCCCCAGAGCCAGGTCGAAGGAGCTGAGTACTTACAGCCTCATTGCTGTGAATCCTGGGCTGGAGGCAGCTCCCAGTGAGGGATGACACCCAGCACTTCGGTCCTGCCCCGGGGCTGAGTTTGGTCCAGGGTGTGTGGGTTAAGAACCAACAGCATCCCGTCTGCCACCGGTGGGCTGGTGACCCCAGAGTGGTCCTGGGTCTCCTCAGCCTCTGAGCATTGTACGCTGCAGGGACTGGCTAGGTGTCCTCTTCGCCTGTGTCCTGGGAGCATCCTCTTTGGGCCTGGACCTTCTCTGCAGGTGGGATTATGAGGCAACCAGGTCTAGTTCATCAGCAGAAAGAGTTCTCTTTGGCCACCACACAGGCACATCCACTGATACCCCATCTTGCAGGACTCACTTACCCAAATCCCCTGGGTCCTGCTTTGTGTGCCGGCTGGCCCTGGGGGATCACAGTCACGGCTCTGCCATCCCAGGTTCGCAACACACAGGGAGTGAGGTCTCAAATAACCATGTTCCAAGCAGACTGTAGTCCTTGCTCCCAGCGATGCTGAGGCTGACCTGAGTCTTGTGGAAAGCAATGAGCTTCAGGCATTTTCATTCATGCCTTCACTGGGCCCCTGTCGTGTGCCACGCCCTGAGGATGCAGAGATGGGAAACAGATGCAGGCCCAAAAAGTGCAGAGAAGGAAAACTCTCAGGGCAGAGGGGTGCTTTGGAAGGTCACTGGACTGCGGAGTAGGAAGGACATTTCAGGAGGTGGGGGAGGGCAGGAGGATGGAGGGCAGGGGAGGCTTCCCAGAGGAGGTGGTCCTGGAGCAGCTCTGAGAAGACTTAACTCCGGCATACTTCGCACAAGAAAATGGCACAGCCTCTTACAGCAGAGTTGCTAATAAAAAGCATATTAATTATCCCATAAAATTGATGGCAGGGGAAGCGCATGATATAACAGCCTTCTCACCAGCGCTTCTGGAAACATCGCCGTTAAGTCATCCAAGCACCTAAGCTGAAACCGCAGGAGCTATTTTTCCCTCCTGCCGCCCTCCTGATCCCCACTGCACCGGACAGTTTCACAGTCCTGAGCCTTCTGCTCCTGGGCCTCTGTCAGCTGCGTCCACGTGCTCATTCCCTCCTGCCGCTGCCCTGGTCCAGACAACCACTCTCTCTCACTAGGATCGTCCCAGCCCTCCGGCTCGTCTCCTTCCCTGCCTCTGACCTGCTTCAGCCCTTTGTCTTCTTCCTGAATGTTCTAACAGTTAAGCCTTCCTGGGACTCAGGCTTTCAGGGTCAAAGCAGTAAGGAACCTTTGATGCCCAGACACACACGTTTCCTCTGCCGGGCTTAAATAAGAGCTGCCTTCAGGAAATGGCAACCCACTCCAGTACCTTTGCCTGGAAAACCCCATGGATGGAGGAGCCAGTGGGCTACAGTCCCTGGGGTCGCAAAGAGTCGGACACGAGTGACCGACTTCACTTTCAAGCACCTGGCTCCCTCTGGTATACAGGGATTACACACACAGACACACACAGGCTCATGAAACTTGTGGAAACTCTAAGAATCACACTCGTCTTGTCAGACTTTGCAAGGTGAAATTTCAAACCGCATCTCCTTCCTCAAGGCTGAAGTGTAAAGGCTCACAGGAATCGACTTTTATGTAAGAGTTGGTGCCTACTTCTAGCAGAATTATGAGGCCATTAAATTGGCTTATAGGGTATTATTTCTGTATTTCCAAGCCTGACAAGGACTGATGGGTGGATATGTACCTTAAATGAAAGATAATTAAAGAGATAATTGAACTGTTTTAAAATCTTACCCTGAATTTGAACTCAATAGCTTTTTTGGTTCACAATGTAGGCAGACTCAACAGGGGGTGAGAAATTCCTTGCCTTCCTCTCTGAACTTCTATTTCAGGCAATTACCTGAGTTCGAGCTGGTGATCTATTTCCTTTTAGCAACAGATTAGTAATCAAAAGTTGAGAGCTTTCAATTTGCAGAAGCTTTGAAAGGCTGGGAACACAGAGTCTGTGAGGAGCAGTCCCTCTGGGACAGGATCATGATATCACTAGTGCTGGAAGAGCTGAGAGTGCGTTCAGGGTGTAAGAGGGGAAAGGAGGGGGAGAGAAGCAGCAGCAGGAGAGAGGGACAGAGACGGTCAAGCCAGCACCCTGGGCGCTCCTGCACCTTCGCGTTTTCTGAGGGGACTGAAACACCACTGAGAACGCTGTGTTCTGAGGGAGGTTTCTGCGGGCTCACGTGTGCGTGTGATTCCGTGTGTGCCTGTGGGAACATCCACACCTCCGCACAGAGATGTGCGCCTGGAACCCAGGGGAGGGGGTGCGGCTGGCAAAGCAGGCACAGAGGAGCCAGAGGAGCCCGTGCTCTAACCCAGCGTGCAGCACAGCCACTCAGGAAACCCCACTCACCGCCTGTGCCCTGACCCAGCAGGTGTGGGAAGCGCTGCCCAGGGAGCCCCAGAGCCCCCAGGCTTCACGTGTGCCTGAGTTAGACCCACTCCTCTCCACCAGGGAGGAGACTGTAAATCAGAGTAAGGACACTTTTGGGCTTCCCTGTGGCTCAGCTGGTGAAGAATCCGCCTGCAATGCGGGAGACTGGGGTTCGATACCTGGGTTGGGAAGATCCCCTGGAGAAGGGAACAGCTACCAACTCTAGGATTCTGGCCTGGAGAATTCCATGGAGTATGCGGGCCATGAAGTCACTCACTGAGCGACTTTCACTTTCAAGGACACTTTGGAAGCAGCTCCTACCTTAGTCTTTCCTCCACTGGAAACCAGCTTTCTGTGAGAGGATGCAAGCCCTGCCTTGAGGGGAACATAAAGCATCCAACGCTCGGTGCCTCTAAAAAGAAGCTCAGACAACCCAGCACTTAGATGGCTGTGGCTTCACCAGCCACCAGCTTGAGAGTTAAGTTTCCGTGATGTTTATGAGCCTTTGGTTGCGCTGAATTCCTAGGAGAAAGGTTAGCTCTGTTCTAGAACCAGATTTAAGACTAGGTTCACGAAAACAAATGACAGCCATCAGATACTATATGAAACTCTCCAAAAATGAGCCAAGGATGATGAGTCAACTACTCTCATTTTGGACGATGCTTGGACCTGGAACAGGGCCATGGGCAGACTTAGGTTGGGACCGTGCTGATCACTGGTCTGCGCCCTTCATCCGATCACCCAGGACTGGTGGGTGCCCACCTGTACGCTCTGTGATGGAGAGACATCAGCAGAGCCCCACCCCTCAGAGATGCCAGCTGGAGAGACAGGCCGCGGGCGTGTGCACGCACACAGCAGTGCTTAACTGCAGACTGTGGTCGGTGCTAAGAAGGCAAGAATGGTAAAGGGGAGAATGGGAGGGGGTCATTTAACTCAACTCGAAGGGTTAGGGAAAATGAACCTGGAGAGATTCCAGTGCAGCCGAAATGAGCAAAGTTTCCCAGTGGGATGGGAGTGGGGGAAACGCGCAAGACAGTGGGAAATGGGCGAAGCATTGAAGCTGGGAGGAGCTGGGTGGACGGGCAGGCAGGGAGGGGCTGCGGAGGGTCTGGTCTTCACTGCCATTGCCCGTCCTCAGCCCTATCTCGTCAGCCAGCTGGGCAGACACCTGCTTCCTGTCTTGCATCCGCCGCCTCCTCTCTCCCCAGAAGTCGGAGCCCGTCGCTTTGTTGGGTGTGCAGTTGTGAGAGGAGGGGCGAGGGTGAGGGGATGAGGCAGAGACAAAGGGAGCCCCCGAGCGGGATGTTGAACTGACGCCTGCCGAGGGCAACTGACCCTGTTTCCAGCCCATCATCCAAGATGCCGTGGGAGCTGCACTTGGACTCATCTCTTGGGCAGGGAGGAGGCAGCACGGGGAGGCGCCCCCCAGTCGTGTGTGTGACCCCGGTCGTGTGTGTGACCCTGGTCGTGTGTGTGCCCCCTGACTGTGTGTGTGACCCCCTGGTCGTGTGTGTGACCCTGGTCATGTGTGTGACCCTGGTCATGTGTGTGCCCCCGATCGTGTGTGTGCCCCCCGGTCGTGTGTGTGACCCCCGGTCGTGTGTGTGCCCCTGGTTGTGTGTGTGCCCCTGGTCGTGTGTGTGCCCCCTGACTGTGTGTGTGACCCCCTGGTCGTGTGTGTGCCCCCTGGTCGTGTGTGTGACCCCGGTCATGTGTGTGACCCCCTGCGGTGTGTGTGACCCCGGTCGTGTGTGTGCCCTCTGGTCACACACGTTTCCCACTGTTTGTGCATGTGCCCCACGGTGTGTTAACTGCCCACACGTCCGGGTGCTGTGTGGACGGGGGCTGGGTGGTCCTGGGACTTTCACCTCCGACCTGGCAGAGCTGGGAAGAGCAGCTCATGCTGCCTGGTGAGCATGAAGCTCCTAAAGCTGCCTGCTCAGCGAGGGGTGGAGCAGACGTCAGATGAGCCCGGGGCTTTTGGACAGGAGGGAGGGGTCTGATGTTCCCCAGAGATGCAGGCTCCCCAAGCAGAAGGAGAGTCATAGCCACGTGAGGCATCCCGCGCCCTGCTGGCCTCGCCGTGACTCCAGGCCGCTGGCATGGCCCGACGGCTCCCCGTGGCCCCTGCCTTGTCCACGATGCCCCGGGCCGCCTGCGCCCTTCCCGCTCGTGGAGCTCACGGGGCTCCTCCTGCTCTGGCCTCGGTGCATGCATTTCTGCTGCTCTCGTTCTCGGAGGGCCTCAGGCCGACTCTCTCATCCACCAGGCTGAGGTATAAACAGCCCCTCCTCGGAGGGCCCCCCTGACAACCCCCTTGGACCACCTTGCTCCCCTCTCATCAGACTTCAGGTCCACCCAAGTTTCCAGTGCCAGGCCAGGGCTGGCCTGACCTTCTGCCCTGGGACCCAGCACCCAGGTGAGCGGATGCAGGCCCCGAGCCCGGTTACTGCACACTTTCGGTTAGAGAAAGTGTACTTTAAGAATCCCTTTGTTTGTTCTAATACAAGAATGCTTTATTGACTCCTGGTGAGGTCTGTAAATCATCTTGATGACCAGACATCTCAGTCTGTAAAATTGGATATCTCATAAATTCATAAGAAGTCAGGACAAGTGGAACACAGAAGAATCAGCAGACCGGGAAACTATGACAGACACACCTGTAATTCCTCGCGATCCCTGGGCTACGATTCTGTCAGAAAAATCCAAAGGAATCGCCACCTCCTCCCCCATCACATCACTTGGCGGAAGCGATGATTTTCTGGAAATGGAGATTTCTGGTTCCCTTAAACAAGCTTCAGTTCATATGAAAGTGGGAAAAACCCTTCTCTGAACTTGTCAGTTTGAACATCCAAGTTGTGGGAACATCCCTGACCCCAAAAAACCTCTATCTCACTACACTGTCTTTTGGGGCCACAAGAATATTCTGAAGAGATGTCAAAGTGTGGTCCTGAAGAAATGAGGCCCCGATGGCTCATGTCAGCTGGACACTGAGAGTCTGAGGCACAGAAGCAGAGGTCAGTTGGGTCTGAGCCTCCGTGTCTAAGCATAGGCAGCCCCTTCTGAAAGCCCTCTTCCAGGATAATTGAGGGCAGTGACGTCACCTGGATGGGGCTCCAGAGATCAGAGCATCTTCAGACGGGGTGCTGAGGGTGTGGACGTGCCCCTTGCTCCCGGCTGCCTGCAGGGCTGCAGCAAACACTGCCTCGGGCGATGCCGCCTCGCCTCTGGGGCTGCGGGAGCTGTCCATGGTCCTGTTTCGCCGCCCGGCCTCCCTCTGCCCCAGGATCAGCCTTTCCCGGAGCCTCTGCTGATTCTGCAGCCTCGATGACCTCCCCCGGTGAAACTCTGCTCTGGGCCCAGGCCTGCGGCTGGTGTAAGCCTGGAGCAGGCTCACTTGCCAAGACTCTGAACTCCTCGCTGCCGGGTTGGTGCCACCGCTGGGTCACTTCTGTCTGCTCCTCCACAGGGTGAGTGTGCTGAATGCACGGGTGGCCCAGGGTCTTTGGGGGGCTGCAGGAGATAATGGGCCCATGGCACACAGCTCAGCACTGGGATGTGCGCCCCGCACGTCTGTGATGAAAGCTGCGATTGTTTTGGACAAAGGGCCAACTCCGAAGGAGTCCACTCTTGGCTCTGCACTCACTGGCCTTGCCTGGTATCCCTGGACAAGCCCCACAGCCATGGTTGCTTCTGTGGGGATTCGGGGATGTGCTGAGAATTAGTGAAGGGGAGCGTGCTGTGTGGGGGACAGCTCCATTTCACCGCCTCTTGGTACTCATCTCTTTCACGAAACCCTCCCCCGACGTGCTCCCATTTCAAAACCTATTGCCAAGGGAACCAGCCGAACCTGTTAAAAGACCTATTTAGATCACCAATAGAATCTTGAATATTATTCAAACTAATAATGGTCTGGACGGGAGAACATGTCCTGTTATTATTAATTTAGGAGGAGACCACAGCTTCCTTAGCAACGAGCACAATAACAACTGAAAAAAAAAAAAAAACCAAACCAAAAAACCAACAGTAGGAAGCATTCCTGCAGAGGTGCACTACACCAAGCTGTCCTTTGGGTGCAGATAATGAATTTCTGTAGAGAAAATGAGGCTCTTTTCTCCACATTGCTGTTAGCCAGACACCCTCTTCCTCTCAGTTGATACCATCCTAGAAATTACCAGTGCCTTGGAGGAAATGCAGCCGAGACCCATTCATACAAACTCTGGCTTCCAGAATTTCCTTTGAGTCCAGTTTCACACTTATACTGTGTCTAGGACTATCAAATTCCTTATGAAGGATAGAAATGAGGAGTCATCTTGGTTAATGGCTCAGAAATTTCAAATATCTTAATTTTGAATTAACGCTAGAGTAAACACCCAATTACTCTCCTCAGACATATTTATTAAATGAATCCCCGCGAGTCCAGCTTGGATCAGATGATAGCCCTAATACTTGGGCTACCCTCGTAATTAATCAGTACATAGCCTCATTCTAAGTGGCAGACAGATAAACACGTACAGTTTTAAGCGTCACGAAGCCTGAGGGTATTTGCTATTTTTCTCAGTAACTGTGTTTTCTTTTTTCCCCTGATGCCCAGTCTCTGTTTTCTAAATCAGTAAAAACTTATTGAAAATGACTTGGGGGTTTGCAAAAAACTAATTGAAATAATGCTTTATGGAATGACAACATTTTAGAAAGTCAGCAATGATAAAAAAAAAAAAGTCACAGACAAACGACCATGTCTCACAACATCTCTGTGTATCTATTGTTTATTTTTAAATTGTTAATCAAAGCCACTGACTTAATGCCTATGGGGAGATAGGAAAAAAATCTTTAAACCCCCAAAGCTTCTAGAATTATTCACTGTGCTTACTACTTTGCTTCTGAAGGGAGATTATCCCCTGTCATTGGAAATGTTCTATTATTTGTGTCTGAAATGTTGGAAAGGACAAGTTGGGGCTGAGCCACTATTAATAGCCCACTGCTGGGGATGTAATGAAAGACCATGCTGTACGAAGGCCGCTCATCGCCGGGCATACAAAGCCTGTCATTTTCATTAATCATGACTCCAACCCACAGCACAAGTGGTCTGGGTCCCGTTTTATTTTATCAAGTGTTTCGTGATTTCAGCCTCTCTTACTTAAGGCAGCATTGTTGTTTCTTCAGAGATGTTACCCAGAACACTGGGTTATGGCGTCTCCACAGCCAGCACAGCCAGCACCAGAGCCCGGCCTCCTCGCTGGGGTGTGTTTTGATGCTGGAAGTCGATCTTGGCTGGCTTCAGCAAACACGGACACAGGAGCATGGTGTCCTTCCAGGAGTGGGGACAAAGAACTGGCCAGGCTCCCCAGTGCCTGATTCTGGAGCTGAATTTTCCTTGGCCTTATGGTTATACCTGGCTATACCTGGCCAATGGTGCCCCACTCCAGTACTCTTGCCTGGAGAATCCCAGGGGCGGCAGAGCCTGGTGGGCTGCAGTCCATGGGGTCGGGAAGAGTCAGACATGACTGAGCAACTTCACTTTCACGCATTAGAGAAGGAAATGGAAACCCACCCCAGTATTCTTGCCTGGAGAATCCCAGGGACGGGGGAGCCTGGTGGGCTGCCGTCTATGGGGTCGCACAGAGTCGGACATGACTGAAGCGACTTAGCAGCAGGAGCAGCAGCATCACACCAGTCTCCAAGAAGGCTTTTGTCTCCAGGAACGTGAACATAACTTTGGATCTCAATGGCAATTTATTGTTAGCATGACCACATAACGTGGCACCCAGAATCTGGAAGCAACAGACGAGATTCAGAGAAAACATCAGGACTTGTAGGAACTGGAGACAGACTTCTAAGAAACAGAAAAGCCTGGAGTAACAGGTTAGCTCTGAGGAGCAGGGGACCCACATGCCCTGGAGGCTGAACCCCAGGTCCCCAGTCTCCACTTCTTCCAGCCTCAGTCTTCTGGTCTGTAAACTGGATGACACAAGTTCAGCCCCTAAGGGGTGGTTGAGACAAACGCAGGAAGCCATCTGTGAAGGCTCAGCGCAGCCCCAGCAGGCGCTCAGTCCATCTTAGCTGCAATTTCCGAATGGGATCAAAAGAACCATCATTCTCTTTCTTCTTCTTTTAAAGTCAGACAAAATCTGTGTAGCAGCAACATTGTATGCAAGGCAGATCTCAGAAGGTCTGCCCGCCCTCCCTTCTCTTCCCCTGGAAATCAGTCAGCAATTTCCACCCTGGGTTTGGAAAGAGAAGGAAATTTGCCCAAGATTTCTGGATGAAATCTCCCGGGCTGTGTGGGGCCTGAGTCCTTACCTGAGGCACAGCTGCGGTCCCCATGGGCACTCTCATGGGCCCACGTCTGTCTTTGCAGGTGCAGGACCCCTGCCTCCCCTGGTGTCCTGAGACCCAAGCCCCCATGGGTGCATCAGTTGAGGGCCAGCCCACACTGAGAGCTTCTCACCTGCAGCCACCAGCCGGGCAGTGCGGACCAGCATGGGAACCCCTGCCGTTGGACGTAGTCCAGCCCCCAACCCCACCCAGAAGTGAAGTCAGGGCTGGCTTCCTGCTGCGGTCCCTGCCCAACAAGCAGAGGTGACTGGATGAGACGCTCACTTGTCTCTTCCATAAAGCCGCCTTTGCCAACTGCATCTGGTACGCAAATCACGCTGCAGCTTGAGCACAAGGAAAAACAGTCCTTCCCTGGTGACGTGGCATTTTCCCTTGAATCAGACAGGAAGAATGACTCCCCTTTGAGTCGTCAAGGCCAACAAACACAGCTCTAAATTTAATATTCAAGTTTAGCAACTGTGGGAGATGTATTTTGATATAATTATCCCATTCTTTCCCCACACTGCAACTGCCTTATTTTAAAGAACTACACACACACACACACATTTTTCTTTTGTAAATGCTTTATTTACATAACTTTCATGCCATACGATGAGTTTAAATGTACAATCATAGGTATGTGCAAACAGGGTTAGCATAGTTAATTTTAGATCATTTTCTTTACTCCAAAAAGAAACGCACACCCCTTGGTCATCGCCCCTCGACCACCCCTCCGCCGGCCTAGGTGACCGCTAGTCTTCCTGTCTCTGTAACATTTCCCGCTTCCGACGTCTCGTGCCAAGGGGAGCCCACAGCACGTGGTCTTCTGTGGCGGGTTTGCGTCACTTGGTCTCCTGTCTCCAAGGTCCGCCCATGCTGTATCAGTGCTTCCTCCCTTAGCCTGAACACTGTCCCGTTGTTTGGAGAGATCACATTTTGTCTATTTATTTGCAGTCGATGAGCACTGGGGCTGTTTCTGCCTTTAGGCTGGTACAAACCACTCCGCTGAGGATGCCCTCCTGATCAGATGCCCCGTTGTGTCTCTCCTGCTGCGACGTTGCTCTCACCTTCTGGCCCCATGGTCCGGGAGGCTGGTCTGAATGGACCGAATCAGCGGCTTCTTGCTGGTTTCAGCCAAAGGGAGGCCCGAGGGAAGGAGAAGCCGTGGGGGCATTCACTTCTCTGGTCCTCTCCCCAGGGCTCCTGTCTGCTGGCCTCTATCTACAGCACCCTCCTTGTCTCTCCCTCACTCTCGCCAGGTTAACTCGGACCGAAAGGCACTGTACTATGTTGCTGCTTTCTTATTTCACCTCTTCTCCTTTTTTTAATGTAAACTTTTTATGTTGTATTGGGGGTCTAGCCGATTACCAACGTGGTGATGGTTTCAGGTGAACAGCGAAAGGACTCAGCCACACACACGTGTCCATTCTCCCCCAAACTCCCCTCCCATCCAGGCTGCCGCACAGCATTGCGCAGAGTTCCCTGTGCTGGACAGCAGGTCCTCGCTGGTTGTCCATTTTAAACGTAGCCGTGTGCACACGTCCATCCCAGACCGCCTGTCCCGCCCTCCCGTTCTCTAAGTCTGTGAGGCTCTTCCTGTTTTATGTGTTCATTTGCATCATTTCCTTCTAGATCCTACACATAAGGGAGGTCACGCGCCATCTCTCCTGTGTCTGACTGACTTCACTCTGTGCGACACTCTGGGTGCGTCCGTGTTGCTGTACTTCCACCTCTTCTTGATCCACCAGGGCAGGAGCCTGCTGTTTCCTCTGTGCTGCAGTGGGTGCCGAGGAACATAAGCGGCATGCACCCTGATGTCTCTTGGGCATCGTCCACGCATCTCTCTCCTATGGATGCATCTAGAGAACTGGAATCATCAAGATTAAACGTTTCCTTCAGTCAGTCATCATCGTCCCTAAAATTTACTTGGCGTATTTGCCCCTGGATTAAACTCCCATTCAATCATACACCCTCCTTTTATTTGGAGAAGTACATTTTTAATTGGTTGCCTGTACCTCAGCAAAATGCCCTGACCTTAGAGAAAGCGTAAAGATTCCAGTTCCTCTGTGACTGAACCTCAGTCACTACCCCTCGTGTTCTGACATTGTTCATCATTTTAAACCCTTTCCACCCATCTTTTTGTTATTTAGTGGCTCAGTCGTGTCCAACTTTTTTCGACCCCGTAGCCCATCAGGCTCCTCTGTCCGTGAGATTCTCCAGGCAGGAACACTGGAGTGGATTCCCATTTCCATCTCCAGGGGATCTTCTGGACCCAGGGATCAAACCCATGTCTCCTGCACTGCACAGGGGTTCTTCACCATTGAGCCACCAGGGAAGTTCTTTTACCTACATGCTTATCTCCAAAATGGGCCTTCAAAAAATGCCAGGCTTCACAGCAGTTAAAGGGTAGGTTTTCTCCACGTGGTCATGGACACCATGAAAATCAGATATTATATACTAAGGATTTCTTGCCCGTGAACAAACGGATCCAAGTTTAATCTCATTTTTATGGACATTTCTTCATAATACCAGTAACAGGGGGCAGGACACAGGTATCCAAAGTCCCCATTCAAGGGAAGGCAGGCCCTTTTAACAAAGGAAGCCCTGCCCCTATAATAAGGGAAGTCCCACCCCTTTAACAAGGGAAGTCCCGCCCCGAGGGCTCACGTGATGCCCGGGAAACCGCAGGAGTGCTCTGTACCACGTGGCGCCGACTTGACCTCAGAGTTACATCTTGGCTTTAAAATGCAGACCAAGGAGCAAGAAGTAACTTCAAAGTAGTAAGAGATTTTCTGTGGGCGACTGTAAGAAACGCTGCGGGAAGAAAGAGCCACCCCTATGGACCGTTGATCAGGGCCTTTATTGGGCAGTCGCTCTCGGGCAGAAATCCCAGGGCGCGTGAGCAAGGAAGCGAAGGGAGTCTGCCAGGTATGAGGGTGGGGAAGGGTTTTATAGTCAGGGCCGGGCTCCCATATAAGGAAGAAAGTGCGGGCTCAGCGGTGATTGGTGTCCAAGGGCTCCGTGTCGGCACCTGATTGGACAGCTTGGTTGTCGGCCGCCTCCGGGACTTGTCTGCGGCACTTTTCCAGGGCATGCCTCAACATGCCCGACCTTGCCCGACCTTTCAGCGACCCCTTTCCGCCTCGTGCCCTCCTACGGGAGCGATCCTGTCTTCGCCCGTTCACCTCACGTTTAACGTAAAGCTTTTCAGGAAAAGTCAGTGAAGTCCGTTCTCTCCCTCTGCCTTTTTGAGCTTTCAGCTCCCCCAGTTTCAGCGTCTGAGAGAGCGTCCTCCTCTTAGACGGTCCTGCAGGAACAGTAAAAACCCTCCTGCCAGTGCCGGGGCAAACCCGAGGGTCCCTCCCTGCCAGGCCCGGCGCTCAGCTCCTGAGGAGGGAGGCGATCCCTCTCCCGGGGGTCAGGAGGCTGCAGGGTCCAGCTCTCAGGCGTCTCTGATGGTCCCTCCTGAGAGGGCGGGGCCTGAAACTGACCGCGCGCTCAGGGTTCCTGCAGCTGCGGTGTGTTTACTGCCGAGAGAGCCCGCCTCTCTTCCCCAGACCCTGCTTACCTGCACCAGCGTGCTTGCCTGCCCGGAGCCCGCTCCTCTGCCTGGACAGCGCTCCAACCAGCAGCGCCTAGACTACATCCGCTGAGCTCTCAGCTCCAAGGGGTGCTCGTGGCTGCCAGGCAGGGAAGCACATTGGTCAGTGAGCGGCTGGCTCTGGGCGGCTTTACTGCTCTGTTCCCTGTAAGTGACGGAAGTCAAACACGAAACCCAGCTTATTATTAGGTGGAATTTGAGAAATACGCAAGTGAGCCCTCCCTAAACAAGGAAAATGACAGTGCCTGGCTCATCAGCCTGAGTTAAGGGAAATAACACCCTCCCCAGAGCGCTGACATTTCCACACTGGCATTTCATTAGGGCGGCAGGCCGAGGGCCGAGAGCAGACAGGGCACGCAGCCTGGGAGGTGGGAGGAAAGGCAGAGTGTCCTCTGGAGCTCGAGGGTGGAGGTCGTGTGGTGACTGGAGGCGCTTTGACGACATTAAACTTTGAATAAGGATCAGTTCAGTTCAGTCAGTTCAGTCGCTCAGTCGTGTCTGACTCCTTGTAACCCAATGGACTGCAGCACACCAGGCCTCCTTGTCCATCATCAACTCCCAGGGTTTACTCAAATTCATGCCCGTCGAGTCTGTGATGCCATCCAACCATCTCATCCTCTGTTGTCCCCTTCTCCTCCCACCTTCAATCTTTCCCAGCATCAGGGTCTTTTCAAATGAGTCAGCTCTTTGCATCAGGTGGCCAAAGTACTGGAGTTTCAGCTTCAACATCAGTCCTTCCAATGAACACTCAGGGCTGATCTCCTTTAGGATGGACTGGTTGGATCTTCTTGCAGTCCAAGGGACTCTCAAGAGTCTTCTCCAACACCACAGCTCAGAAGCATCAATTCTTTGGTGCTCAGCTTTCTTTATGGTCATCAGCACTACGAAGGATCAGGGCTCCAAAATACCAGCACGTCTCCTGCCACTTCACTGGTCCTCCCCACGCTTTCTTCACACATATCACACAGGCACACACATTTCCAGATTGGACCACACACGTTTCTGTCTAAGTGTGAATGAGTTGCCTTGTTTCAGACCTGGGAGTGGGGGTCACTGTTCATCTGAAGTGGATCCGTCCAGCTCGGTTTTCCAACAACATTGCTACTGACCACTGTGCACTCAGCGTGATGGACGCAGACCTGCAGAGGGCCCCGCAGAAGCGTCCCCCACTGCACCCCACGGTACCCCACGGTGGACTCCCCTCCGCTCACCAGCTGGCGGAGGATCCGTCGCAGGGTGGCTGGCCAGGGAAGGGACAGTTTGCTGAGCCTGGGAGCCCAGGTTCCCTCATCAGGGGCTCGCTTTGTGGGAGACCACCGTGGCTGCCACAAGCTGCTCACAGCAGAGGTGGGGGGAGGAGGGAAGGGAAACAGCCAGGAAGTTCGCCAGGAGGAAGGGCGTGGGGTGCGGGCCTCGTTCCTAGCCTTCTGTGACCGTTCTCCGGCAGGCGGCAGAGAGCAAGTTATTACAGTGTGATCGATGGTATAGATTCCCTATTTACCAGGTTCCAAACCCAACCACCAGCTCCAGGACGGCTGGGAAGTATGAAAGAGCGAGGCAGGGAGGTCACGGAGTAGACACAGGCTCCCGGCTAGAGAGGGGTTTCAAGCTCGTCAGCAAGGACAGCATTTATCCTATCAAGAATGTGATTTATTGTAATTGGTGTCACTTAACTGTCATTTAACTATTGGCAAAACAAATCTCTTTGCTAAAGGTTCCACAGTAATCTCCTGACGAATTTTCAACAGTCACAGATGGACACTAAATAATAAGAAATCATGTTGATTAAGAAGAGTCGCTTTTAATCACCTTGTTAAACACAGGTCTATTCCTCCCTGCCTGGTGGTTACCGTGGTGTTCGTGGTTAATGGGGGAGCAGGGCCATTCCGCTGATCGAGGGTGGGCTGTGTTAATTTGGTGTAGCTACCAGGTTATAATTACTCTCAAAAGACACTCTTTTTTCCCTGGTGCTGAAACCATTTATCCGACGGGAGGAGCAGGGTGTGTGACAAGCAGCGTTTAGATGAAGTCTGATCCCGTGATTTATTTAGGTCACGGTGCAGTTAATAATGAATGAGGCTGGCTCTGCTGCTCTGAGAGCGGTTCTGAAGGACTCCCTCTCTTTGCTGCAGACTCTTGCTATTCCGGGCAGCCTGCGACTCAGCCTCTCAGATCAGCTCCACTTACTGTGTGAGAGTCACGTTGGCTTGTGAAAGGCTCAGCGGATGAGAAAAACTATGTTAACATCAAAAGGCCCCCAGCCCCCCACGCACACACAGTAAGGACCACACTGCAGTCACGCTGGGCGCCAAACGGGGGAGTAAACAGAAGCAAACACATGCCCTTCCCCGGGCACCGCCTGGACCCCCCACAAGTTCCCACAGACAGGAAGGGAAGTGCACTGAGGAATGGCCGGTCATTAAAAGGAGGTCTTGTCATCTGAGCAAAAAGCCTAGACCCTGGATCCAGACAGACCCCCATTCCACCCCTGGCCCAGCCCGTCAGCAGCTACCTGACTCTCGGACCCGGATCTGCAACAGCGGAAGACACACAGATGCCGCCCCTCGCTCACTCCCGCCGTCTTCCTGTTGGAATTCACTGGCTGAGGCTCACGGCACCCGCGGGGCCAGCGCTGCACCCTGTTCACAGAGCAGAACCTGAGCTGCAGGGGCTGTGTGGCTCGGGCTCGGCTCTGCCTCCTCTCGGCTTGCTCCACGTGCCGTGCAGACTCACCGATGTTCGTGTTGAGCACGTGGCAGGGGGCGGATGCACCGGGGACCATCCCCAGTGAGGTCACGGCCGTCAGGTCCACATCAGTTATTCATCAAAGCGCCCGTGAGGGCGGCAGAAATGGCTGGGGCTCTGAGTGGCTGTTTGGGAAGCTCCTCGGGCGGGGAGTGTGGGGCTGGTCCAGGTCACTGAGTGAACACCGTGGCCCCCACTTACATCCTGCATGAGGTCATGGAACTTCATTTATCTCATTCAGACAGTGCATTGTGAGGTTTCTATTACTGATGGAAACTTTCCGAGTTGTGCTGGGTACCGAGTGGCTAAGCACCCAGTGGCTGGGTGGGGTGCAGGGTCCTGAACCGTGAATCTCAGTGAGGTGGGTGCTTCTCTACAGCCCCTCGTTCCTGGAGACCCCTGGATCATCCTGTTTGGAAGGAGCCAGTGCCTGTGGCTGCAGGTGTGAGGTGACCTTGACCCAGTCCCACTGGGTGAAGGAAGCTGGCTTGGAGTCAGGGTGGGTGGCTGGAGGCCCCATGATGCCCACCCGGTGCCCAGTCAGCCTGGTGTGAGAGGGTGATTAAATGCTGAAAGGAAGTTCGCACGTCGCCTCTTGGTCCTGGCGCAGGTGGTGCTGAAGGCAGAGGGGTAGCAGCCTCGCCCTCCCTGCCTCCAGCTGAGGGGTGGCAGCTGCGGGTGTCCGCGCATCTCCCCCTTTGCTCTGCGCAGAGCCCGAGAGAGGGGTTGTCAGTGGGGCTCTGGGGCCCAGAGAGGGTGAACATTACAGCCAGAGTCACACAGCCTGTCTCCTCCGTGGGGGCCACGCGCACCCGTACGTGAGTGGCTATTGCCAGTTGTTCAGTGGCTCATGGGAGGAAAACACGAGGTTGGGAGGCTGTGAGTTCACCAGGGTGAGATGTGTTCGCGTGAAATAAGGATAAAAGCACGTGTTTCTGGAGGCCGTAGAGTCCTGGGGCTGCAAGCGGGACAAGAGGAGCGGGCTCACCGTGTGTGGGCCGGCTCCCACCCAGCCTGGGGCCGCCAGCACCGCGAGCTCAGCCTGAGCCGTCTCCACCCGAGGGCTAGTCTGACACTGCTGGGACGGGGTGGGGGCACCCACGGCTCCAGGAGAAGGGCTGCGTCAGAGGGTGAGCTACGTGAGGATGGTTCCTGCTCCGGATTCCTGGCCAGCCTGACCGGGCACGGATTCAGACCCACTCGGTGTGTCCTCCAAGGCAGTTAATCAGGGCCTTAATAACCGGCTCCCCACGACGCATGCCGGGTAATTATCTGCTAACTTCTCCAGCTGGCCGGTGCAGATGCTGTGCTGGAGCGGAGGGAGCGGCGTCTGCGGGAGGCACAGCAATGCAGCAGGAACCGCGCCTCCATGGTGCTGCCCTCTCAGCCCAGGGCCAAGCAGGACCTGCCAGCTGAGCATCCAGATGCCACCAGGGGCTTCACACCCGAGGACAGCCCCCACCACGTGAGCGTCCTGACACCACCCTGGGGCTTCACACCTGAGGACAGCCCCCACCACGTGAGCATCCTGACACCACCCTGGGGCTTCACACCCCGAGGTCACCACAGGAGCATCCTGACACCACCCTGGGGCATTATGCCTGAAGATAGCCCTGCCATGAGATCATCCAGACACCACCTGGGGCTTCACACCCGAAGACAGCCCTGATTTGACCATACATAGACCACCCTGGGGCTTCACACCCGAGGACAGCCCCCACCACGTGAGCATCCAGACACCACTTGGGGCTTCCCATCCTGAGGACAGCCCTGGCAGATAGGGAAGGGCAGAGAGGATTTCAGTGCTTAGTTTTAACGCTCATGGAGATGGAGTGCCTCTCTTGGGCATGGGTAGTCTCCATTCTTTTTTCCTGAAGCCGACAGGATTCTCAGGAAGGCTCCTGTGCCTCCCCTCGCCTCTGACACTGGGGAGGGGCCTCTGAGAAGTCTGTCATAGAGGCTGAAGCCCTCCAGGACGGGCCTTCACCCTGCTGTGGCCTCTGGAGCGTGAGCCCCTCTGTGACCACGTCTGGGTGTATTTGTCATTTCAGAATCTCTCAGATGTCCCCCTTTATTTACTGCTGGAGAACGTTCAGTGCGTTGGATCCGGCCCTCTGCTCTCAAAGGGTGCCTCTGACACAGAAGTGCTGGCTGAGAGTTTGGGGCAGGGGGCGCACGTGTGCGGTTTCCTGGGCGGATCTGAGGGGCCCTTGGGGACGGCTGAGGACTCGGCACAACCCAGCTGGCCGGTGGACACCCTCTGCCCAACTGTCAGGCGCAGCCCTGCTGACCGGCTCCCTGAACCCAGAGGACCATCCGCATGCTTTTGGCTCTTCATGTCCTTTTCGTCGGAGATGTGGAGAACGTTGAGACTGTCGGGTGGACACTCAAGACCCTGGACAGTGATGCTCTCACGGCCTGCACCCCCCAGCCTGCCCCTCCCTGAGCGCGCGTTCCCTCCCTGCACTCCTGGTAAGTGATGGGGACGCAGAGGCCAGTGGTCCCCAGGGAACCTCCGAGTGTCAGGCTCACCCGGGGGAGCAAGGTGCAGCCCCCGCCGTGGCCAGCTGAGCTGCGCGGCCCAGACCCCTCCACGCTGAAGCCCTAGGCCCGGGGCGCCTCTCGGAATAGGTGGTCCCTCTCTGCTCTGGACAGGCACGGTGAGGTCACTGGGACAGACGCAAGGGCACCCCTCTGCTGACGTGCCTGTGGGCAGAAAGCTCCGTGTTGGTGCCCCGTCCAGAGACAACCCCGGTCCCCTGGGCCTCAGGCGCGGCCTCCCTGCTCGTCTCAGGTCCTCTCTAACCCAGGTCCTCCGTCTGACCCCCTACACAGGGTCTCTGTCTACAAGAGGCAGATGCATGGAGTTCACGCCTCAGAGGGCTCCAGCGGACAGACTGTCTCCACGCAGGGGAAGCGCCCAGCACCTGGCTGTCTCTGCACCGGGCCACGCCGCAGCCTACCCTGGAGGTTCTCACAGCGTCTTCATCCGCCAGCTCGAGGCTGTTCCTCCTCCACATCAGCCCGTGCCCGCCTCCTGGAGCGCTGTGTGTCATCTGTGGAAAAATTATTTTGACATATACTGTGTATTACTCATGAAGAGAGCCTTCAGAGGATGCGTGTGAGCCTGAACTGTGATGGAAAGGTAACTGCGCCCTCCCTCTTAAACTCTGATCCTCCAGGTGACGGGGTGGGGAGACGGGACCACCTCTGCCCTGAGCCATGAGAGCTGGGGATGAGGGAGAGCTGGTGTCTCCTCTGCAGCTGATTATGCTCTGAGCATCAGGAATTTGGAAACCTCAGCATTTGTTGGCTGCAGCTTTTCCCTCTTGAACATGTTTTTTCATTAAACTTTTCACTATCAGATAATTGTAGGCATATCAATACACCAGTTGTAAGAAATCCGGTGGAAAGGGTCCATGTCTGCTAATCAGCTTCTCTAAGTGGCAACAGCCTGCAAACCTAGTGCCTTATGACCAGGGCAACGGCAGTCACTGCTCTTTAGTGAAAAAAAAAAAAAAAAAAGAAGTCTTAGAATCCTTTAAGAGAATCAGTGAGTGCGTGCTTAATCACCTCAGTCATGTCCAACTCTTTGTGATCCTGTGGACCATAGCCCCGCCAGGCTCCTTGGTTTGTGCGATTCTCCAGGCTCGAGAATATTGAAGTGGGTTTCTGTGCCCTCCTCCAGGGGATCTTCCTGACCCGGGGATCGAACCCATGTCTCTTACATTTCCTGCACTGGCAGGCAGGTTCTTTACCGCTAGCGCCAACTGGGAAGGCCCTAAAGAAGAAGCAGAGGTGTGCACAATTAAATGCTTAAAGGAATTTGAATTGCAGGACACCAAGAGACAAAAATCAGAAGAAAAGAAAGTTTCAGAGAAATACTCTATTTCCATAGTAAGCTTAATACTTCTCGTATTTACCACGATCGATCTAATCAATCATTTTTTAACAGATAGTGTCAGTTGATTTAACACCATTTGTATACATTCCAGCAGATCAACCTGATGTGAAACACAAAAGGTTAACTCTCAGTGAAACCAGGGATATGATGGGTGACAGAGGCTGAAGGATAGGTGTGCAGAAACACAGACCAGGTGGATCCCGAGAGGCGGCTTTAACACTCCGGATGGGTCGTGCCTGCACTCGGGGAGCTCCACGGGGCCAGTGTTGCCTAGTTACTCATGCAAGCGATCGCCGGTTTCCCGGCGTAACCTAGGAGAGCGGAGATAATCGCTCAGTGGGACGTATGGACGTGCAGTCAGAGGTGACGTTAAGGGTGCTGCTGAGCTGAGGGTCTTCCGGTGAATCACAACCGTGCCCTGGTGACTGCAGCGTGAGCACGAAGCCAGGACGCCTTAGTGTTCATCTGTCGTGAGTAGGGGGACAGAGCAGGTGACAAACGGAGGAAACGGACCAAGCCCAGGGCAAGACGTGACGAGGGGAGCAGGGAGGCGGGGGGGGGGTGTTGAGGGCTGGAGGGCTGAGACACGACTGCTAAACACTGGAAGAAGAGCTAAAGCTGGCGCTGCATGTGGAGACAAACGGTGACAGCCCCTTGGGAACCGGGGCTGCATACGTGTGGTCCTGGCTGCCGAGATGCTTTCACAGCGAGGATGGGCAGGCGCTGAGGAAATGTGAGCATGTCCAGGCGAGTCCCATCTGAGATCCTGGAAGTGTGAGGGGCATCCTGGAAAGATGGGTTTTCTAGTGGCTCTGGATGGAAGCCATGCTGCTCGGCATCTGTTAAACTGCTCTCTAAACGCAGCTGGGGCTGCACACCCAGCAGAGACGCGTCACAGAGGAGTGTGGGTCCAAACCTTCATCTGGAAGAAAGGTCCACTGAGCGAGAACGGAGCGATTCTGAAGCCTCTCACAGGGTGCAGTTCCGTGGGTGGATCCTGGGCATTTTGGCTCCTGGAGGTAGCAGCACCTCCTCGCGGGTGTGGACGTGGAAACACCGTTTGTCAGGCCTCCTCCCTGGCCCCAGCAGAAGCACGCTGTTGTGTGCCTGCAGCTGCACAGCCGGCCCAGAGCAGGGCGCGGGCAGGAACCAGAGGGCCTGGAAGGCAGCTGGCGGGACAGGAGGTGAGGTGGAAACGGGGGTCAGCACGGGGCTCCTTGGGGGGGTGCCCGTCCCCTCCCCAGAAGGAGCTGTGACCAGACACACTATCAACACAGCCGTTCCTCCATCCTGGAAGCTGTCCGACTCTCCCAGTAAGCTGAGATGCACGCAGTCCTGACAAGCCGCTGGACTCGGGTGCCGGGGGTGCGTGGGTGGGAACTGCTCCCGCCCCGCCCTCCTCGTGACCATCTGTCTGATGGTCCTAAGCAATCACGCCAGGCCTGGAATTACCAGCAGCTTCACTGCTGGAGGGAGCTTCTTGATTTGGGCCAGAGGGTCGTAAAGCCCTGCCAGTTAGCATCGTCTGAAATCAGTAATGGTCTCCGTGCCGAGTAAACAGGCATGCCCAGCTGTTCCCCTAGTCTAAGGTCCTCAGTTTGATTGTGACAAGCCACAGACTAGCTAGAAATTAACCAGGGAGACACAGAAAAGGCACAATGAGACTTCTCCACCATCCCCAGTCTCCCCAGCACTCAAGTCCAGAGAAGACCTGTGAAAGCTCAATGGAGCTCCACGTGGGTATGGACTGGAAACCACTTGGACTTTGAAAGCTCTCTTGAACCCAGAGACGAATCCATTGGCAGAGGCGGGACGCTTGAGCGCAGATTCTGACTGGTTGTTGGTTGAGCATAAGCTCTGCAGACGCAGGGATGACCGCTGGGAAGCTGGGCGGAGAGAGAAACAGCAACCAGAAAACCCCGAACAAGACAAACAAGATGTCAGCGGCTGCGGCTCCGGGGGAAACAGATGCCACCATCATCCAGGGAAGACATAAACAAACAAGCAGCCAAACCAACGACCCTCCTGAGGGGGCATTGGAATCCAGATTCTATGCACTCTATTGCCCAACATATCCAGGATGGCTCTGCCACCGAAGCCAGACAGACAGCACAAACAAAGGAAACGGCAGGCCGGCATCCCTCGTGCATATAGACGGAAAAAACCCTTAGCAAAATTTTAGAAAGCTGAACCTAGCAACACAGAAAACAGATCAGTTGCCAAGTGGGATCTGTTCCAAGAATATAAAGCTGGTGAAACATCTGAAAACGATTTCATGAAGTCAATCATATTAATAGAACAAGGGACAGAAATCTACCCGAGCATCTCCAAGGATGCAAAAAAGCACTTGACGAATCCACCATCTACTTGGAGCAAAACACATTCAATTAAACTAGGAATAGAAGGGAACATTCTCGGCTTGATAAAGGACATTTACTAAAATCTCTCAGCTCACATCCCACTCGGTGGTGAGAGACGGAATTCTCTCCGCTAAGATAACAAACAGGGCAAACACAGCAGACCTCAACACAGCTGTCCAGCTCAGAACCGGAGGGTCCAGCCACACAACGGCAGCAAGAAAGTCAGAGCCGTTGTGACCGAGAGAAAAGTGAAACCGTATGTGAAGATGATCTGATTTTGTGTGAAGAGAGCATTGAAGGTTTCAGAGAAAAAACTGCTAGACATAAAACACAGGCTTAGCGATGCTGCATGATATAAGATCGACGTAAGAGGCAGATTGCATTTTCATTTATGGTGGTGTTCAGTCGCTAAGCTGTGTCCTACTCTGTGCAACCCCATGGACTGCAGTGCGCCAGGCTCCCTTGTCCTTCACTATCTCCCGGAGCTTGCTCAAACTCATGTCCATTGAGTTAGTGGTGCCATCCAACCATCTCATCCTCTGTCGCCTCCTTCTCCTCCTGCCTTTATCTTCCCAGCATCAGGGTCTTTTTCAATGAGTCAGCTCTTCACATCAGGTGGCCAAATATTGGAGTTTCAGCTTCAGCATCTGCCCTTCCAATGAATATTCAAGACTGATTTCCCGAAATCAGGTTGGATCTCCTTGCAGTCCAAGGGACTCTCAAGAGTCTTCTCCAACACCACAGTTCAAAAGCATCAATTCTTCAGCGCTCAGTCTTATTTATGGTCCAACTCTCACATTCATACATGGCTACTGGAAAAACCAAAGCTTTGACTATACAGACCTTTGTTGGCAAAGTGATATCTTTCCTTTTTAATAGAATGTCTAGGTATATCATAGCTTTTCTTCCAAGGAGCAAGCGTCTTTTAATTTCATAGCTGTAGTCACTGTCTGCAGTGATTTTGGAGCAAAAGAAAATAAAACCTATCACCGTTTCCACTTTTCCCCCATCTGCTTGCCATTAAATGATGGCCATGATATCGGACGCCATGACCTTCATGTTTTGAACGTTCTGTACGTGAGCTGTGAATAGTCTGAAAATGAGATTAGGAAAACCAGTGCGTTCACCATAGTTTCAAAAGAATAAAATGCTTAGGAGTGATTTTGCACAAAACTTACAAGACTTAGGCACTGAAAACTGCAGCATGTCCCTGAGCAAAATTAAAGAAGAGCTAAAAAGCCAAAGACATTCCGTGTTTATGGATCAGAAGACAATGCCATTAGGAGGCTTTTTCTCGGGGAGGGGAGTCTGGGGGACAATGGACACGTGTGTGCATCCGGCTGAGCCCCTTCACTTCACCAGAAACTGTCACAGCACTGGTCATCAGCTAGACTCCAGTACAAAATAAAAGATTTTTAGAAATATTTTTTCTTCCTAATCTATAGAGTCAGTACAATCCCTATCAAGCTTTTAAAAATAGCTACTGACAAAGCGATCCTAAAAGGAACAAAGAATGTAAAGGACATAGAATAATCGAAATAATTTTGGAAAAGAAGAGCAAGTTGGAAGATTTACTCTATCTTATATCAAAACTATTGCAAAGCTATAGCGAATAGTACAGTGTGATTTTGCCATAGAGAGAGGCATCCAGATAAACTCAACAGAACAGAGTCTAGGACTAAACCCTTAATTGTGTTGCAATAGATTTTCAACAAAGGCATAAAGGCAATTCAGAGCTCGAAACATGATCTTTTCAACAATTCTGTACCTCCATGCAAAAAAAAAAAACTGTATGTTTCTATCTTTAGCCAAGCCCCCAAATTAACTTGAAATGGATCATAAATTTAACGTAAGACATAAAACTGCAGAAATTGTGGAGTAAAACATAGGATGAATTCTTCAAGACCCTGAGTTAGGCAAAGAGTTCTTAGACACAAAAACGGAAGCATGATTCATAGAAGAAAGGTAATTTTGATTTTATTAAAATTAAAACCATTGTGCTTCAAGAGATGCCATGAAGAAAATGGAAATACTTGACAGAGGCTTGGAGAAAATACTCGTAAATTGTATTTGGGGAAATTGGGCCCGTAGAAAAATTCTTACAGCTCTATCAGTTAAACAACTCAACTAAAAAAAAAAAAAAAAAATGATCGGCTTCCCTGGTGCTGCTGCTGCTAAGTCGCTTCAGTCGTGTCCGACTCTGTGCGACCCTATAGACGGCAGCCCACCAGGCTCCCCCGTCCCTGGGATTCTCCAGGCAAGAACACTGGAGTGGGTTGCCATTTCCTTCCCCAGTGCATGAAAGTGAAATGTGAAAGTGAAGTCGCTCAGTCGTGTCCGACTCTTCGCAACCCCACGGACTGCAGCCCACCAGGCTCCTCCATCCATGAGATTTGCCAGGCAAGAGCGCTGGAGTGGGGCGCCATCGCCTTCTCCCTGGTGGCTCAGTGGTAAAGAATCCACCTGCCAAAGCAGGAGACACAGGTTCAGTCCCTGATCTGGGAAGATTCCACACACCAGGGCAACTAAATGCACGCTCCATGATTGCTGTGCCTGAGCTCTCGAGCCCGGGAGCCATGACCGCTGAAACCGGGCACCTAGAGCCTCTGCTCTGCAGCAAGAGAAGCCCTTGGGATGAGAAGCCAGAGCCCCACAACTGAGAGCAGCCCCCACTCTCCGCAGCTAGCGGAAGCCCGCACCGCAGTGGAGACCCGGCACAGCCGGAAGCAAGGAAATAATAACTTAGAAAGTGAACAGGGCTCTGAACAGCCATTTCACTCAGGAAAATACGCAAATGGCTAAAAAGTGCCTGAGAAGTGTAACGTCATTTGTTGCCAGTAACACACATGTTAAAATTACACTGAGGTGGCTCTGTGGACCCCTCAAGGCCGTGGTGGAGAGCACAGAAGGACGGTGAGTGGGCAGAAGAGGGGAGAATCAGTGACCCCAGGCGCTGCTGGCCAGAATGGAAGACAGAGCGGTTGCCTTGGAAAGTTTCTTGGCTATTTCTCCGAAAGCCCACATTACACTTACTGTCTAACCCAGCAAGGCCTTGCCTAGGAACCTCCCCAGAGATAAGGAGGTGTCTGCGCAGAAACATGTATGTGTAGACTTCATCATTCAGGATTTCCCCAAACTGAAAACAACTTTCAGAGGCATACATAGGTCAGAAAAATAAAAAGTGGTAAAGCTGTATAATGGAATGCTATTTGGCTGTAACAAGCAATCAGCTACTGCTGTAGGCTACACCTAAAAATCACTATGTGCATGAAGGAAGCCTGAAGAAATGCCTACATATTGTAGGGTCCCATCTGTATGACATTTCCTGAAAAGGTGCATCTCTAGAGATGGAAACAAGACAAGCGGTTTCTGGGACTTGGCATGGGATCCTGGATCAACTGGAGATGGGCACGAGGGGACTTTGGGGTGATGGAGTGTGGGGACAGGTGCGCAGACTGTGAATCTGTAAAATCAGAGCATCGTGCACATGCTGGCGGGTGTCGCTTTGTCCAGCCTCCACTGCAGTAAAGCTCTGCTCACTACCCATGTCTTCTCCCTGGAAGCGGGCACAGGGGCCTCCAGGGGCTCTGGAATCTGTGTCTGTGGTGACCTCACATCGGGGCAGTATTCTGCCACCTAGGGGCTCATGCAGCCTCTGGGGGTCTCTCTCCTCCGCCCGATGGCGTCCACTTCTCCTTTTCCCAGACGCCAACCACACATTCTGATCCGAGGACGTGGCTCCTTCCCCTGGGGGCAGGGCTCGGATGCCGCCTGCCTGATCCACTGTCCACCCTCCCCTCCAGTCACATCTCCTTTTCAGTATCCGCCACTCCCTTTCCTCTCCCACTGTCCCCCACGGAAGCCTCAGGACACACATTTCTAGGCCACGGGGGCAGATAAACAGGACCCTCTCAGCCAGAGGTACTGGTTCCCCAGGTCCCACCAGCCTGGCCTGTCTGGGAAGGAGATATGCCCACAGCTGCTGTGTGAGTCCCAGGATCCCGCCCCACACTCCCCCGAGGACAGGTGACCTGAACAAATGAGTGACTTTGAACAAAGTCGCCCAGCGAGCAGGACGGCATCACAGAAAGACGCAGCTGAGATTCTATCTCAAATAGGAACCTCGAGCAGGCCGAGGAGGCGGCGATTCCAAAAGAGGCTGACCTGTCAGCAGAGCCAGCCATGAGCATCTCTGAGAAATCTTCAGCATTTCAGAAGGGAAAGGGGTCAGTTCGCCTGGTGGCTGATACCCACCCCCCAGCAATGCCCCCCTCCCCCCGAACATACCTAGAAAACAGTTCAGCTCAGTTCAGTTTGGTTGCTCAGTCATATCTGACTCTGTGACCCCATGGACTGCAGCACGCCAGGCCTCCCTGTCCATCACCAACTTCCAGAGTTTACTCAAACTGATGTCCATTGAGTTGGTGATGCCATCCAATCATCTCAACCTCAGTCGTCCCCTTCTCCTCCCGCCTTCAATCTTTCCCATCATCAGGGTCTTTTCCAATGACTCAGTTCTTCACATCAGGTGGCCAAAGCATTGGAGTTTCAGCTTCAACATCAGTCCTTCCAATGAATATTCAGGACTGATCTCCTTTAGGATGGACTGGTTGGATCTCCTTGCAGTCCAAGGGACTCTCAAGAGTCTTCTCCAACACCACAGTTCAAAAGCATCAGTACACATATTTTAATGCAGCACATCGGGGCTGGGCATGGCTACACATGGACATCACCAGATGGTCAATACTGAAATCAGATTGATTATATTGTTTGCAGCCAAAGATGGAGAAGCTCTATACAGTCAGCAAAAACAAGACTGGGAGCTGACAATGCCTCACATCATGAACTCCTTATTGCCAAATTCAGACTTAAATTGAAGACAGTAGGGAAAACCACTAGGCCATTCAGGTATGACCTAAATCAAATCCCTTACAATTATACAGTGGAAGTGAGAAATAGATTCAAGGGATTAGATCTGATAGACAGAGTGCCTGAAGAACAACGGACGGAGGTTCGTGACATTGTACAGGAGGCAGCGATCAAGACCATCCCCAAGAAAAAGAAATGCAAAAAGACAAAATGGTTGTCTGAGAAGGCTTTACAAAGAGCTGAGAAGAGAGACGCAAAAGGAAAAACGTATCCATCTGAACGCAGAGTTCAGAACAGCAAGGAGAGATAAGAAAGCCCTCCGCAGTGATCAGTGCAAAGAAATAGAGGAAAACACTAGAGTGGGAAAGACTTGACATCTCCCCAAGAAAACTGGAGATACCAAGGGAACATTTCATGCAAAGATGGGCTTGATAAAGGATGGAAATGGTATGGACCTAACAGAAGCAGAAGATATTAAGAAGAGGTGGCAAGAATACACAGAAGAACTGTACAAAAAAGAGCTTCATGACCCAGATAACCATGATGGTGTGATTAATTACCTAGAGCCAGACATCCTGGAGTGGAAAGTTAAGTAGGCCTTAGGAAGCATCACTATGAACAAAGCTAGTGGAGGTGATGGAATTCCAGTTGAGCTGTTTCAAATCCTGAAAGATGATGCTGTCAAAGTGCTGCACTCAATATGCCAGCAAATTTGGAAAACTCAACAGTGGCCACAGGACTGGAAAAGGTGTTTTCATTCCAATCCCAAAGAAAGGCAATGCCAAAGAATGCTCAAACTACCACACAACTGCACTCATCTCACATGCTAGCAAAGTAATGCTCAAAATTCTCCAAGCCAGGCTTCAACAGTATGTGAACCAAGAACTTCCAGATGTTCAAGCTGGATTTAGAAAAGGCAGAGGAACCAGATCAAATTGCCAGCATCTGTTGGATCACTGAAAAAGCAAGAGTGCCAGAAAAACATCTATTTCTTCTTCATTGACTACATTAAAGCCTTTGTGTGAATCACAACAAACTGGAAATTCTTAAAGAGATGGGAATACCAAATCGTTACCATCTTTCACCTGACCTGCCTGCTGAGAAACCTATATGCAGGTCAAGAAGCAACAGTTGGAGCTGGACATGAAACAACAGATTGGTTCCAAATTGGGAAAATAGTTCGTTAAGGCTGTATATTGTCACCCTGCTTGATTAATTTCTATACAGAATACATGATGCTAAATGCTGGGCTGGATGAAGCACAAGCTGGAATCAAGATTGCCAGGAGAAATAGAAAAAACCTCAGATATGCAGATGACATCACCCTTTATGGCAGAAAGTGAAGGGAAACTAAAGAGCCTCTTGAAAGTGAAAAAGGAGAATGAAAAAACTGGCTTAAAACTCAAAGTTCAAAAAATAAAGATCCAGCCCATCACTTCATGGCAAATAGATGGGGAAAAAAATGGAAACAGTGACAGACTTTATTTTCTTGGGCTCCAAAATCACTGCAGATGGTGATTGCAGCCATGAAATTAAAAGATGCTTGCTCCTTGGAAGAAAAGCTATGACCAACCTAGATAGCATATTAAAAAGCAGAGATATTACTTTGCCAACAAAGGTCCATCTAGTCAAAGCTAATGTTTTTCCAATAGACATGTATGGATGTGAGATTTGGACCATAAGGAAAGCTGAGCACTGAAGAATTGATGCTTTTGAACTGTGGTGTTGGAGAAGACTCCTGTGAGTCCCTTGGACTGCAAAGAGATCAAACCAGTCAATCTCAAAGGAAATCAGTCCTGAATATTCATTGAAAAGACTGATGCTGAAGCTGAAACTCCAATACTTTGGCCCCTGATGCCAAGAACTGGCTCATTGGAAAAGACCCTGATGCTGGGAAAGATTTAAGGCAGGAGGAGAAAGTGATGTCAGGGGACCAGGTGGTTGGATGGCATCACCGATTCAGTGGACATGAGTTTGAGCAAGCTGCAGGAGTCGGTGATGGACAGGGAAGTGTGGTGTGCCACAGTCCACGGGGTCACAGAGAGTTGGATATGACTGAGCAACTGGACTGAACTGAAGTTGGGCTGCACAGCGTGAAACCCAGCAGTCGTTTTCCAGGGCCAGAGTTAGGCTGGCGAGCACCCCTCTCCCAGTCATCTCTGCAGGCTGTCCAAGCACATGGGGATCTGCAGGAGAGGAGAAGGTGCTTCTCATTTTTAGAAACACGCTGCAGACTCAGACTCCGCCAGAGCTCAAATTCCTCACCTGGATCCCCCGGGGATGCTCTTGACCACTTTTAGAATTTAAATTGAATCTTCAAACATTGTAATTATTGGCTTTCCCCTTCAAATTGAATGCATTTTGTAAAAGCTGCATTTGTGGAATACAGATTTGGAGGAGACGGATTTTTCAAAGCCCGGGATTCGGTTAAATCTAGAGAGTGATATTTTGACAGGGAAGCGTTCACATGCAGTTGCATGTCTGAGTTGGCTCGTTATTCTTTCTTGAGCACATTATGGAGAAAGTCATTTGACTGGCGGCTCGGAGACCCCACAGACCCGCGAGATGCCGTCCATGCTCTGGGTCCCGGTGATACACTGACTGGTTTGCTCCTGCCCTGGGAGATTGTTAACATCTCAGCACCTGAGGACACTGAGTTACTCTTTCCTACCTCGTCTCTGAAAGACCACCATCAGTTAGAGAACACAGGTGCTGCTGCAGAATGGATTCAGTGGCCTGAAATACTGACTCCTTCTTCCAAGAAATCACATCTCACAAAAGTACCTGAACAGTTGTTGTTCAGTTGCTAAGTCCGGTCTGAATCATTGTGACCTCATGGACTGCAGCATGCAGGCTTCCCTGTCCTTCATTATCTCCCAGAGTTTGCTCAAAACTTATGTCCATCGAGTTGGTGATGCCATCCAACCATCTCATCCTGTGTCGCCCCTGTCTCCCCTTGCCCTCAATCTTTCCCAGCATCAAGGTATTTTCCAGTGAGTCCACTCTTCACATCAGGTGGCCAAAGTACTGGAGCTTCAGCATCAGTCCTTCCAATGGACTGTAGCCCACCAGGCTCTTCTGTCTGTGGATTTCCCAGGCAAGGATAATGGAGTGGGGAGCCATTCCCTTCTCCTAGGGATCTTCCTGACCCAGGAATGGAACCCAGTTCTCCTGCATTGCAAGCAAATTCTTTATTATCTGAGCCAGCAACTGATTCATCAGCAAGACCTAATCGCTTTCATGTTAAAAACATGAGGCTTTAATGAGGTTAAGTTACTCCTCTTCATATCTAAGAAAAATGACCCAAGTACATTTTATCAGAATTTTTTAGATAAAAATTTAAATGTATAAAAATACGTGCCCTGATTGCGTAAAGTTTAACATTGAGAGATGTGAATTCACAATTAGGAAGAGTTATGCTTTGCTTTGTATAAAAACTCTGATTTCATTCGGATACCTTCCAACAGACGTAACCCTGAAAGGACTATGCGTCTGGTTAAAAGGGCTTTACCTTGTTGACAACGCTGAGGGTGGAAATGACACCAGAAGGTAAGGAGCCCTTGTTATGAGTTTTGGAAAGAGATGAAGAGGAAGCCACTGGGAAGCTGCAAAAAATGCTCGGTAATGAGGGACCTTGTCAGGCTGAGTGTGCTGCTGAGACAATTTTATGAGATGAATCAAGACAAAAATCTTCAGAGACTGTGGTCAACATAGCAGCTTATTTCCTCTGCAAGAAGAATGTACTGGAGCAGGGGCTCCTTCCCTCCCGGGGCCCCCATCTGCACACCAAGACCCTCCCGGGGCCCCATCTGCACCCCAAGACCCTCCCGGGCCCCCCCATCTGCACGCCAAGACCCTCCCCAATTTTTCTGACCTGCACAACCATCACCTGCCTCCTGCTGGGCAATAGACATGTGAAATTAAACCATTGGTTCTACTACATAATTTTCATAAGCCCTTCCCCTAGTCTCAGTAATCTGACTACTCACAGGCATTTTATCACAAGGCAAGCAACTTTTACTGCCAAGAATTTATGTTACCTAAGTTAATTGAACCCAATTATGATCCAAAGTACAATGTTTAGCTGCCTGTACTTTTCTGTCGTTCCTCGAAACAGGGACATTTATGGCTAGAGAGAATGGCCAACCACAGGCTTGCCGACAGTTTGTTAGAGATTTTAGAATCAGTAACTTGCACGTTAGCCAAAGCATGTTAAAAGCCAAACAATTATGATGATGAGATACATACTCATACTCCAGAGTACTACACAGAAATGAACATAAAAGAAAGAAATCTTTCCTGCAGCAAGAACGGGTGTACACATTTGAATCAAAGTAAGCAATACTCAGGGCACTATCTCGACCCTGGGAAAGGCAGTGGTGGACACCGGGGAGCTTTGGATGATCAGAGTCTTCAGCATATGGGGAAAATCTGGTCACTGAAGTCTGTCCCTGCTGATGGCTGTCACCATGGCGGCACAAATTCGTGATTTGGGAAGATGGTATAGAGAAATGGTAGGTGAGGAGTAAGAAGGAGGGGAGGGAGGGAGGAGGAAAGGGTGGCTGTTGCTTGATGCGTTAAGGAAATCTGAAGAGAGACCTTTTTTTTTTTAAATCCCAGATCCAAACATTGCATATTTGAACATAATTTGTTTAGTCTAGGTTATTAACGCACAGTTCAGTCACTCAGCTGTGTCTGACTCTTTGTGACCCCATGGACTGCAGCACACCAGGCTTCCCTGTCCATCACCAACTCCTGGAGTTTACTCAAGCTCATGTCCATTGAGTTGGTGATGCCATCCAACCATCTCATCCTCTGTCGTCCCCTTCTCCTGCCCTCAATCGTTCCCAGCATCAGAGTCTTTTCAAACGAGTCAGCTCTTCCCATCAGGTGGCCAAAGTATTAAAGGTTCAGCTTCAGCATCAGTCCTTCTAATGAGCACCCAAGACTGATCTCCTTTAGGATGGACTGGTTGGATCTCCTTGCAGTCCAAGGGACTCTCAAGAGTCTTCTCCAACACCACAGTTCAAAAGCATCAATTCTTCAGTGCTCAGCTTTCCTTATGGTCCAGCTCTCACATCCATACATGACCACTGGAAAACCATAGCCTTGACTAAATGGACCTTTGTTGGCAAAGTAATGTCTCTGCTTTTTAACATGCTGTCTAGGTTGATCATAGCTTTTCTTCCAAGGAGTAAGCGTCTTTTAATTTCATGGCTGCAATCACCATCTGCAGTGATTTTGGAGCCCAGAAAAATAAAGTCTGTCACTGTTTCCATTTTTTCCCCATCTATTTGCCATGAAGTGATGGGATCAGATGAAATGATCTTAGTTTTCTGAATGTTGAATTTTAAGCCAACTTTTCCCCTCTCCTCTTTCATTTTCATCAAGAGGCTCTTAGCTCTTCACTTTCTTCCATAAAGCACACTCTTGGTTTTCCCCAAAGTCCTAATTTGGATTAGGGAAGACAAGGGGAATCCAGTCTCTCCTCCTCCGTGACTTATGAGTGAAGGTTGCTCTTTGCTGAGCAGGAGATGGTTCCCAGGTTAGGACCAGACGATGCTGTGTCTCAGCAACTGAACCAGTGACGCGATGGGACAGGCAGGGCCATGGTGTCTGGCTCGGTGACTGCCTTCACACATAGCACCTCTCCATCTTTGAGCTCCAGAGCCAGGTGGGGGCGTCTTTCCCCAGGTTTAGACCCCGATAGGGAATCTGCCTTTTCTGAATGCTTGCTATGAGCCAGACACCCAAACTCATGATTTAAATGCCTCAGTGTCTCTAACGACCTCACGATGCTGGTCATCCAATCCACACCTATAGACTTGGGGCCGAGGAACACGGCCACACCTGCATGGGTACTCTGTGACGGTCTGAGGCTCCACTGTAACCCAAGTGGGACTCACTTTGAGCTCGACAACCACCAGCTCCAGTGAGTCTGCAGACCTATGCGGCCAAGCAGCTGAGGACGTGCCATCAGCAGCGGTCACCCAGTGGGGCTGAGTTCTCCTGTCTTAGTCCCCCTCCAATACAAAGCAAGTCTGGGGGGCTCAGGCCCCAGATGCCCTGGGGCAGCCCCAGCTGTGGAGGGGAAGGAGTTCTAGGCAGGGATGGAACGTGGTGGGGGCGGGGGGCTAAGACCCCCCAGGCAGACACGCTCAGCAGGACGCCACCCAGGGGACTGAGGGGGCCAGGGAGTGAGTGAGAGGACCAGGAGGCTGCATGGTGGCAGGTGTAGAGCAGGGCCTGGCGAGAGCTCCAGGAGAGCCTGGACCAAAGGGGCACAGCAGCCCTGGCCAGTCTGCTGGTCTCAGGACCGGGAGCCTGGCGGACCCTCAGGCCGGGTCCTGTGAGCGTGACCACAGACCTTCAGGCATCATCAGCCCCTCCTCCTCAGGACAAACTGCCGTGCCCGCAGAGCTGACTGTGGCGGCAAGCTAGGGGCTGGTGCAGGCCAGGCTGCAGGGCTGTGGGCCTGTGCGGCAGGGCTTCCGGGACAGTAAAGCTCGGGGCCGAGTGGGCTGCCCTGGGGGGAGCGTTCCATCAGGCAGCCTGGTCACTGATAAGGGGTCTTCCCTGCTGTCACTGTCAGCCCCAGCCCACCCCCTCGGGCCACCCCACGCTGTTCCTACTTCTCTGGGCGCCCGAGCAGCAGTGATTCAGAATAATTTCTGTCTTTGGATGGCCCGCAGCCGCTCGGCTCACTCTCTGGGGTCTGCAGCCCAGCTCTGGAGTTGGCTCGGGGTGATGCTTCCCTGGGCTCTCACACCAGCAGCTGTGCTCACTGGGTCCTGACCTGCTGTTCTCCTGTGCAGACCCTCTGTGCACGTGTGTGCATGCGTGTGTACAGGCCAATGCCGGGTGAGTGTGTGCCTGCATGTGTGTGCAATGTGTGTGTGCGTGTGCACACACCTGTGTTAGAGCTGAAGAATTGGGAGGGGCTGGCTGTCCATGGACCGCCTCACATGGTGTAAGGAGTGTGATTGGCTGTCTGGGCTGCCAATCATCTCTGCCTCTGGGGAGAGACTTCAGGGCTGGAAGCAGAAACTGGTTTCTGGCAAAATCTCCTGCATCCCGCAGTCCACTGGCCAGGCCCCGGGGTGGGAAGAAGGGGGCTGCTCAGCCACTTGCAGAAGGGGCTCCCAGGGCTGAAGGCTGAATCCTCCATGGGCTTCCTGTCGGGGGGGTCCCTCGGGTCCTGGGTGAACTGGGGAGGACTCTGGATGAACTGGGGAGGACTCTGGATGAACTGGGGAGGACTCTGGATGAACTGGGGAGGACTGGCCGCTTCCGGTGTCTGGCTCCTCTGCTGCCACTGACTTCATAAAGCTGGATGAGGCCCCAGGTTTTATCATGTCCTGAAGGCAATCTCAGAACAGAGAATGGCATTTCCTTCACTCAGGGAGGAAGAGAGGGGAATTGGGATCCCAACCTACAGCATTTTAATCAGTTACCTGGAGTACTGAGGGTCTCCCAGGTGGTGCAGTGGTATAAGGAATCTGCAGGCCTGTGCAGGAGACCCAAGGGACACGGGTTCAATCCCTGGGTTGGGAAGATCCCCTGGGGAAGGAAATGGCAACCGACTCCAGTATTCTTGCCTGGAAAATCCCATGGACAGAGGAGCCTGGCGGGCTAGAGTCCACGGGGTCACAGAGTCAGACACGACTGCACGTGTCCGTGACCCCATGAGAGTTGGACGCGACTGCACGCACACACCACCACAGCGTGTGTTACAGTTTGTGCGTCCACACATGCCTATGTGCCGTTTTATTCATTTTCATTTTCGCCTTATATTTTAGGAAGCTACTGAATTCTGAAGGATTTAGGAATGTTGATTTATGAGGGGCATTGCTGCTGCTGCTAAGTCGCTTCAGTCATGTCCGACTCTATGCGACCCCATAGACGGCAGCCCACCAGGTTCCACCGTCCCTGGGATTCTCCAGGCAAGAACACTGGAGTGGGTTGCCATTTCCTTCTCCAGTGCATGAAAGTGAAAAGGGAAAGTGAAGCCGCTCAGTCGTGTCCGACTCCTAGCGACCCTGTGGATGCAGCCTACCAGGCTCATGAGGAGCATAATTCCTTATAATCATATTCCATGTTAAAATATGAAATATTAAGACAATTAACTGAATTCTTGATGCTGCATTTAGCTAACACATTACTTTCAAAGATCTCAGCACTCAGTGTCAGTGCTTAAATATAGGTTTTTAAAACGTATTTGGTAAAGCGTGAGAGTACGTTAAAGAGCCAGGCCCTGTGATCCCACTCTGTGTGATGATGATGAAGCCTTGGTGCTATTTCGATGGGACACGTCGCCTGCTCTTCACCAAGTGACAAAGCAAGCAGCGCGGAGTTTTGGAAGGGAAGCTGGAGTTCGTGTTCCAACCTCAAGGAATGAATTAGAGCTGCCATGAAAAGCACGCGGGCGTGTTAACTGAAGGGCGTGATGTGCCCCCGATCTTGGCTGGGGGCTTACTTACATACTTGATGCCAGAGTCCGGGCTTGGAAGCCTCAAGATTAAGGACGCGAGAAACACGTCCCCAGAAACAGCTTCTCCTCGTAACAGCAAATCGTGGAAATGTCATATCCATTTTATGTTGTACCATATAATCATTCACTTGGCATACTGCAGTCCATGGGGTTGCAAAGAGTGAGACATGGCTGAGCAGCTGAACTGGATATAGTTATTTATAGTTGTAATTATATAATATTACATATTTATATATTATGTATAATATATATTATATTATATATGTATGCATATATATGTATTATACATATATACATGTATTATAAATGTATATTTTAAATTATCCATTTAAAATTATATATGAGGGAACCACGTATGTCTGTCTATAAATCGTGCAAAACATGCAGTGTGGTGTCTGCCCCGTGTCTGTTTTCCTTTGCTCTCCCCACTGAGGACAGCCTTCCCAGGGCCAACGTGGCGCCCGACACAGGGAAGTTTGTCAAAGGCCACAGCGGCCCCGACGCTTGCAGCAAGCGGTCAGCGCCTGCTCTGTACCAGAGTCTGTCGTGCCCACGCTTTTCTGTACGCTGCTCCATGCATTTTCACTTTCCCTTCATTTTTCCTAATCAATTACTCGAGAAAATTTAGAAATGTTGACTTACAAGGAATATTAGTCTTCCTTCCTCTTGGAGAACATTGAATGGATGTCTCCATCTTGAAACAGTTGTCTGACTGTCTGTCTATACTCAGCGGTCTCTGAATGAGTCACCAGCTCCACACAAACACATCGCACCCAAAACACCTCTAATTAGGCACAATGACATCAAGCTCATTAACTCGCGGCCTGTTGGTCCAAACCTCCATAGGGGTCTGGTGGCACTCAGCCGACCACAGGAGCTGTATTTGGATCAATATTTGGAACCCAGTTACTTCTTATCTGTGACTGATTTATGACACCAAAGAGACAAAGGGATGGGGATTCCCTGGTGGTCCAGTGGTTAAGGCTCTGCACTTGCACTGCAGGGCGTGAGGGTTCGATCCCTGGATGGGGAACTAAGACCCATCTTGAGTGCTGTGGTCAAAAAATAGGAAAAAATGTATGAAGGGATGGAGGTGCCAGTTGTGCCAATGGTTATCCTGACGGAGCCGCAGAGCCTGTGGTCCAGGGGGTGAGCCTGCTCCCTTTCCACGTGAGGAAATCGGGGCTCTGGTCTGGGGAGACACAGAGGGGACCCAGAACCCGTCAGAAGGACCTGGAGGCTCAGGCGGGGCCTCTCGCCCAGCAGCGGCCTCACCTCCCGCCTGCTGGCTCCTGATTTCCCAGCGCTTGGAAAACGGTACAGAACACTTGAATTCTCAACGTCAGATCAGAAACTCTTCTATTTTCCTATCATGCTATCTATCTTGATAACGTTTTGATCTAACTTACACGGCCTGAATCCCCAAAATGTGTTTTGCCAGCTGGCACGGCTTTATTGAGCTATACATCACGATGGTGACATTGCTGCTAACTAACCAGCCACAGTTACAGATGGCAGCGATGCGTTCTCGGAGACCCGGGCCAGGCAGATGATAGCAAATGCAGTTTTTTAATGGTCTTTCCTTATTTGGTTTTGAAAATGACAGAATATCAAACAATGTGTTCCATAATTCCAGAGACTAATAAGACCGGAAGGTTTTGTTTTCTCATTAAAGATGAATGGCATTGACATTTAAATGGATCACTTCCAATAGGTCCCTGGGACTTCACTCAGGTAGTTATTAAAAATAGTTTCCAGCACATTGCAGCCCAGCCACATACATCTAGACGTGTGATTCACAGGGAGAGAACCGTGCCTGCTCATCATTTCTGCCTTGCTGCGGCTGCCACGGGGGTCGTCCCAGAATCCCCTGGGAAGAGCGAGGCTGGGCCGGTAAAGACTGTCATTCCAGTGAAGGTTCCCTTAGAGCCTGGAGTGACCCTGTCGATGTGGCCGGTCCTGCCCCAGGGAGTAGGCTGGCCTGTCTCCTCATCTCAGGCTGTTTCCCCGACCATCTTTCTCATGCCACAGCTCTAGCTCCAGAGGACCTGCCTGGGTTCCAGCCTGGTTCCAGCCCCTGTCCCCTGAACATTTGTCTCCCTGGGTGTTGAGCCCAACCTGTGTTAACAGCAAATCTCACAAGTTGGAGTAATACACTGAATGATGGTGCGCCTACTGCTCTCCTTGCTGATGTGGGTTGAACAGTGTATGATCACCACGTTTCAAGAACAAAAGCCTTCTTTGCTTGCTGCCCTCAAGGACTCTGGAAGTCTCCATACATTGAGTTACTTCTTGGGCTCCTCTCCTGTCAGAGTTTGCTTTTCATCACACAGGAGCTATGTCGGCTCTACTCTATCTATTTGTCCAGCTGGTTGCAGCTGTGACACTATAGGTAATCACACACACACACACACACACACACACACACACACACACACACACACGCAGACATCTGGTAGACCCACTGGTCTCTTGACTCTAGCTGAATGTTACACAAGGCTTCCCTCATTGCCTCAACTCCGAACCTCCAGTGTCCCCTACTTCCCGGCTGTGGAGCCTCCTTCCTCAGAGCCCAGCAGCTACAGGTGCCTCCCTCGGCCAGGGGCTGTCCCCCTGCATATCAAAGACCAGGAAAACCTCGACCTCACCCTTCCTCCCCATGGCTGCATCTCTCTCTCAAGATGCTCCACCTCTTCCTGTTTCAATGCAGGCAGCTCTGTTTCGTCCCTTCTGTGGGATGATGTTTCCCCTCTCACTTCTAAAGGTTCTCAGCAGAGAGACAGAAGCCGCTGTCCGTGGTTCTGCTCTGTCCTTGTCTCCCTTGGAAACTGGCTTCCAGACTTCACTCTGCCGGCGCCGATTCTTGAATCCGAGTGTCACTAGCGCCATGGTCTGGCCTCTCACTCTCGTGGCCACATAGGTGTGATGGCCCTCCCTGCGCTCACCTGAGTGCGTGACCCCCGCACAGCCCCTCCCTGCTCTCACCTGAGGGCCCCTCTCCATCACAGCCCCCCGCCTCTGTGCTCACCTAAATGGTGACCCCCGCACAGCCCCTCCCTGCACTCACCTGAGGGCCCCTCTCCATCACAGCCCTGCCCCCCATGCTCTCCTGAGTGCGTGTCTCCACCACGCACTGGTACAGGTGGTGAGTGTCCTGGCTGGTGTCCACAGGGCTCCCCAGACCTCTCTGGTCAATTTCCTGGTGGCTCCAGCAGTGGGCCAGTGAGGGGGTAACCCTGAGTCAGTGTTGAAAGGACACAGCCATTCACGCTCACTTAGTGGTGAGCTCGGCTGGCAGGCTGGTGGCCCCGATTCCTCCTCCTGCTCTAGCCCAGCACCCGGGGCACAGAGGACCCTGTGACACCATGTGCAGCCCGAGAGCCCGGGCTTGTCTCACCCTGAGTCCCTCCCTCAGGGCTCCCTCCACCCTCAAGTCTGCGGCCAGGTGGACTTGGCCTGTGCCTCTGGGCTCCAGGCCCCCCAGGCCTCTCAGCACTCCTTTCCCAGAGCCCAGGCAACCTTCCCACTCCTCTCTGCAGATGTCAACTGAACTAAACACACCCTAGACCAAATTCACCACCTCCCCAAGGTCACTGCTGATTCACTCTCTCCGTGAAGCCACAAGCACTCTCTCCATTCCAAAGACCTGTGAGAGGTGTCCAGCAGTGAGATGTGACCACATCACAAGGAGCTGGCAGCTGACCAGGGTGGAGGCCCTCCCAAAGGGAGGGAGGGGTAGGGCGAGCAGGAGTGGGGAGGAGAAGCAGGTGGAGCAGGGCGAGGTCAGGACGACAATGCCCTGCTGAGCACCCCGCCCCGGCCCTGAGCCCTGGCTGCCCTCGGAGCTGATGGTATGGGCATCAGGACTCTGAGGTCCCTGCCCCGTACTCGCGTCTTCCTGGCTTCAAGGAGAAGTTAAACAGTGCATGGTGGGATGTGCAAGGTTAGAGCAGTGTGGTGGCCATCCCAGCCCTACAGGGGGAAGGATGAAGGACCAGCTCCAGGTCTGAAGGAGGGCCAGGGAGGACCACACACTGCCCCTGCTGGCTTCCTCCCGAACAGGCCAGCCCTGTCTCGGTGCAAGGACTTTCGTTCAGAAATGCAAACAACACAGCATCCATTTGCTGAAATCTTCCAGTTCATGTTTTAAAAAAGCATAATTAAGGGTTTAATTAGTTCATGTGGGGCCACAGGTGAGTGTCATTAGTGCAATGCCGGGCTGCACCTGGAACTTGTAAATGGTTTTTTTTCCTCCTGCGCTGAGTCTGATCGACTGTAGCCAGTAAACTTTTCCCAATTTAAAGCTGAACTTCAAGTAATAAAGCTGGCTACGTTTGTTTTTAATATGAGGAATTAGAGCCTGATGACGGCAGATCACGCTCAGGCTCTGATTAGTTATGGGAGCCACAGCCTCCATCGGCAGATCCTGGAGAAATTACACAAAAGCAGGTGGAATGCGGTTGGAAGGAGCAAGGCTGCTTAGGACACACATTTGGTGCAACTGTAGCTGTTTCTAAAAGGTAAAGAATCCAACGATCACTTTCAGGAAAGAGAAGCGACGATAGAGCCTTCTCTGTTGCAGAAGAAGACATTTTCTCATGTGAGATCCCCTTGTTGTATGTCTCAGCATCTGTAACTTGCATCCCTAGCCCACATCCATAGCCTACAGGCCTAGACTACATCTTCAGCCCACATCCTGGGCCCAAACCTGCATCTGTAACCTATATCCCTAGCCCACATCCTGAGCTCGTATCCATAGCGTATGTCTCTAGCCTGCATCCCTAAGCTGCATCTCTAGCCTGCATCCCTAATCTGCATCTCTAGCCTGCATCCCTAAGCTGCATCTCTAGCCTGCATCCCTAAGCTGCATCTCTAGCCTGCAAGGAGAAGCTGACCTTGTGAACAGCATGCTCTAGCAGCACCCATTGCAGAGTCTCAGAAAGAGGGGCCAGGCCCATCCTGAGATGCTTTCCAATCCCAGGTCCCAAAGACAGGCCTGGACCCCTTTTCACCATCATTCCAGGCTGCCAGTGTGTCCAGTGAGGGGGGAGATGTATCATAAATCAGTATATCTCTCGCACTCACAGGCACGTACACTCATGCATGAATAAAGGAAACCGGGGAATCAATAAATTTTAACCTGAAAATATAAAATATGGCTAAATGTGCAAGAAGGGATTTATAGTTAAAAATGCAAGTTTTAGCGATTTTACATTTTGTTTCCCGTTTCTGTTTCCAGTCTCTGTAAGCGACAGGCGAACCGTCTGTGCAGACCCAGGCAGCTCACGGGACGGGGTGTGTTTCTGCTCCCCCTGCTCTCCAGCCTGGCTCCAGGCTCTGCTGCAGCCAGGGCAGTCTTGCTGAGGGGTCTTCACAGCTCTCTGTGCTGCCCCCCGACCACGGGGGCCCCTTCATATCCCCCCCGCTGTGTGCTCAGGGTCTGGCACGTGTTGAGCCCTCATTGAGCGTTACATGAATGACTGCACCGAGCTAAAGAGTAAATTAGTCCACGCGTGTGCATTTTCCAGAGTTAAAGCTCTTTCCTTGTGACGCAAGCTTGTTCCTTCAGGCATCATTCTTTCTTTTTTCATGTGACAAATCCAGAAGGAAATCCTTCAGGCTCTCCGATCTTCTTGGAGCCTTCCGGCTGGCGTGGTGGCTCTGCCTGGAGGCCAGCATGACCCTGATTCCAGCAGGTGCAAACCCCGATCCCCTTTCTGCTTCCTCGAGATCCAGCCTCCTCCTCTGCCTGCTCTCTCCCTCACTGTTCACCTGGTTACAAAACCAGGAGCCTGGGCGTCGTCTCCTGGTTCCCTCTCTGCCTCCCACCTCCCATCTGTCACATGGGGGTCCACACTGCTCTCCACCCCCTGAGGTGGATTTGGGAGGCCTCCTGGTGAGTGCAGCCACGGGCAGGCATCAGAAGGAGACAGACAGTGAGGGGACAGTGAGTTGGCCTCCTCTCTCCCCTCTCCTCCATGCTCCACCCACCTCCCTGCCGCTCCTCCCCCTTCCTTCCCCCTCCCCCTTCTGCCTCCCCTGCGTCCCTCTGGGTCAGCAAGGGTGACTTGACTCCTTTCTTCAAGACCAGGGTGCCTATATGTGACCCTCTATGGGGCATGTCCAGGACAGAGGAACTAGAAAGGGCCCATGACAGGTGACCCTTTGGTTGACAAGGTGATGCTGGGCTGCTTAAGAGTATTTCTGACATAAGAACCAGGTTGCAGAGACAGCAGAAGGCTGGTGCAGGGCTTGTCGTTGGGCCCAGTGAGGGGAGCAGTCAGCTACATAAACCGAGGGCCCACTGAGGAACGATAGTGTGAGGTCCCCCATTCAAAAGCTATTAGGGCTTTTAGGATGGCAGTAACAGAGCCCAAGGCCAGTGGCGGGCTCTTGGAGCACCAAGCTCATTCCCTGTGTGAGCCCCATGCCAGGAAGCCGGCCATGCCCAGAAGCAGTAGCTCGTTTCATCTGAGGGTGGGCTTTGGACTGAGTGAGCAAGGTTGCTGAGGGATGATCCAACCCAGGGCCGCCCTGGGCCCTTCCTCACCCCGCAAACAGGGGCACATCAGCCATGAAGCGTGGTTATGTCTCAGAAGAGACGGGTGCTCCTCAGAGCTCACGTTCAGACTCCGCACCAGGAGTCAGAAATCCCGCTCCTGCCGCCAGCATCTCTCATGTGGAGGCACAGCTGACCTCGAGGGGCTCCTCTGAGATCCTTCTCTGGGTCTGGGGGCACGCGGCCCCAGCCTCCAGAGCCACTATGCCCCTGACCACGGACTTCTGCAAAGCTCGGCTTTTAAGGGCTGCATTTTTAGGGTGAGGCAGCATGCACGTTTGCGCGTAATTTACACTTAGTTTATGTCCAGAGTGTTCTCTGAAAGCAATTCTACAGGAACTGTCATTTTCCCATTTTGAAATTTACTGCGTTTTTAAGCTGACTTTTGATTAAAAATGCCTTGTTACATTTCACTCTGGTGAAGTCATAGATCAAGAGAGCTGCAACATATTTCCAAGGTCCTAGAGAAAACACTGCTGGTAACTTCAGTAGCTCAGATCATAAAAGAGGGGAGCTTTGCTTGTGTCTTATGTAACAGCATAAAATAAGGGCTGCTTGCCTGCTACTTTTGTAAATAAGATATGATTCCCAAGGGATGGAGATGTTCGGCCCTTTGGGAGGATGGTGCTTTGGGAGGACGGTGGTTGGTGGTTCCTGGCTTGCGCTGGTGACACTGTGATTGAACAGCCGTGGGACAGGGGTGAATGTCTGGGTCTTCCCCTTAGACTAAATGTTTCCAGTTTGCTGTTTTACATTGTGATTTGGGGTTAAGGCTTAGAAAGAGAGGAGGCAGGAGGAGGTAGATGGCAGCAGTGCCCGAGTTCACTCCAGAGAAGGTGCTAGGGAGCTGGGTCCCACTGACCACGGTGCTGGACACCACAGCTAGGTGGCAGGCAGCGTCATCCTGCCGTATCCAGACCCCGTCCCCACGTGGGCTCTGGCAGGGGGCATCCTCCCGCTGGGAGCTTGTCCGCTTCCTCACCCAGGCCTGAGACATCCAGAGAAGGAAGCCACCTAGACTCAGCACATGCTGGCCGGGGACTGTGTCTACCATTAAAGAAATGTGTATTTTGAAATTAGCCAAAAAAGGGGCTGGGCTGCGGGGCCTTGCCATTGTAAGCTTTTTATAAATACTTAGTAAAACCCTAATTTAGAGCATGAAGTGACTGCGGTGCCTTGCATTTGAATGTGCAGGTAAGTACAATCTAAGTGCCAAGCCTGGAGAGAAAGCGCACCAGCTCTGTTTCAGTTCTCACAAGGGCCCGTGGGGGCTGAGTGAAGGGCAGTTGGGCCAGGGTCCTCCCACCAGGAGGGTCCATGCCCTCCCCGGCAAGCTGGTCTTTCCTGCGCCCCGCGCCAAACCCGAGGAAGATGCTGCAAGAAGTATCTGGAGGCAGGTGAAGAGCGGGGCTGCACCTTGGCCTGGTGGGGGCTGGAGAGAGGCAGGAGGTGTTGGGGGGTAGAGCCGGGCCTGGGCAGGGGCCTCAGGAGCTCAGACTGCAAAGGCATCAAGCCCAGCAGATCCCAGCCAGAAGCAGGAGAGTCCCTACCTTGCTGGGAAAGGGGTTCGTGTAGGAATGTCTGTGCCAAACACCGAAGTCACGGAGGAAAGTGGGTCTGGAAACTGCCCACAGGAGCCGTTGAGTCAGGGGGTCTGGGAGGCGCACTGTGGCCCGAGTGGTGGTCCAGTATGGAGTCACTGGGGGGGACACCAGGCCCTGAGACCCGCGGGCGTCCCCAGTATCTACTCGGCCACGGACTTGTTAATGTTCACAGAGGAGGCTGAGCGTTTCGGTGAGTAATGAAGAAGAATGCGCGAAACAATGGAAGGCTGGATGACTCCGCGGGAAAGTAGAGGCATCAGTGCACGTGAAAGAGAAAGGGACAGAGGACAGAAGTGAGAGGGGGCCGAGGAGGGCAGGAGGGGCTGGAAGGGAGCCAGAGCAGGGAGGGCAGGAGAAAGGAGGGGAGTAGGCCGTGCCCAGGGGACGGGGTGGGGTGTCTGCGTCTCGGCTCCGCCCCGACCTCTGCTTCTCCTTCCACTTCGGAGGGCAGCGGCCAGAACCCCCTGCAGGAGAAACCAGGGTCCTCATGTCCTGCAGACGATGCCCTGTGGTGACTGTACGTCCAAACACGGACAGTGAGCCCAGCCACCTCCCTTGCCTGGTGCCAGCAGCCGGGCGGGGCACTGTGACTGTGGGTCCCTGGGGAGACAGGCGGGGCAGGTGGTGCAGGCTGTGGGTCAACCCCCGCCTCCCGACATCCGGGTGGACCCCTGCCTTCCCTGTGAAGCAAGACCCAAATACATTCCTGGGGGTGGATTCAGGGGGAGCCCCGCTCACTAGCAAGCAGGGAGGCTCTGCTCCCAGGCTTCACTGGAGAGGAGGGGTTGCCTGGGGAGCGAGGCCCCAGCCCCGCAGAGGGGCTTCAGCTCACGTGGCTCTGAAGCCCCCCTGTCCTGGGTATCCCTGAAGGACAAGGGACCACGGAGGGCTGTGAGCAGAATGGGGACCGTTTGTCCTCCTGGGAAACAGGCTTGGGAGGCACTGGGATGGTCTGGTCACAGACCCGAGAAGGGAAAGCTCAGGTCTGAAGACGGGTTCTTCACCACGGAGCTCTCGACGTGCCCGGAGTCCACTGAAGGCTCACGGGCCCTGGAGGCTGTGGGTCTTAGTGGGCGACGGACAGGCCGAGAGTGGCTGCGGCCCATAGGACGTGAGGCCCAGGAGACCTCCTGTGGGTGCCCAGCATGGGCAGGTCCAGGGAGAGGCAAGGCTGCTCAGCTGGTGCTTCTGATCATTTTCCTCTTTCTTATTTTCCACGTGGGCAGGGCTGAGATGGTGTTAGAGCTAGGATGTGAGGGGCTGGGGTAGAGGTGGGTGGTGGGGAGCTCCGGGTTTTCTGTTTCCCTGAACCCACCAGCTCTCCCAATTCCCGGTCATTCTTCCTCTGAGAAATTTCAAAATTTATATCACTTATAGTATAAGTGTTGTAATACTTACAATGGTTTTTTGATGGAGATAGCGGTAATGCCACAACTTAAAAATGATGGCAATTTTAGTGTTCTGCGAAATTGCTCTTCACAATGGAAATAAATCAAGTGGTTAGAAGGGAGCCTCGGATGACAGGCATTCCCGGGGCCCCCGCGCGATGCAAGGGTGTCATCTGATGGATCACGTCTGCGTCCCCTACCCCCAAAGCTGTCTCCTCATCCTCATCACATATTCAGAATTAGCATACTCAACCAGATGTGCAGGTTAAAAATTGAAAGTTGGGTAGGCATTTCAGCCCAAGCTCTTTTTCACTGGGTTTGCCTCAAACATTAATCAGTCTTCCATTATAAATGGCTCAGATGTGGAGCAGAGCTAGACGGGTTTCAAAGACATCCTTCCCTAACAAGTATGCCCTGATAGTTCCTAAAGCTAAAAGGGTGGTACATGACAGAGGAGGAAAAAATCATTACAGTCATTAAGGACTGTGGCTTTGCTTTAAAGGCTGCTGAGAACCTGGAGACTGTGGGCACTCCCCTCGCACGCCTGGGAAGCCGGCTCCTTCTTTTATTCATAAGCCCCTATTCATTAGCCTCCTGTGATGGATCTGGGCGGGCATGGGGTGGGGTCTTCGCCTCCACAGGAGCCGCCTCTGAGGCCTCTGCTTTGATTTTTTATGTTTAGAAACAAAGGTTTCAGCACTGTTCCCTCACTAGCAGACACTTTGCCTTTTCAAGAAAAGCAGTTTCTGGAAGAAACCAATGACTAACATTTTTGTTATTGTTGATTAAGACACAGGTGCCTAGCAGCCTCCAAAGGTGCAGGGCTTGAGTTCAGAATCAGCGGCTCCTGGGCTTCAGCCCCAGTTCCAAGGCTGCTGGAACCTTCTGCTGGGCAAGTGTGGGCTGTCTGTGGCCCCCGTGAGAAGACTTTGGAGGAGCCCAGGGCCTTGATGGACCTTCACCTTCCGGGGCGCAGCCCCTCCCTGTGGAGCCGCAGCCTCTTTCCTCCAGCTGCGTGCACTCTGCCACGGCGAGGGATGTGCGGGCAGGTGGGGAGAGGCCAGCCTGATGGGTGGCCACCTGGCCTCAGGGCTTCTCAGTCTCTGCGGCCTCAAAGTACGTCTGAGCCTCTCTCCTTGTTGCGCCGCTGCTGGACACACAGGCGGATGTGTGCACAGAGGCTGCTCTGTGACAGAGCAACCAAGCGGCCTCCTGTCGGAGCCTTCCCAGGACAGAGTCCCCCCAGCCCACATCCTCTGCCTTCCTCTTGCTTATAGAGAAACTTCAGCCCCCTAGGCCTTCCCCGAAAGAGCAAGTTTAATCAGAGAAGTGAGAAAATGCAGAGACAGAGGGAAACAGTCAAGCAAGACAAAATAGCCAGAGCTTGGCCGTTTAACAAGTCAAGGGCCTTTGCACCTCCTTCAAGGGCTATAGTATCGTGGTTTACTCTTATCGTACGGCGTTAAAATAATACTCTGAGCCGTGTCCTGTCAGCTGCTTTGCAGATATGGAAACCCCCGCCACGTGGGAGAAGCCGACTGCATGCTGCCCCCCAGCAGTAGGCCCCAGAACAGCCGGAACCAGAAAGTTGATGATGGTGACTCCCAGTGACCTCATCACCAGCCAATCAGGGGAGGGCCTATGAGCTGGCCACACCCCCTCAGACCCCCTCCCTCATTCTCTCTTTGAAAGCCTTTCCCCTGACGCTTTCAGGGAGTTCAGGTCTTCTGAGCACGAGCTGCCTGGACTCCTTGCCTGGGGCCTGCAGTGAACTCTGCACTTCCTTCCCCACAACCTGGGCGGCAGACGGGCTTCACTGCAGGCAGGCGAGCAGACCCCAGTTCAACTCAGTGACAATGGCGGTTCTTACGCTGTCAGAGGCCTCTTCCTTTAAACAAGAAAAGGAAAAGGCAATAGGAACAGTGAAACAGCAGCAGCTAGCAATCTGACCCACTGCATTCAGTCCAGTTCCCAGGCTTAGGTGACATTTACTGTTAACCTTGTGTAGGAGGTGGACTTAAAATACATGCATCAATATATTGAAAGAGGAACCTTGGACCTGCAGAAACACACTCCCCTGTCACCCTCTTCACAGTTGTGTTCTTGGGAGCGGGGCCGGTTGGCTGACTTTCTTCTCATCTTGCTGACTGATGTGGAAAAGTGATATTCCATGATTGCCGGGTCTACCCAGCCCCTCTGGCTCCGGTGATGACCCCCTCAGGTCCCAGCGATGCTGGAGCCTCAGTACGTCTCAGATCTGTGGTTCACTCCACCCACACTTTCCACCAACCACGAAGCATTTAGTAACTAATCTTCAAGCAGTGTAAAGGATTCAAGATCCTCTAATAAGTCCTGTCACTTTCTCTTTTCTCACGAGAAAATCTGTTCTTACCAATCTTCTTGAAATCCCTTGTAATACACACGAAATTAAAAACAGAGGTCAAACAGTATGGAGCAAAACCCTGTGCAGTGGTGGAGATTCTTACTTGAAATTGGATTTCACAACATGGTTGACAAGATCACTGAATTAAGCGATTGTCAAAATATTTGCTGTTTGCTCAGCAGATGCAGGCCCTTTATTCCTTGGAATTTAAAATAATACACAGTTCCCTACCACCCACTGTGATCAAAACTGCAGAATTAAACAGTGATTTCACACTGTTTTCAAACTTAGTATTTTTTGATCTAAATAGATTCATCAGGCTGAATCATCTGTATTCAGCTTCCCAGGTGGAGGAGACATTTCTTTCCATCATCATCACGTGTCAGAGTCCTTACAAGTCCCCCAGGAAACAGGCCTGCTGTGTGTGGGTCTCGCCCCCTCACAGGTAATCTTTCTGTCTGTAGGTTGGTCAGGAAACCCTGGCCTGGGCGCCTCCCTTGGAGACGGTGGTACAGAGAGGGGCCCGGGGATGCTCTGAACATGTGCACACACGGAGCTCTCGTTCCTGGAGACACTTCCCCTCACGGAACCGTCAGTTCCCCTTCCACCTGTGGGTCCTCAGTCCAGCAGGCATGGGGCAGACATGAACCAAGCCTGTGGGATGCAGGGGGCAGCTGAGCTCGGTCAGCCCCGGGCCTGCTTGGAGCCGCGGGTTCCCAGACACTAGGTCAGCCCCCGGCCTGCTCGGAGTCGTGGGTTCTCAGACGCTTGGGGACAGAGTAAAGTGAATCAGTTATGTATATATGTACATCTGTCTCTCCATATAGATAAACATTGATTGCCCTCAATTAATGTCTCCATTTGATCACTATCAACTTCAGCTGGCCTACCTGACCATGGAGCATTGTCCAGCAGGAAAGACCCCTCACGAAACCTCACAGAACTCGCAGCCCATTTCTGACGCACTCGGTCAGTCACAGCGCCTTCCATTCACTGCTTTGTGTGTGTTTCAGGCGTGCGTTGATCTGCCTGAGAATAATAAAACATAATACACTGAAAATGACTTTCCTTCCATTTTCAGTATTGAAATAGCTACACAAAAATTCACAAATTTTGGTAAGTTTCTCTTGTTTTAATGCACACTCATATGACAGATGTCACAAGACAATCTAACCAAGTTGTTCTGAATGAAGCTGAAGGCAACTAAGTGCTTTCAGGTCCACCTTATGGAAAAAACAAACAATCTTTTGGCCAGCCCAGCATTCCTCCCTTCTCTTTCAGGTTTGCTGCTGCTAAGTTGCTTCATGGTGTCCGACTCTGCGACCCCACAGACGGCAGCCCACCAGGCTCCCCTGTCCCTGGGATTCTCCAGGCAAGAGCACTGGAGTGGGTTGCCATTTCCTTCTCCAGTGCGTCAAAGTGAAAGGTGAAAGTGAAGTCGCTCAGTCGTGTCCGACCCTCAGCGACCTCGTGGACTGCAGCCCGCTAGGCTCCCCCATCCGTGGGATTCTCCAGGCGAGAGCACTGGAGTGGGGTTGCCGTCGCCTTCTCCAGTTTCAGGTCACCCTAGCCTTTTTGCGGAAGGTCATGCTCTGCTCCTGGGCTCGGCTCTCCGTCGCTTGCGCAGCGAGGCCCCTCCTGTGCACGCTGGTTAAAGTGCGTCTGCCCACCTGGCCCAGGCGCCGGCCTCTGCAACCTCTCTCAGTGCCTGGGGATTAGGCGTTTGTTCGCCACCGCCCCTGGTCAGCAGCGGAATGTCCAGAGTTGCCTGCACAGGGCTTAGCCACAGTCCATGCCCAGTGAGACCCGCGTGGGGAAGGATGAATCAGACTCTTGAGACCACAGAGACTTTAATCTTTACCAGAACTTCTCAAGCAGCCAGGCTGGGTGCTCACCGCAGAAAACTCTCCTTGAGCTGAGTCGTAGCCCACTTACTGTTCGGATTATCTGAATTCTGTGTCTGGTTGAGGACAGTTTAAAACTCAGATCGATGAGAGCACGAGTTCTTCCACATGCGTCATGGCACAGAGCTTCTAGATCTGTCTGTTCAGCTCAGTGCAGTTCAGTCGCTCAGTCGTGTCTGACTCTTTGTGACCCCATGGACTGTAATACGCCAGGCCTCCCTGTCCATCACCAACTCCTGGAGCTTGCTCAGATTAATGTCCATTGAACCAGTGATGTCATCTAAGCACCTCATCCTCCGTTGTCCCCTTCTCCTCTTGCCTTTTTTTTTTTTTTTTTTAAAATCACTCCTAGTGATTCAAACAAAGGGCATTTACCTCTGTGTAGGGTTAATTCTTCTCTAGCGTCAAGACATCCCGTGACACAGGCGATGATCAGGCTGCGATAGGGAGCAGAGTGCATTTCCAGAGCCTTCCTTCTTCATGGGCCTGGCTTCCCCTCGTGGCAGCTGTGGGCACTCCGCCAAGTCCCCACTGGCACCTGTGAAGGTAGAGTTCTTTACACTTAGGGCTGGGTAGCAAGAAGCAGCTGGTGGTTGATCCAGGATCCGCGTCGCCCCTGGAGGGGGGTGAGTGGGTGCTGACGCCACTTTTCCTGTGCCCGGTCAGCATCTGTCCATCCTTCCAGAGGCCCGGGGAGCCCAGTGGACAGGTTAATAGCATTCCGTTTTCTATTCATGCTGCCCTCGTGTTCCGTATGATCATTCTGACTCTCCCATTTCAAATGGCCATGATGTCCCATTCATTCCAGTCACTTATCTATTGTTTTCAAAATATAAATTTGAACTAGACACACAGACATACACACAGGCATACTTTTCCGCACCAACCTCTGTGCCTGCCAGGAGCAGACCTCCAGTAACGCTACCTAGAAGGAATTGATTATGTCACCTGATATTTTATTTCAGTTCAGCCTTGGTATTCTGTCTCCACGTTAATGGAGTGAACACTTGCCTGTAAACGAAGAACTTGCCTTACCTTTCCTCAACCTTTAGTTGCCAGCACAACATTTGAACAGTGCTTGGCTCATCATAGCCACTTAATCAGGCCTTGACGACACGCGCAATGCATGAAGCCACAACTGCGCGCCTCCCCACACGGCTGTGATGTGTGGATTTGGTGCAACGACTCTATTAACGGTCGTCATCTGGCAGGACGTGGATAATCAGGAAAGCACTGTGACGTCTTATTTAATAAGCTTTTGTATGTGTGCGTGCCTGTGTGTTCAGCCACTTCGGTGGTGTCTGGCCCTCTGTGGCCCTGTGGACTGTCGCCTGCGAGGTTCCTCTGTCCATGGGATTCTCGAGGCAAGAACACTGGGGTGGGCGCCACGCCCGCCGCTTCCTGACCCAGGGATGGCATCTGCGCCTCTTCCATCTCCTGCATCGGCAGGTGGGTTCTTTACCACCAGTGTCACCCGGAAAGCCTGCATTTGTACACAGCATTTAATAAATAAAATTGTTTTTTTCACATGAGTAAAGTAGGCACTTTTCACTGGGATATGTTTAATCTTATCAATTTTCACATTACGATGTAGATGTATTCTCACTAACTATCATAAAATCTAAAGTGAGAAAACATCACAAATATAAAAATAAAAGCCTAAAGACCAAGAGCGATTATAAGCACCGGCGAATATCCTGAGCCCAGTACCAGGAAACTCGGCAGATCCTATTATGAGTAATTGGAATGCACGCGATAGAGTTTTCAGTGAATACAAGGGTACTTTGATGTTAGGAGGGGCTTCCCTTGTGGCTCAGCTGGGAAAGAATCCACCTGTGATGTGGAAGACCTCGGTTTGATCCCTGGGTTGGAAGATCCCCTGGGGAAGGAAAAGGCTGCCCTCTCCAGTATTCTGGCCGGGAGAAAAGATTCAGATACAACTGAGTGACTTTCTCTTTTACTTTGACGTTAGAAAGTGTTTTGATGTGCTCTGGACTGTCAGATGGTTTTGGAGTAAATGAAAAAGCACTGTTTGGTGATGTCAACAAAAATTGAAGGGACATTTCATAAATTGGACATGTATGGCTCTTAACAAAGATTCATTCAGTTCCTAATCTAGGAAGAATTTTTTTTCAACGAGAAAAGGAATTCATATCAATGCTTCCAGGCAACATGAGCAGTCACAGTAAGGATTGCAGGGTTTGAAAGTTTGAAACAGAGGAGCATGGTTCCTGCCACCACAATTATTCGATATTAGTATTCTCATTCTAGGTAAAAATTAAATCATGAGGAGAAAGATGTCCTGGTATGAGAAGAGACAAAATATCACAACATCTTTTGAGCAGTCTATTCAGAAATCCAAGCTACTAAAATAAATATCACTTGGAGGGCTAAGGAAGTTTGATCACTGGCTGGTTAAAAACAAATTTATAAAAATTGTCTACATGTCAAGAACAAATGTATTTGAAAACATTTCCAATATATTGGCACTTATTTATAATGGTAATAGCAAATGGTTATGGGGCTTCCCTGGTGACTCAGACAGTAAAGAATCTGCCTATAATTCAGGAGACCCAGGTTTGATTCCTGGGTGGGAAAGATCCCCTGGAGAAGGGAATAGCTACCCATTCTAGGATTCTGTTCTGGAAAATTCTATGTACAGAAGAGCCTGGTGAGCTGCAGTCCCTGGGGTTGCAGAGAGTCAGACACAACTGAGAAATGGAACAATAGCAAGTGTTCAGGGGCATGTTTATCGAGAAACGTGGATGGCCAAGCAAAGAAGGACCACAGAAAAAGCCCGGGAGCCTCAAGCCCGCAGAGGGGCAGGCGGGCTGTCCAGGACACACGCGAGAGCAGCGAACAGGCGGCAGGCCGTCTGGAGCCCGGGGTGGGGGGTTCATTTCACACACACTTTGCTGCGCGGCGCGCACGGAGCAGTCACAGCTGAATGACGAGTAAAGAGAAACAGCTCTCAAACTGTATGTGTAATGTGACCTCAGTTCCGTTTAAACGTGTAACTGTGTGTCCGTGGGTGTAGCTGTGTGTGTTTCTGTGCGTGTGTGTCCATGTCTGGGTGCCCAGGTGCCCGTGTGTGAGTGTGTGTGTTGTGGGTATAGCTGTGTGTGTTTCTGTGTGTGTTTGTCCATGTCCTGGTGTCCATTTCCCTCTGTGTAACTGTGTGTCCGTGGGTGTAGCTGTGTGTGTTTCTGTGTGTGTGTGTCCATGTCTGGGTGTCCATGTCCCTGGGTGTGAGTGTGTGTGTTGTGGGTATAGCTGTGTGTGTTTCTGTGTGTGTGTGTCCATGTCTGGGTGCCCAGGTGCCCGTGTGTGAGTGTGTGTGTTGTGGGTATAGCTGTGTGTGTTTCTGTGTGTGTTTGTCCATGTCCTGGTGTCCATTTCCCTCTGTGTAACTGTGTGTCCGTGGGTGTAGCTGTGTGTGTTTCTGTGTGTGTGTGTCCATGTCTGGGTGTCCATATCCCTGTGTGTGAGTGTGTGTGTTGTGGGTGTAGCTGTGTGTGTTTCTGTGTGTGTGTGTCCATGTCTGGGTGCCCATGTGCCCATGTGTGAGTGTGTGTGTTGTGGGTATAGCTGTGTGTGTTTCTGTGTGTGTGTGTCCATGTCTGGGTGCCCATGTGCCCGTGTGTGAGTGTGGGTCCGTGGGTGTAGCTGTGTGTGTCACTGTGCGTGTGTGTCCATGTCTGGGTGCCCATGTGCCCGTGTGAGTGTGTGTGTGTTGTGGGTGTAGCTGTGTGTGTCGCTGTGCATGTGTGTCCATGTGGCTGTGTGCTGTGATATCACCAGACAAGCGCTTTGTTTCCAGCTTGGTGGTTTGGTGTCCACCTGTGATTTTATTTCAAATTTAAAAATGTGATCATTCAATGATCTCCTTTTAGCAGCTTTCTGGGCTCTTACTGTATTTAGCTGGTGCCTTTTGAATGCATTGTAGGGAAGGAGCCCCCAAGCAGGAGATGGTCCCCTCAGTGAGACCCACGTGAGCATCGTGTGAGAGGCTCAGAGGAAGAATTCCCGCGGGACGACGACTGTGACAAGCGCGAGCTTCTGCAGCCTTTCTGGACGTTTGCCTGTCAGACGTCTCCCAGCTTCTTTAGTTCTACTAACCCTTTCCTTCTTCAGGAAAAGATCAGATCCTTCAGTTCAGTTCAGTCGCTCAGTTGTGTCTGACTCTTTGCTTCCCCCATGAATCACAGCACGCCAGGCCTCCCTGTCCATCACCAACTCCCAGAGTTCACTCAGACTCACGTCCACCGAGTCAGTGATGCCATCCAGCCATCTCATCCCCGGTTGTCCCCTTCTCCTCCTGCCCCCAATCCCTCCCAGCATCAGAGTCTTTTCCAGTGAGTCAACTCTTCACATGAGGTGGCCAAAATACTGGAGTTTCAGCTTTAGCATCAATCCTTTCAATGAACACCCAGGACTGATCTCCTTTAGAATGGACTGGTTGGATCTCTTTGCAGTCCAAGGGACTCTCAGGAGTCTTCTCCAACACCAAAGTTCAAAAGCATCAATTCTTCGGTGCTCAGCCTTCTTCACAGTCCAACTCTCACATCCATACATGACCACAGGAAAAACCATAGCCTTGACTAGATGGAACTTAGTCGGCAAAGTAATGTCCCTGCTTTTGAATATTCTATCTAGGTTGGTCATAACTTTTCTTCCAAGGAGTAAGCGTCTTTTAATTTCATGGCTGCAATCACCATCTGCAGTGATTTTGGAACCCCCCAAAATAAAGTCTGACACTGTTTCCACTGTTTCCCCATCTATTTCCCATGAAGTGATGGGACCAGATGCCATGATCTTCGTTTCCTGAATGTTGAGCTTTAAGCCAACTTTTTCACTCTCCTCTTTCACTTTCATCAAGAGGCTTTTTAGTTCCTTTTCACTTTCTGCCATAAGGGTGGTGTCATCTGCATATCTGAGGTTATTGCTATTTCTCCCGGCAATCTTGATTCCAGCTTGTGTTTCTTCCAGCTCAGCATTTCTCATGATGTACTCTGCATAGAAGTTAAATAAGCAGGGTGACAATATAGGGCCTTGACGTACTCCTTTTCCTATTTAGAACCAGTCTGTTGTTCCATGTCCAGTTCTAACTGTTGCTTCCTGACCTGCATACAGATTTCTCAAGAGGCAGGTCAGGTGGTCTGGTATCCCCATCTCTTTAGGAATTTTCCACAGTTTATTGTAATCCACACAGTCAAAGGCTTTGACATAGTCAATAAAGCAGAAGTAGATGTTTTTCTGGAATTCTCTTGCTTTTCCATGATCCAATGGATGTTCGCAATTTTATCTCTGGTTCCTCTGCATTTTTTAAAACCAGCTTGAACATCAGGAAGTTCACGGTTCATGTACTGCTGAAGCCTGGCTTGGAGAATTTTGAGCATTACTTTACTAGCGTGTGAGAGGAGTGCAATTGTGTGGTAGTTTGGGCATTCTTTGGCGTTGCCTTTCTTTGGGATTGGAATGAAAACTGACCTTTTCCAGTCCTGTGGCCACTGCTGAGTTTTCCCAATTTGCTGGCATATTGAGTGCGGCACTTTCACAGCATCATCTTTCAGGATTTGAAACAGCTCAACTGGAATTCCATCACCTCCACTAGCTTTGTTCATAGTGATGCTTTCTAAGGCCCGCTTGGCTTCACAGTCCAGGATGTCTGGCTCTAGATGAGTGATCACACCATCGTGATTATCTGGGTCATGAAGCTCTGTTTTGTACAGTTCTTCTGTGTATTCTTGCCACCTCTTCTTAATATCTTCTGCTTCTCTTAGGTCCAGACCATTTCTGTCCTTTATTGAGCCCATCTTTGCATGAAGTGTTCCCTTGGTATCTCTAATTTTCTTGAAGGGATCTCTAGTCTTTCCCATTCTGTTCTTTTCCTCTATTTCTTTGCATTGATCGCTGAAGAAGGCTTTCTTATCTCTTCTTGCTATTCTTTGGAACTCTGCATTTAGATGCTTATATCTTTCCTTTTCTCCTTTGCTTTTCACCTCTCTTCTTTTCACAGCTATTTGTAAGGCCTCCCCAGACAGCCATTTTGCTTTTTCGCATTTCTTTTCCAAGGGGATGGTCTTGATCCCTGTCTCCTGTACAATGTCACGAACCTCATTCCATAGTCCATAAGGCACTCCATCTATCAGATCTAGGCCCTTAAATCTATTTCTCACTTCCACTGTATAATCATAAGGGATTTGATTTAGGTCATACCTGAATGGTCCAGTGGTTTTCCCTACTTTCTTCAATTTAAGTCTGAATTTGGTAATAAGGAGTTCATGATCTGAGCCATAGTCAGCTCCTGGTCTTGTTTTTGTTGACTGTATAGAGCTTCTCCATCTTTGGCTGCAAAGAATATAATCAATCTGATTTCGGTGTTGACCATCTGGCGATGTCCATGTGTAGAGTCTTCTCTTGTTTTGTTGGAAGAGGGTGTTTGCTATGACCAGTGTGTTCTCTCAGCAAAACGCTATTAGCCTTTGCCCTGCTTCATTCCATATTCCAAGGCCAAATTTGCCTGTTACTCCAGGTGTTTCTTGACTTCCTACTTTTGCATTCCAGTCCCCTATAATGAGAAGGACACATCTTTTTTGGGTGTTAGTTCTAAAAGGTCCTGTAGGTCTTCATAGAACCATTCAACTTCAGCTTCTTCAGCATTACTGGTTGGGGCATAGACTTGGATTACTGTGATATTGAATGGTTTGCCTTGGAGATGAACAGAGATCATTCTGTCGTTTTTGAGATTGCATCCAAGTACTGCATTTCGGACTCTTTTGTTGACCATGATGGCTACTCCATTTCTTCTGAGGGATTCCTGCCTGCAGTAGTAGATATAATGGTCATCTGAGTTAAATTCACCCATTCCAGTCCATTTTAGTTCGCTGATTCCTAGAATGTCGACGTTCACCCTTGCCACCTCCTGTTTGACCACTTCCAATTTGCCTTGATTCATGGACCTGACTTTCCAGGTTCCTATGCAATATTGCTCTTTACAGCATCGGACCTTGCTTCTATCACCAGTCACATCCACAGCTGGGTATTGTTTTTGCTTTGGCTCCATCCCTTCATTCTTTCTGGAGTTATTTCTCCACTAATCTCCAGTAACATATTGGGCACCTAATGACCTGGGGAGTTCCTCTTTTGGTATCCTATCATTTTGCCTTTTCATACTGTTCATGGGATTCTCAAGGCAAGAATACTGAAGTAGTTTGCCATTCCCTTCTCCAGTGAACCACATTCTGTCAGACCTCTCCACCATGACCAGCCCGTCTTGGGTTGCCCCGCGGGCATGGCTTAGTTTCATTGAGTTAGACAAAGGTGTGGTCCTAGCGTGATTAGATTGACTAGATTTCTATGAGTATGATTTCAGTGTGTCTGCCCTCTGATGCCCTCTTGCAACACCTACCATCTTACTTGGGTTTCTCTTACCTTGGGCGTGGGGTATCCCTTCACGGCTGCTCCAGCAAAGTGCATCCGCTGCTCTTTACCTTGGACAAGGGGTATCTCCTCACTGCTGCCCTTCCTGACCTTCAACGTGGGATAGCTCCTCTAGGCCCTTACATTTAAATAAATAATTTCTTTATGTGAAGTCAAAGAAAAATGGTAAGAAACATCCATGGAAACACGACAAATTGCAGTGGGTCGATAGCTTCCTTAGATAAGCAAAAATTCTGGGACAAATGGGCAATAATTTGTTTGGAAAACAGTGGAAAGAATGGTGTATAAATAACAAATGGAAAGGAAACACTTGACAATTTGGGTCTTTTTACTTGTTTTCTGCATATCTTGCCTTGGGACCCACGTATCACCCCCACTTCAGACCGCGGCCCTCAGGGGCTCCCCCTTTTCCTCCTACATCTGCACAGTCTGACCATGCTCAAGAGTCTGGAGTGCCATCCGGCTGGCGAAATCCTCACAACCCGATCTTGAAATCACAAACGCCCTCACCATCCAACACAGACAAGTGATCATTAATTCCCCAAAGTTAAATTTCAGATTTACCACCATCCTGCTCAAGTCAGAATCTACCGCTCCTGCCACCCCAGGCTTTGTCTAAGGAAGCGGCTGATTCCACAGGTTCAGAGGTCTCGTGTGCAAGAGCAAACACGCCCGCACTAGGGGTTGGACAGATAGCCCTTGCCCGTGAGTGGCCCTGCGCTCCGGCCCTCTCAGTGTGGGTCCCTGCCTCTGGTGGTCCCACACCCGGTGCTTCACCACTGCATGACCTGCCAGCCCCTCTGTCTGGGGTGAGGTGCCGATGCCCCTGGAGGTGGCCTTAAAGGATGTAACTGGAGCGTTCTCCAGGGTGCTGGAGGCGGGAACCGGTGCAGGCGTCACCAGAGGACGGGCCTGCCTTGCAGAGCCAGTGTGTCAGGAGACAGGATTGATCAGACGTGAAGAGGAACGTGGGGAGGAAGCAGAAAGCCTGAGGGAACTGGCTGGAGCGGAAGAGGGGGTCAGAGGTCAGGCTCCACGCAGGGCTGAGGCTTCTCCGCTGCAGGCTGCTGGCCCCAGGGGAAAAGACCATGAAGTGGAGCACAAGCCAAACAAGACCCTGCGGGCCAGGCCATTTCTGTGCAAACTCACTGAGCTTATAAACTCGAGACCTACTCACAGGAAAAACCCTGAAGGCAAAGGAACTGAGTCTGCGGGGAGTGCCCGCCCTCTGGTCTCGCTCTGAGCCTCCGGATTAGGTAAATTCTGCATCTCGACTTCCTGGAAACCAAGGGAGGGGCCCGGAGGCGGGACGCGTCTCTCCCATAGTAATGAGATTGCAGCGCAGTCTGGATGTTTCCCCTTCCTGACTCCTTCCTGCATTTCTCTGGCAAAGTCCCAGACCTTCAATTTTTTGCACGTTCAGAACAAATGGAGATGGTATTTTCAAATGAAAAAGTGGAATAGACATGCAAATCATCTGTGCTCCCACCTCTCCCCTCCCCTTATACAGAAGACATGCTGGTTGAGAGGAGCAGGAACTTGAAGAAGACAGTGCTGCCCGAAAGCGATGTGCGTTTGACAGGAGTTGGGGCCACCCCAGGCGGGGGGCTCCAGGGGTCCCAGAGGGCGGACAGGGGATCAACAGGGAAGGAAGCCCAGCATCACCAGGCCTAGTGCTTCTGCGGAGGCCAGTCCTCTCACCTCTTGCCAAGCCACCTCTAGCACACGCTTTCCTCGTTAGGGCTTCAAACAACAACCGTTCACTATGCCCTCCACACCCAGGGGATGCCTGGGGGTCACCTGGTTGAACCTCAAGTCAAAGATACAGGGCAGGTGAGCACCTGGAGCCAGAGATGCAAGCCAGCACCAACTGAAACCCTTTTTCGCCAGAGCCTTCCGGCACCATCCTTGCATTCAACCCTCTGCAGAGACTTGGTGTAATCAAATGCTCTAGAAAGAAAACAAACAGAAGCGTAGCTAGCACGTGAAGGAACATGAACTCATTCGTTTGGTAATAGCTATTATTACATTCATGGTGAGCTTAAATATGTCCAAGGTAATGCATATTCATTTCAAGCAAATGTTAATTAAACAAACTACTGTCTACTTTTGGGGTTTTTAAATGGTTGTCTACCAAGCTGAGACAGACTGAAGTCCAGAAATGACAGAACTTTGTATTATTTACCTTATGTGTTCAGGGAAAACGTCCCGCATCTGACTTGTGTGTTTCATTGTTGATATAAATATCTGCCTAGCTAACTGAATAATTTCATACTAGTATTGAGCATTCATTTGTAATTCCAATAAAAGTCAGAAAATCTGACCACAATTTGGGGTGGATTTAATTATCCTATCTTTGGAAAAGGGTGTCTCCCCTCTTTTAGAGATGGAAGAATGGAAACGTCTCTTTGAGTGTTTGCTCTGTGTCAGTCGAGGCCTGGCAGACAGCATGCAGTACAGCTAATATTTGAAGGTCAGGCTATAGGTTGTAAAGATCCAGACTGTCCTCATAAGCAATTGTCCTGTATTCAGAAAAAGAAAACATAGAGTGTCATGTTGTAAGAAATGGAAAGGCACCTCTTACCACGTGACTGAAGCCTTTGGCACTGCCGATCTCTTTCTCACCGGAAGACAGAGCCGGACACAAGTACCGCCTCCCTGTAGCCCAGGGGAGGTGGGGAAATGCCAGGAGCCCTGGGCAGGCTCAGCTTTCCAACCAGAGTGTCGCAAAGGGGCAGAGGCAGGGCTGCACCCTGAGTCTGGGGTTTCTCATTTTGCAGTGATGAACACCAGGAGGAAAGGCCACAGAGTGGGGCTGGAGATGAGTCAGCGCAGGAGAGGGGCAGCTTCCTGCTCTGATTCGTGCCCCCCGCGCTTGCATTCACGCTCTGCCATCCTGCCTGGCGTGGCCAGGCAGCTCCCTTACCCTCTCCGAGCCTCAGTTCCTTCATCTGTTAAGTGAGAAACGCATGCACCGTGACTAACACTCAGCAAGCACTCATCATTCTGATGATCTTACTGGAGACCAAGATCTGTAGATTCCCTTCAGCCATGTCACAGAGTCCTGGAACGTTTGCATTCACAATACGGCCACTTTGAAGGCCTAGGCTGTTTATTCAAGCTTCAAAGGGCCCACTGGGTTGCATGTGCGCATGAATCTAAGGCCGCTTTTTCACTGGATGTACAGCCAGGGGCAGCTTTTCCACACAGCAGCAACAGAGCTGCCTCCTAGGTCCTTGATTTTGTTCAATACCAGCCTTTTCCACAGTGTCTTGGCCCTCAAAGCCGCTGGTTCCAGCCATAATCTGAGAAAACAAGGTCTCCTAAACTTGAATGCTGGGCGCATTAAATGGTGACGGCCGAGGGCTTTGGAAGCAGCTTTGACCCAATGTTCTGGCCGAAACTTGGGCAGCTGCCCAGACTCAGCTGCTCCAGTCCCTGTAAGACAAGTCCAGTCTTGACATCTCTGTGCAGCCACGAAGGGAAAGCCTTCCCTCCCTCATCCCCCTCTGGAGTCCTCTGTGAAAGTGTGTGTTCCCTGGGTTGTGTGTTGGAGGCTGCTGGAAGCCCAGGCTGAGATCAGGGCAGACTCTCCAGGCAAGCCTGGTCCCAGCCCCTCCACTGATCTGTGGGAACCTCAGTAACTGGTTTCTACTAGTCTGTCTGGCCAGCTCTCTTAGGCAACATGCATGGGGGAAAGGGGCAAACAACAGAGAGACTACTGGGCCAGACTGACATTTATACCCAAATGCCCACAGCCCCACTCTGGCCCCTGGTGCAGTGGAGGCATGCTGGACACGGTAATACAAGGAGTCCTGTCCCAGGTATGGCTGACCCTGTGTCTTCTGTGTCTGTAGATTGCTGTCTGGTGTCTGCCTGTCCCAGAATGCAAAATTAGTATAAGCAGGCCTTAGCAGGTCCTGTGAGCTCCAGAGGGTGTGAGATAAGCAACATGAAGAGTCAGGCCTCTGCTCTGGAGGAGGGGGGGTATTGTGCAGCTGGAGAATCCTCACAGTTGTTCCATTATTGAGTTGTTCCATTGGTCTATCACTGCTGAGAAGACCAAGTAGAAACCTTCCCCCAAGAGAATAAATAAATAAAAGTTAAAACAAAGCACAGCTACATCTTTGGGGGGGGAGCAGCGGCAGAGAGCAGAGACTTAAAAATATAGGGATAGTAGTCATCACTATTGTGTGGAGTCACTCAGTCGTGTCCGACTCTTTGCAACCCCATGGACTGCAGCCTACCAGGCTCCTCCCTTCATGGGATTCTCCAGGCGAGAGTACTGGAGTGGGTTGCCATTTCCTTCTCCAGGGGATCTTCCCGACCCAGGGATCAAACCCGGGTCTCCCGCATTCCAGGCAGATGCTTTAACCTCTGAGCCACCAAGGAAGACCAGTCATCACTATACATCTCTTTAATTTATCAAACGGGCCCACATGAAACTTACCCAGGCCATGGCAGAAGACGGTCAATACGGCCACGGATTCAGCCACGTCGCGCCCGATGCAGCTCTGGGCCGGAAGCGGTCTTTGCAGGAGCAGGTTAGTGCACCGTCCAGCTGCAGTCCATGACCAGTGACTGGGTGGAAGCCCTCTCCTCCATCCCCTTCAGGAAGGAGCTCGTGAGTGGTCTGTGCTCACGAAGGGCAGACAAGAGGGCATATTTAGGGTCTTGTGGTGACTCTCCAGAGTCCAGGGCCACCTGAACCCCCAGCGTCCAGCACCACATGGGTCTGTTATGCCCTTTAGCTGTGTACAACTCTTCGCGACCCCATGGACTGCAGCAGGCCAGGCCTCCCTGTCCATCGCCATCTCTCAAAGCTTGCTCAAACTCATGTCCATCAAGTCAGTGACACCATCCAACCATCTCATCCTCTGCTGCCCTCTTCTGCTATTGCCCTCAATCTTTCCCAGCATCAGGGTCTTTTCCAATGAGTCAATTCTTTGTATCAGGTGGCCAAAGTATTGGAGCTTCAACAGCAGCATCAATCCTTCCAATGAATGTTCAGAGTTGATTTCCTTGAGGATGGCCTGGTTTGATCTCCTTGCTGTCCGAGCGAATCTCAAGAGCCTTCCTCAGCACCACATTTAGAAAGCATCAGTTCTTTGGCAGCCTCGCCCTTTTTATGGTCCAATTGTCACATCCATACATGCTACTGGAAAATCCACAACGTTGACTAGACAGACCTTTGTTGGCAAAGGGGTGTCTCTGCCTTATAATATGCTTTATAATATAATAATAGGTTTGTCACAGATTTTCTCTCAAGGAGCAAGCGTCTTTTAATTTTGCGGCTTCAGTCACTGTTCGCAGTGATTTTGGAGCCCCAGCTACGCCCATGATGTGTAAAATCAGACCAGTTGAATGGGAGGCAGCAAGTTCCCTGGAGGGCCTAGCAGGTCCCGTGAGCTCCAGAGGGTGTGAAGCAAGCAACACAGAGTCAGGCATCTGCTCTCTGGGGGAGGGGGTATCTTCAGGGGCTCAGTGGTCTGGAGCATGCTGGGAAATTCCCTTCTGAGCAGAGAACACACTGCAGCTATATCACCTTCCACAAGGAGAGGAGCAGGGAGTCGGTAGGCTCCACGTTGCCCCCTGGGAATGCTGCTCCAGGGTGCTGAGCCGGGACCTGGCCCAGAGCAGGGCAGGGCTCGCAGCAGGTCCAGCTTCTGCTACAGGCTGCCTTGCCTCTTGGGCTCCGTGAGCAGGTAGACCCGGTGTCGAACCAGCAGTATCTGCAGTGGGGAAGCACACGGTGGCATTTGCGGCAAGCCTCAGGAGGAGAATCTAGGTCTCTTGAGTTCCGGAGCACAGCCAGGGCATCTGCAACAAGCACTGTACAGCCTCTGGGAAAACTGCTAGGGAGCCTTGAGGCCTGGAGGAGACGGAGCTCCGGACCGCGGGACAGCAGGGGCCGTGGGGCCAGAGCTCCACCGGAGGAGCAGATGCTGCGGAGGAAGCCAGTGTTAAGGGCAGGCAGGCCTGGCAGCTGTGCACCTCGAGACGGAGGAGCCTCCTGGATGGGCCACAGTCCAGGGGGCAGGAGCAGGGCGGGGAGGGGAGGAGTGAGTTTGACCCGAGTGTGACCCTAGTCTCTTCCTTAGCGAACAGTCACGGTTCCCTGGTGAGCTACTTCCCCGGTGGCTCAAACAGTAAAGAATCTGCCTGTGATGCGGGAGACCAGGGTTTGAACCCTGGGTTTGCCAGTTCCTCTGGCGAAGGGAATGGCAATCCACTCCAGTATTCTTGTCTGGAGAATTCCATGGACACAGAAGCCTGGTGGGCTACAGTCTGTGGGGTCGCAGAGAGTTGGACACACACAAGCGACTAACACACACCCATGGTTCCCTGGTGGCGGGCTTCCTTGTGGTCTCACAGGGACATCCTGAGCCAACAGTGGGCTGCGGGTTCACCCTCACCCCACCCAGAACAACCCTGAGGAGCAGTGGAGAGCCCCCCAGAGAGCAGAACTCGGAACGTACCTGATCGTCCAGCCCTGGGCCCAGCATTGCTGAGACGTGGTTCCGATCCACACTGAAGGCCTGCTTTCCTTTATGCTGATAGCGGAGAATAAGATCTCTATTCCTGTGTGTCTGTGTGTTTTCAGCCAGGGTTTCCGCAGGCCCCTGGGTCGGGGGAAGCGGTGGGCTGCAGTCGGGGCTGGTTCTGGCACCTGGTGCTAGCATGCAGTGCTGACCGAGAGACCAACGTCAAGTGCAGCCCCTTCACTGGTCCTTCCAACACTGCCCGGGGGCGTACACGGCCACGAACACTCTGGCCCTGGTCTCTGGCTCCGTGGAGTAGGTGCATCACAGAGGAGGAACCCAAGAAGCCCGTGGTGAGTCGTCCTGAGAAGGGTTCCAATCAGAGAGGTCAGCTGCCTGAGGTGATTGTCAACTCGGCTTGAGTGCTAGAGGCCAGCAGCACCTGACTACTAAGCCTGCATCCCAAGAAGTTAGAGAGAATCCCGAAGAAACATTCTAAAGCACCCCACGTGGTTCTTTATTCTCTTTTAAATTATCCATAGGCACTTATATTTATTATGTGAGCTATTTTTAGAAAAAGCATTAAATGCACTGCAAGGGTAGCTGAAAGCCTTAAATTGTTGCTAAAAGTTAACCAGAGGTCTAAAATGAAATTTACTAATTTCACTGTAAGTGCATTGCCATTTATCCCATTTCTTAATGGAAAATAGTGCACAATAACCTTTAAAAGTTAATACTTGGAGGGAGAGAGTAACGGCCAAGTAGCATTTTTTTTTTTTTTTTTCAGTTTCAGTAAATTACTTTTTGCCCGGAGCTCAAGAGTTCTGGTAAGAGTCAGGCCCCGTGTACCCGAGGCTACATATTTTTCTTTCATTTTTCCATGAGACTACCTCCTGGGGTAGATGTTTCGCCCTCCAGGTTGTTACCAAGGCTGAGCAGGGTAAGCATCCTGTACCCAAAAAGTGGTCCCTAGCACTTTCTCTTTTAAAAGGTTCTTCTTACCTTTATCAAGGTTCTCAGTTATAGAAGATTACAAAGTATCTCTGTAATCGTCTCATTAGCATGAGAAGAATAATCATGCTCATTTCAAAATTCAACTATGACGAGTATGGTTAACTCAGAAATAAAAACCAGAGATAGTCACTGTGAAGAATATTGTGCCTGTTATTTCAGAAGTCTTCCTGTACGTGAGATATCACTGTTCTTGTGCAGGTCACCTAGCAGTGGGTAACGCCGTGTTCTGCCTGACTGGCTTTGTCTGTGTTTTATATGGATTAGTTCACAAGACACAGGAAGCCATGGGATTTGCCCAGAGTTGCCCCAGACCTGGGTCTGACACAGACACTCTGACTGCCGAAGCCCCCTCCCAACCAGTCCTACCTGCTAGTTATGGAAACCGCAACTACAAAGAAAGATGTCTCAGTAACACACTCGGGAGCCTGGATTTGTTTTAACATCACTGCGTAGCTAAAGCATCTTTTCGTGTCATATTTTCAAATTATGTTTTAAAGTCTGCAAAACACAGCACTTGTAGAGATGACCAAGAGCTCACGTCTGCAGTCTTCTGTTCAGGGATGCGTCTGTTTTTTTTTTTTTTTTTTTTTTTTTGTTTTTATTTTATTTTATTTTATTTTTTTATTTTTTTAAATCTTTAATTCTTACATGCATTCCCAAACATGAACCCCCCTCCCACCTCCCTCCCCATAACATCTTTCTGGGTCATCCCCATGCACCAGCCCCAAGCATGCTGCATCCTGCGTCAGACATAGACTGGCGATTCAATTCACATGATAGTATACATGTTAGAATGTCATTCTCCCAAATCATCCCACCCTCTCCCTCTCCCTCTGAGTCCAAAAGTCCGTTATACACATCTGTGTCTCTTTCCCTGTCTTGCATACAGGGTCGTCATTGCCATCTTCCTAACTTCCATATATATGCGTTAGTATACTGTATTGGTGTTTTTCTTTCTGGCTTACTTCACTCTGTATAATCGGCTCCAGTTTCATCCATCTCATCAGAACTGATTCAAATGAATTCTTTTTAACGGCTGAGTAATACTCCATTGTGTATATGTACCACAGCTTTCTTATCCATTCATCTGCTGATGGACATCTAGGTTGTTTCCATGTCCTGGCTATTATAAACAGTGCTGCGATGAACATTGGGGTACATGTGTCTCTTTCAATTCTGGTTTCCTCGGTGTGTATGCCCAGCAGTGGGATTGCTGGGTCATAAGGCAGTTTGCTGGGAATGCAAACTAGTACAGCCACTATGGAGAACAGTGTGGAGATTCCTTACAAAATTGCAAATAGAACTACCTTATGACCCAGCGTCTGTTTTTTGAACCGTTGTTTTCTTTTATACCCAGTATCAGGAAGACTATCGTGTTATAAGCTTGTGCGTGAGCTTACGGTGATGCTTTTGTTTGATGAATGTCAAGGAGAAAGCCGGCCGTATCAAAGAGCGTGCATGCATTTCATTTTGTTAAATGTTGACAAACTGACTTTTAACTCCCAGCAATAAACAACGGGAGTGGCTCTTTTCCCAAATCCTCACTAAATGTGAGCGTCATAAGTCTTTTTCTTTAATCTTTGCTGATCTGACAGAAATAGTAGTGGTAGCTAGTGTTTTTATTTGCATTTCTTTTAAAAATTTATTTATTTCTAATTGAAGGATAATTGGTTTACAATACTGTGTTGGTTTCTGCCATTATTTGCATTTCTTTGACTATTAGCAAGGTTTCGTGTCTTCATATACATATTGACTCTCTGTCTGGCTTTCGCTAGGAATTTTTTACCCTTGTTTCTTTTAATACTGACTTTTAAATCTTATTATTTTGTAAGGTCGCCTTCTGTGTGAAGGATATTGTAGGATTAGTATACAGCAATTAGAAGCAATAAAGTCGGTATCATAAATCAACATAGATTATAGAGTTGAATGAATAAGGAAAAACAGAACAATGCCGATGGCACTCCATTCTGTGTAATTAAGATAACACATGGGTGAGTTCTTTCGGAAATGGTGGGCAAGTTAATTTAGATCGACACTGCCACTGAGAACGATTAGAAGGGCTGGGAAAACTGTGCTGAGGAAATTAAGGAAGACCTAATTAAATGGAGGGATGCGTGCAGTGTGTGGACTGGAAAATTTAATATTGTAAAGTTGTCGGTCTCCCCTTATTTATCTACAGAGGTAATGCAATGGCAATCCAAATACCAACAGGTTTCATTTGTTTGTTTGGGATTTTTTTTTGGTTAATTTTTAAAAATAAACTAATGGGAAAATCCTAAAATTTATATGGAAATGCAAAGACCTCATTCAAGGCCATACTGAAGAAAAAGCAAAAAAGTGAGAGAACTTCCCTCATATTAATATTTATTTTCAGTGAGATTTAAGAAAGTTTGTTATTGAACCAAAGATAGACCTAAAGTTTCAGTACAAATCTGTGTGTGCAGAAACTCAATTTATGGCAGAAGTAACACCACAGAACCCAGGCAAATCCATGGGATGGCCTACTGGCTATTCCTACAGGAGGAAAATGAACTCTGGTATTTCCTTCTAAACACAGAAAGTAATTCCAGGTGGATAACAGTTTTAAATGTGAAAGTTAAGAGTAAAATTTTAGGGGCATTTCCATTTCAGGGTGGAATCAAGCAGTTGTAGTGTCAAGGCTGCTACTGAGACTGATACGAAAACCCAAGTAGCAGTTTGCAGGGTCAGAGGGCTGCAGGAGCTCCGAGAAGCCGAGTGACCGGACGCTGAGAACAGAGGCGCCTCCTCGCTGGTCCTCTTGCCGATTCTGGACACAAGGGAGGAGGCAGGATTTGGGCTCTATGATGAGGAGGTGAGCAAAGCCCTGGGAGAGTCTCGGGCTGGAGACTGAGAACACAGACCCGGGGCCTCATGCCCGGCTGGCACCCCGACTCGCAAGCCTCTGCAGAGCAGGGAGGCCCTCCAGCAGAGTGCAGGGTTGGCGATACAGAGCCCAGGACCCACCAGGGGAAGATGTGTGGGGAGCCTGCTGGCTCTCCGTCACACGCCCTGGAAGAAGGGACAACGGCGGTGCACTGCACCTCGGCCTCGACTTTGCCTAGTTCTGGCTGGCGCGCTTGGCTTTATGCAGAAGCCCAGCAGTCAGTGTTTCCAGCTCTGCAGGCCACGGGGTCTCTGTCACCACAACCCGTGCCTGCTGCTGAGGGAGAGACGCAGCCACAGACACCACGAACGTGGCTGCGCTCCAGTAAAACCACTTATGGCCGGGGAAGCTTCACGGTGGGTCTCCTTTAGACTTGGTGAGAACTATTTTAAATGGAACAGCTGTCGTGGACACATGTCACGTCTGGCCAGGGCAGGGCTGCCGGTAGGCAACCCTGGGTTAGATGAAGGTGGTCAGTCCACACCGTGTCTGTCTAGTAGAGGCAAGATGAATGCTCTCTGGCTTAGATAACACCCTTGGGATGTTGTATACATAATCCTGTATCTACAGTGTCTGGCATTAGATTAAAGACTGTGAGCCCTGGGAGGACATAGAGTCATATGATACAAATAGAGAGAAAAAGGACAATAGAAAGAGACCCAGGGATAATGCAAACAAGTGTTGGCCTTAGCAGATAAGAACTTTAAAATACCAGTGACTGGACTTCCCTGGCGGTGCAGTGGCTCAGAATTCGTCTGCCAGTGCAGGGGACGTGGGTTCCATTTCTGGTCCGAGGAGGTTCCCCATGCTGTGGAGCAGCTGAGCCTGTGGGCGACTAGTATGGAGTCCACTCGGCGCAACTCCTGATACCTGTGTCCCCAACAAGAGAAGGACGCCACTGCAGTGAGAAGCCCCCATTCTCTGCAACCAGACAGAGCCCGCGTGGAGCAACCAAGACCCAGCATGGCCAAAAATAAAAAATTAGTAAAAATAAATATTAAAAAAGAGTACAAATGAACTTATTATCCACAAAGCCAAAAGAGAGTTACAGGTTAGGAAACAGACTTGTGGGTTAGCAGGGAGCAAGGAGGGGAGGGGAAATTGGGAGACTGGGATCGACTCACACACACCGCTGTGCGTAAAACACATAGCTAGCATGGACCCACTGTACAGTGCAGAAGGCCCTGCTCGATACTCTTCAGGGGTGTGTAGGAGTCAGGAATCTAAAGAAGAGTGGACGTTTGTGTTTGTGTAACAGATTGACTTTGCTGTATGCCTGGAAGTAACATAACATTGTAACTAATTTTACCCAAGTAAAATTTTTAAAAATGCTAGCGAATAATATCTTCAAAAACAGTTAATATATAGCAGTGTGTATATGTCCATCCCAATCTCCCAATTCACCCCTCTCCCTCTTACTCCCTGATGACCAGAGTTTGCTCTTCCACACCAGTAAGTCTAGGTCCTCTGCGCTCTGTTTTTAGATTCCACATACACGTGATACCATAGGATATAAGGACCTATTACGCGGCACAGGGAACTCTGCTCCACGCTCTATAATGACCCGTGTGGGAAAGGCTCCAGGAAGTGTGGATACATGCACACGTGTAACTGAGTCAGTGCTGCACGCTTGAAATGAACACAGCACTGTAAGTCAGCTACATGCCCATACAGACTTAGAAAGCAAACTAACAGGTGGGCCAAACAGATGGATAGGTTCACCTGTCAAATGAAAACTCTGGAACTGAAGGATACAATGTGAACAGTTAAGGGTCGGTTTAAGAGACTTAGACATGGCAGAAAGCAGGTTGTGTGAAATGGATGGTGGCAGGATTCCCAACTGAAGCACAGGAGGACGACTAGCCGAGGAAATGTAGAAATGTCAGAAAACAACGGAAAGCAAGTGAAAATGCCTAAGATCCTTGTAACTGGCATTCTAAGCAGGGCATAGGCTGTTTCGTTTCAAAGAAGCTACATTTGAAGAAAACCTAATTTTATACAATTTGAATTTACAAATATAAAATTTCTGTGAAATGCAATGGTGTAGACTCAAAATGACTCATGAAAGTTGGAGAAGAAAGAAGTAAAATAATAACAAGCAAAAATAATCCAGGCTCTTCATGATAGAGATGCTGAAAACAAGGGAGGTCTTATAGGAGCATAAGAAACACTGCCTTTGCTGGGGCAGCTGTGGGGCTGACAGACGACTTCTCAGCAGGTACGGGGGAAGCAGGAAGCAGAGAACAGGGTCAGCGCCACCAGCAGAGGAGAGCGGAGCCCACCGGCCCAGAACTCTGCATCCAGTAAAAAGATCCTACAATCCTGTGTGTGCGTGTGTGTGCGTGTGTGCCTGTGTGCATGTGTGTGCGTGTGTGCGTGCGTGTGCGTGTGCATGCGTGTGCATATGTGTGTGCGTGTGCGTGTGTGCGTGTGCACGTGTGTGTGTGCATGTGTGCCTGTGTGTGCGTGTGTGCATGCGTGCCTGTGTGTGCGTGTGTGCATGCGTGCGTGTGCGTGTGTGTGTGCGTGTGTGCGTGTGTGTGTGTGTCTGTGTGTAGCTGCTCAGTCATGACCAACTCTCTGCGACCATACGGACTGTAACCCACCAGACTCCTCTGTCCCTGGAATGTTCCAGGCAAAAGTACTGGAGCCGGTTGCCATTTGCTACTCCAGGAGATCTTCCTGACACAGGGATTGAACCCACGCCTCCTGCATTGCCCGAATTGGCAGGCAGATTCTTTACCACTGAGCCACTTGGGAAGCCCCTTAAACTCTGAATGCAAAATAAAGATATTTTGTGAAAAAAAGAGAGGATTTATTACCAACAGAGCTTCATGAAAAAAAGCTTCATGAAAACCTCTCTTCAAGCAGAAAGAAGAAGACCCCGAATGGACAGGCAAAAATATAATGGAAACCAGGGAACCGGTGGCAGGGAGATGGAAAGGGTAAATACATGTATAAACATAGATCGACCATTTATTGAAAAACAAAACTAATATTGCCTGGTGTGATTTCCAAGGCAGTAAATTAAACTTTCAATACCATTTAAAAAAATTTAAAGGTCAGCTACCTATAACTCAAGCAGGAGGAGCGTAAACGGAAGTGAAGGGTTCCAAGGTTCAGTTGTTATGGAGACAGTGGAAAGCAAACTTGTGTTAGGGTGTAACAGGTAAATGGTGTATGTTCTGATTTCCCTGGCAACCACTAACAGAGCAACGAAAGACTGTATAACTGCCTATTTAATGGAGGGAAAAATCAAAATCATTAAACATATTTGATTATCCTTGAAAAAGACAAAAAGCAAAAGAAGAGACATAAAAGAGATGGGTCTCACTGAAAACAAATGGAAATGGCAGATATAGATGAGAGAGGATGGTGATTTCACTAATGCAAAGTGACTAACTCAATTTAAGGCTGGGATCATCAGACTGGATAAAAGCAATAAACTTTAACTATATGCTTTTTTATAAAAGATGCTATATTTAATACAGAAGTACAGAAAGATTGAAAGCAAGAAAAATAAAGGGATTTATGATGCAAATACTAACTGCAAATCTGTAAGCATCCATCAACCCAGCTTCAGAATACATAAGAATATGAAAATACTGCTCAAATGTCAGTAAACATATGAGAAGGTGTTTCCCTTTATTAATTATCAAGGAATTGCAAATCACATTGTGACATGCAAATTAAACTGTGAGGCAACTACAATGGCTGGGATTTTTTTAAAAGATGATAACAGGGTTAGGTAAAAATACGAATTAAATGTACTGCGAGGAGTGTGAAAACTGGCCCAATGGCTTATTTACTGAAGGTGAAGATGTTCATACCCTATGACCTGATGATCCCTAAGTCTGTACCCAGAAGAAGTGTGTGTATTTGTGCATCAAAATAAAGGTATAATAATGACCATCATAGAATCATTCACAGTAGCCCTGATAGAGACAATTGACTATGCCAAAGTCTTTGACTGTGGGGATCACAAGAAACTGGAAAATTCTGAAAGAGGTGGGAATACCAGACCACCTGACCTGCCTCTTGAGAAACCTGTATGCAGCTCAGGAAGCAACAGTTAGAAGTGGACATGGAACAACAGACTGGTTCCAAATAGGAAAAGGAGTACATCAAGGCTGTATATTGTCACCCTGCTTATTTAACTTCTATGCAGAGTACATCATGAGAAATGCTGGACTTGAAGAAGCACAAGCTGGAATCAAGATTGCTGGGAGAAATATCAATAACCTCAGATATGCAGATGATACCACCCTTATGGCAGAAAGTGAAGAGGAGCTAAAGAGCCTCTTGAGGAAAGTGAAAGAAGAGAGTGAAAAAGTTGGCTTAAAGCTCAGCATTCAAAAAACGAAGATCATGGCATCTGGTCCCATCACTTCATGGGAAATAGATGGGGAAACAGTGGAAACAGTGTCAGACTTTTATTTTTTGGGGCTCCAAAATCACTGCAGATGGTGAGTGCAGCCCTGAAATTAAAAGACGCTTACTCCTTGGAAGAAAAGTTATGACCAACCTAGACAGCATATTCAAAAGCAGAGACATTACTTTGCAAACAAAGGTCCATCTAGTCAAGGCTATGGTTTTTCCTGTGGTCATGTATGGATGTGAGAGTTGGACTGTGAAGAAAGCTGAGTGCTGAAGAATTGATGCTTTTGAACTGTGGTGTTGGAGAAGACTCTTGAGAGTCCCTTGGACTGCAATGAGATCCAATCAGTCCATTCTGAAGATCAGTCCTGGGTGTTCTTTGAAAGGACCGATGCTAAAGTGAAACTCCAATACTTTGGCCACCTCATGCAAAGAGTTGACTCATCGGAAAAGACTGATGCTGGGAAGGATTGGGGGCAGGAGGAGAAGGGGACGACAGAGGATGAGATGGCTGGATGGCATCACTGACTCGATGGACATGAGTTTGAGTGAACTCTGGGAGTTGGTGATGGACAGGGAGGCCTGGCGTGCTGCAATTCATGGGGCTGCAGAGTCGGACGTGACTGAGCAACTGAACTGAACTGAACTGAAATGGCTATCAGCATTGTAATGGTTAAACATATGCGAATATTTGTGCAATGAAATACCATGCAGTCCTGACATCAGCTAAAGAAACCACACACGTGCCGTGCTCGGATCTCACAGGGGTAAAGCGAGCGACGTAGCCAGTCACAGCGGAATGCGTGTCCCCAACCCTGTTCATGGTTTTAGTACTCAGGCAGTGGTTGCTCTTAGAAGGGAAGGTGGCATCACCCAAAGGTGGCTTGTGTGGCTTCTGGGTGGTCATGTTGCTCTGTGCCCTGACCTGGAAGACGTTCTATTTCTTGTGATAATTCACTGATCTGTGCCTTGTTTTCAATAAAGCTGTTAAAAAATAAATACACATGTAACACTATCATATTTCATAAGGTAAGAATCTGTGACCTCATCCAAGGATCTATGCCAAGTACGACCAAGTCACTCCCCCCAGCTGGTCCGGGTGGGGGAGTGGGGAATGAAGGAAAGAAAGAGGAAATAAGAGGAGGGCAAGGAAGTGGAGAAGGAACAAGAGACAGACCAGCTGATGGGCATCACACGGACATCACGATGCAGAACCATCGCCCGAGAGAGGAGACCCCACCCCTCTCCTCCACGGTCCTTGGGGGGGGCGGCCTCTTTCATCCCCGTCCCATGAGTTCGTATACACAGCGTGTGAAAGGCACTCAGTCTTTCTTATAAACAGCTCAGAAAGCTCGTTCGATGGTCACAATTTACGGAGCATGGGTTTGGGAGGGGACAGGTGGGGCATTGCCCAAATGTCGGTAAGGCATGCTATGGAAAGGGAACCAGATGCTGGGAAGGTGAGAAATGCTCCCCCCTCCCTGACGTGTCCACAAAGAGGAGTCGGGTTAGGACCCCCATGGGCAGGCGTGCATTCAGATGAGCCAGTGAGCGCAGCTCTTGGGGTCACACCTTCCGAGGACTGCGTTGCTTTCATCAGTGAAGAGGCCTCGACACAACATTTAGAGCCTTCTAGATTTTCGAAAAAGAAAAAGGACCTGACAGGATCAGCCTTGGGAAGGTGAATAGTGCTTTCCACCTGCTAAGTGGACACTGTTGCAAGCGCAAACGGCCCCATGCTTCCGGCGGCTCTTGGAAAAGTTTAATGAAATCAAACTGTCATATTGGCCAAAATGCCTCAGTGTCCACAGCAAACACACAAATGGCGTCCACTATGCCCCGCTCTGAGCGGCGGCCTGTCTGAGCTCGGTGGTTGAACCCATAGGGAGGTCACCTTCTCAGCAGCCTAGGACCCAAGTTCAGACCCCGTGAGCTGCCGGGCCCCCAGCCTATCTCACGTGCTCCAGCCAGTGGCCTCGCCTCTGGGGAGGGGGTGTTTCCTGCACCGGCACTGAAGGGAATTCTGCAGGTTAGCCGAGCGGTGCACGTGGGAGTGTGCTGCCCAGAGACGAGGCCAATGCTCCGTGGACGTCGTGGTTCCCTCGGCGTCCCCTCCGATTAGAGCCTGGAGGCCAGGGTGGAAGGGGGCTGAGAAAGGTCGGGCCCTGCTCTGCTGTTTCCGAAGATGCTCCCTTGCTGAGAAACCACCCCCAGCTCTCCGGGGAAAGATGGGCAGATGCGGCCCTTGCTTACAAGAGGAGGAGGGACAGACTGTCCTCCCAGGTCAGACGTACTCTCTGCAGACAGAGAAGAGGAACCCGGTTTCTCATTTGCAGCATCGGTTCCATCCCCCCAAGATGCAGCAGGAAGCCATTTCTGCAGCAGCAGCGATGTAACATTTAGAAAATGGATCTGAGTAGAAGCATACGTCATGTTTATGGTTTTTAAAAAGCATTCGAAGGACATTTACCCAAACGAGGTTATTAAGACAGCCTTTCTGCCTGTCAGATCCACTTGCTGGCCCTTCTCTCTTGTCTTCATTTTTTTTTTTTTAGCCAATGTGAATATTAAAAGATTTGCTTAGGAAACTAATTTTTTAAGTTCCAAGAGAAGAATAGTGGCTGAGAGCTCACACGGCCTCTTCCCTCGTCTTCTTGGTAAGGTGAGGACATTTACTGGGGTCCTCTCCATCTCTTCGTTCACAGACCATTGGTGATAAGTCATGGGGGATAATGAGTGAGAAAATGAAATTCCCTCTCCTTCTGGAGATGCGCACTCCCATCATTCAGCCCTGGCACTTTTAACTCTCGCTCTCTCCAGCTCGCCGCGAGACCCATGCAAGACGTCTGGCTGCGCCTTCAAAAGAGAAGGGCCGAGACGGCGCGTGACCGCGTTGTCCGTCTGATTTGAAGTGTATTTCTAGACTAATCGCATCATTACCGCTTCCTCCCTGATGGACCCTCTGCTTTCTGAATGACTGGAGTGCAGTTCTGCTGAATGACTTTTAACAGCCAGGAGCCGTGGGGCCCTACGTTTTCCTGGAAAGGGGAATGGAGGAATGGTTTTCAGAAAGAGGAGCACGGTTCCAGGGCACATTCACAGGGGAAACAGGTGTCCTGTAGGCCTCTGTGAGGGCCTGTCTCCGGGCTTCTCCGGGCTTCTCCGAGGTCTGTCTGAATTCCAGAGGCTTCGGTAGCCCCCGAGGTCTCTGTGACGGGGCTCCGCTCCCTCCCACTGGCCAGAGTCACTCGGTTCCCCTGCTCCCCAACCTGGTCACCTGTCTTCTCTGCCTGCACGTGTGCTTGGACGATGCGCAGGCTCTGGGGGTCGGGAGACGAAACCCAGAGAGGTCCCTCTGCCCCTCGCTAATGGCCACAAGGCTGCGTGGCACTGGGTGGCTTCAGCTGCTGGCTGCTCTGTGTCAGGAGAGGTGACGGATCTCAATTCCTTTGATTCCCATCCACGCGGACAGTCCTATTTCCTGCTCCTGGGGACTCTGTGACCACCAGTCAGAGGTGCCCTCCCCCTTCCGCCCTGTCCCTGCCTGCACCCTGCTCACCCTGTGGGTGAGTCGCCCTCCTGGCCTTGCTGTGTTTCCTTCCAAACCCCCCCACCTAATACGTGCCGGACCTCGGGACCAACCTCTCAAACATTCTCTTCTCATCCACCTTGTCCTCATCTACTCAGCTCTCCTCTGAAGAGTCTGGGATCTTAGTTGCAAACTGAACACTGCCACCCTGCTCCAGGGCTTCCCAGCTGGCACCGGTGGTAAAGAGCCCACCTGCCAGTGCAGGAGGTGGAAGAGATGTGGGTGGATCCCTGGGTCAGGAAGGCCCCCTTGAGGAGGGCATGGCAACACGCTCCAGTACTCTTGCCTGGAGAATCCCATGGACAGAGGAGCCTGGCAGTCTTCAGCCTGGAGGTGTGCGCAGAGTCAGACACGACTGAGAGGTTAAACAACAGCAACCCTGCTCAGAGCCCCAGATGTCCCTCCATCAGATGCAGCCCTTACCCCGCAGGACAGTCCAGTTCCCTGGCCACGTGGCTGCCTCCCACCCACACCCTCTGCCCACACCAGGCGCCTGTCATGCGAGCGACCTCAGCTCTTCCTGAGCCCCAGGCTGGCACTCTCATCCTTAGTCCATGCCGCGCACCATTGGATAAGAATCCCAGGGCCATGAAACAACAGAACGAGGAGCCTGACAGTCCCAGACCTGCAGATGTTTCTCAATGGGCATCTGTGGGCCGACTGGGAGAGCGACAGGGGACCGGGGGACAGCAGCAGGGCCCTGAGGTGTCAGAATCTCCCTGAGTCTTGAGTATCCAGGAGTCAGCTGAGGATGGGCTGGCAATTGGAGCCACAGGGAAGGTTCTAGCAGTTCCATCTGGTGAGGCATAGGGCAGGCAGGAAGCAGGGGCTGCAGAGACATCCCAGTGCTCAACAAACCAGACTCGAATCAGTGCTTTACTGGACGAAGGACCATGGGCTGAAGAGCTGTCGGCATTCCCAGAGGGGCCTGGGGCTAGGCTTTTCCGAAGATTCCTAAGATGCCTCTCAGTGCAGGGTGCTCTCAGGACCTCTGTCCTCAGATCTCTGGGAAACGTGGAAAAGACAGATGAAAGCAGGCGTGATCGACATGCTTCAGGCCGCTCCGATGCAGAGCCCCCGGGTGTGTGCCTGTGTGTCTGTCTGCAGGCGGCTGAGAGTTACAGAGGCGGCTGAGATCCCATAGGAGTCACCAGAAGTCAGGCTCCCCTGCACAGGATGTCCTGAAGGCTGCGGAAACCGCCCCCGTGCCAAAGGGGTTTTTGTTTGGCCAGCAAAGTAAGAACAGTCTTTTGCTTTCGAGCATCTAAAATGTAAAAGCAATGGTATTTGACGACGTGAAAACGGTATGGCAAGCAGATTGCAGAGTTCACTGACCAGCGACACTGGGCCAGCCCGCCTGTGTGATTCCCTGTTTTCTGTCATTTACGCTGAAACAGACCCACAAAACTGAAAACATTTACTGTCCAGTCCGCCACAGAAAAGCTTTGCAGACCCCTTCCTAGGAGACCAGACTCACTGATTGACTGCCCAAGGCCAGGACCCAGGACAGGGGACGTCTGTGAAATTAGCAACTGCTGAGTTAGAGAACTGGACAGGAGCGCAACCCCGAGACAAAGGAGCTTTGGCCTCCCTGGACTCAGGGGTGGACAGAATTCTCGGTTTAACCTACTGGCCAGTGCAGGCAGCCCAGCTGAATAGTAGAGAATCAGCTTTTACATTAGGAAAGCAGAGTCGCACCACTGCCATTTATGATGGAGTCAGGCGGTGGAAGCTTCCAGAAGGAGACCCACTCAGAAGAGCAGCACGTGGCCTCATTTCCTCCTGCGGGTGGCCCACCAGCCCCGGACCTCAGGGGAGCTGAGCCGTGTCAAAGCTCCACATCATTGGTTGGGTCAGCTCGGGATGCACCTGGTATTCATGTCCTTCATTTCAGGGTCCTCTTCCTCCTTGGTATTAGAAACACGTTTCCTTCCTGCTGGGCATGTGCTGAGGTTCTCTTGTGAAAGTATTAATTCTATAAAATTCAATTATAGCTCCCGCCTTTTCTGATCTACACGGGAGCTCCGTGTCCGTCCTGCCTCAGAACTTACCCAAAGTAGCCGAGCCTCACTTCAGGGCATTTTACAGACACTATATTTCTTTACAAAGTTAAGACTTGACTTTGTAACATTATTACAACATTATTATGTGACTATCATTGTAATAATGAAGTGAAAACTTGGCCCTTCCCTTGGTGTGCTTGGCAAGGCTGGGCTGGGCACCCGGGGATGGTCTTTGGCGCATCTTGTCCAGAGAGCTGAATGTGAGGCTGTTTTCTCATTTGTCTGGGGAGCCTGTGCTGGACCCCGGCTCCCCTGTTACAGCCACGCAGCTCTCCCTGACAGTGAGCTTTCAGAACCTTGCCTTTATGTCATCAAATCAAATCCAGGGCTGCCTTAGTTGCTGACTGAGGTGCATGCTACATTGACCTGCAAAGTGACCTTTGTCCCTGGCAGCCCCGTGCAGTGTGGTTGCTTCGGCCATCATGACCCCTGGACCGTGGATTGCTGTGACTCGGTTCTGCAGGAGCAGCCGCTCCGGCCACACCAGGACGAGAGGGTAAGTGTGCTGGTCCTCACGGCCAGCTCTGACTGCAGCTGGGTGTTCGATGCCTGGGGCGGACTCAACAGAGTGCCACGGCTGAGGGCTTCGAGCCGCAGAAGTGTACTGTCTGAGGGTCTGGAGACCAGGAGTTCAAAACCAAGGTGTCGGGGGGGTTGGTTCCTGCCGGAAGTTCAGGGCAGGATCTGAGGGTCTCACGGCGCCCTCCCGGCATCCAGGGGCTGCTGGCACGCCCCCGTGGCCCTCGGCGTGAGCCTCTCCCCCATGTGGCTCTGTGCCTCTTCTCTTCTTATAAGGACCTGGGCCACCGGAGGCAGGACCCCCCTAATCAAGCATGACCTCATTTGAACTTGACTATCTGCATGACGACTTCCAAACAAGGTCACACCCCCAGGCCCCCGAGTCAGGGCTCAGCCTGTCCTTCAGGGACACGGTTCAGCGCTTGAGTCGCCGTCTCCTTCACCCCATCTGCGAGGTGCGTCTCCTCTCTGTGACCCGCTCGGCTGAGACGCTGCAAACAAGGCTCTGTTGCTTGGGCATCTCTCCGCTCGCCGGTTTGGTGAGAGGACAGACTCACCTGGCAGTGATGTGGAATGTCACCAGCAGTCTTTCGATCTCATTTTCCCTCAAGGCGGCTGAGCAGAGAGCACTCATCAAGGACCGGATCCTCAAGGGGAGGGTCATGCCCTCTGGGCTTCAGGCGCGGGCTCACCCCCAAGGCGCCCTGTGTCCTGTGTGGGCAGGTCTGGGCTGTAATGGGGAACTTTGAAGCTCCTTCCCTCCACAGCGTGTGGTCCCTGGGATGGTTCTTCAGAGGCACGGCTGGTTAGCTGAGCTTCCTTCTCCAGCTGTGTGTGGACCCTGGGATTTCTCTCCAGACACGGCAGGAGATGGGGAATGTAACAAGCCCAATTCCCACATGGGAAAAATGACTGCATCTTTATTTTGTAATTGCCCTGGAGTTTGGGACCTGATTAAAATATCTTCATGATGAGGAAGATCTTAGTAATAGAGTAACCTCTCTTAAAGCTACTGCTTTAAGCTTGAATCAACTTTCCAAAGAATTAATCTGTGAACCACAGTACATGTAGGCCAAGAACTGCTGTCTCCAGAAGGGAGGCCTGGGTACTGGGGTCCATCCTGGGGGCTCTGAGGGCCCCTGAGTGTCTCTCCTTCACAGGCTGTGCCCTGACCTCCCTAGAAGAACGTCACCCTCAGGTGGGGCCTCTTGCCTGCTGTGGGCACCTGGCCCTCAGCAGTGGGTCACCAGCTGAGGCTTCCACACTGTTGGGTAATTAGTGCAGCAATTCTGCTTCTTCAGTTCAGTTCAGTCGCTCAGTCATGTCCAACTCTTTGCAACCCCATGAATTGCAGCACGCCAGGCCTCCCTGTCCATCACCAGCTCCCGGAGTTCACTCAGACTCATGTCCATCGAGTCCGTGATGCCATCCAGCCATCTCATCCTCGGTAGTCCCCTTCTCCTCCTGCCCCCAATCCCTCCCAGCATCAGAGTCTTTTCCAATGAGTCAACACTTCGCATGAGGTGGCCAAAGTACTGGAGCTTCAGCTTTAGCATCATTCCTTCCAAAGAAATCCCAGGGTTGATCTCCTTCGGAATGGACTGGTTTGATCTCCTTGCAGTCCAAGGGACTCTCAAGAGTCTTCTCCAACACCACAGTTCAAAAGCATCAATTCTTCGGCGCTCAGCCTTCTTCACAGTCCGACTCTCACATCCATACATGACCACAGGAAAAACCATAGCCTTGACTAGACGGACCTTAGTCAGCAAAGTAATGTCTCTGCTTTTGAATATGCTATCTAGGTTGGTCATAACTTTTCTTCCAAGGAGTAAGCATCTTTTAATTTCATGGCTGCAGTCACCATCTGCAGTGATTTTGGAGCCCCCCCAAAATAAAGTCTGACACTGTTTTCACTGTTTCCCCATCTATTTCCCATGAAGTGATGGGACGAGATGCCATGATCTTAGTTTTCTGAATGTTGAGCTTTAAGCCAACTTTTTCACTCTCCTCTTTCACTTTCATCAAGAGGCTTTTTATTTTATTTATTTTTTAATTTTTATTTTTACTTTATTTTACTTTACAATACTGTATTGGTTTTGTCATACATTGACATGAATCCACCACGGGTGTACATGCGTTCCCAAACATGAACCCCCCTCCCACCTCCCTCCCCATAACATCTCTCTGGGTCATCCCTGTGCACCAGCCCCAAGCATGCTGTATCCTGCATCGGACATAGACTGGCGATTCGTTTCTTACATGATAGTATACATGTTTCCATGCCATTCTCCCAAATCATCCCACCCTCTCCCTCTCCCTCTGAGTCCAAAAGTCTCCTCTACACATCTGTGTCTCTTTTGCTGTCTTGCATACAGGGTCATAATTGCCATCTTTCTAAATTCCATATGTATGTGTTAGTATACTGTATTGGTGTTTTTCTTTCTGGCTTACTTCACTCTGTATAATCAGCTCCAGTTTCATCCATCTCATTAGAACGGATTCAAATGTATTCTTTTTAATGGCTGAGTAATACTCCGTTGTGTATATGTACCACAGCTTTCTTATCCATTCATCTGCTGATGGACATCTAAGTTGTTTCCATGTCCTGGCTATTATAAATAGTGCTGCGATGAACATTGGGGTACATGTGTCTCTTTCAATTCTGGTTTCCTCAGTGTGTATGCCCAGTAGTGGGATTGCTGGGTCATAAGGCAGTTCTATTTGCAATTTTTAAGGAATCTCCACACTGTTCTCCATAGTGGGTGTACTAGTTTGCATTCCCACCAACAGTGTAGGAGTGTTCCCTTTTCTCCACACCCTCTCCAGCATTTATTGCTTGCAGACTTTTGGATCGCAGACATTCTGACTGGTGTGGAGTTGTACCTCATTGTGGTTTTGATTTGCATTTCTCTAATAATTAGCGATGTTGAGCATCTTTTCATGTGTTTGTTAGCCATCCATATGTCTTCTTTGGAGAGATGTCTATTTAGTTCTTTGGCCCATTTTTTGATTGGGTCATTTATTTTTCTGGAATTGAGCTGCATACATTGCTTGTATATTTTTGAGATTAGTTGTTTGTCAGTTGCTTCATTTGCTATTATTTTCTCTCATTCAGAAGGCTGTCTTTTCACCTTGCTTATATTTTCCTTTGTTGTGCAGAAGCTTTTAATTTTAATTAGATCCCATTTGTTTATTTTTGCTTTTATTTCCAGAATTCTGGGGGGTGGATCATAGAGGATCCTGCTGTGATTTATGTCGGAGAGTGTTTTGCCTATGTTCTCCTCTAGGAGTTTTATAGTTTCTGATCTTACATTTAGATCTTTAATCCATTGTGAGTTTATTTTTGTGTGTGGTGTTAGAAAGTGATCTAGTTTCATTCTTTTACAAGTGGTTGACCAGTTTTCCCAGCACCACTTGTTAAAGAGATTGTCTTTACTCCATTGTATATTCTTGCCTCCTTTGTCAAAGATAAGGTGTCCATATGTGTGTGGATTTATCTCTGGGCTTTCTATTTTGTTCCATTGATCTATATGTCTGTCTTTGTGCCAGTACCATACTGTCTTGATGACTGTGGCTTTGTAGTAGAGCCTGAAGTCAGGCAAGTTGATTCCTCCCGTTCCATTCTTCTTTCTCAAGATTGCTTTGGCTATTCGAGGTTTTTTGTATTTCCATACAAATCTTGAAATTATTTGTTCTAGTTCTGTGAAAAATATCGCTGGTAGCTTGATAGGGATTGCGTTGAATTTGTAGATTGCTTTGGGTAGTATACTCATTTTCACTATATTGATTCTTATGATCCATGAACATGGTGTATTTCTCCATCTATTAGTGTCCTCTTTGATTTCTTTCATCAGTGTTTTATAGTTTTCTATATATAGGTCTTTAGTTTCTTTAGGTAGATATATTCTTAAGTATTTTATTCTTTTCGTTGCAATGGTGAATGGAATTGTTTCCTTAATTTCTTTTTCTACTTTCTCATTATTAGTGTATAGGAATGCAAGGGATTCCTGTGTGTTGATTTTATATCCTGCAACTTTACTATGTTCATTGATTAGCTCTAGTAATTTTCTGGTGGAGTCTTTAGGGTTTTCTATGTAGAGGATCATGTCATCTGCAAACAGTGAGAGTTTTACTTCTTCTTTTCCAATTTGGATTCCTTTTATTTCTTTTTCTCCTCTGATTGTTGTGGCCAAAACTTCCAGAACTATGTTGAATAGTAGCGGTGAAAGTGGGCACCCTTGTCTTGTTCCTGACTTTAGGGAAATGCTTTCAATTTTTCACCATCGAGGATAATGTTTGCTGTGGGTTTGTCATATATAGCTTTTATTATGTTGAGGTATGTTCCTACTATTCCTGCTTTCTGGAGAGTTTTTATCATAAATGGATGCTGAATTTTGTCAAAGGCCTTCTCTGCATCTATTGAGATAATCATATGGCTTTTATTTTTCAATTTGTTAATGTGGTGAATTACATTGATTGATTTGCGGATATTGAAGAATCCTTGCATCCCTGGGATAAAGCCCACTTGGTCATGGTGTATGATCTTTTTAATGTATTGTTGGATTCTGATTGCTATAATTTTGTTGAGGATTTTTGCATCTATGTTCATCAGTGATATTGGCCTGTAGTTTTCTTTTTTTGTAGTATCTTTGTCAGGTTTTGGTATTAGGGTGATGGTGGCCTCATAGAATGAGTTTGGAAGTTTACCTTCCTCTGCAATTTTCTGGAAGAGTTTGAGTAAGACAGGTGTTAGCTCTTCTTGAAAATTTTGGTAGAATTCAGCTGTGAAGCCGTCTGGACCTGGGCTTTTGTTTGCTGGAAGATTTCTGATTACAGTTCCAATTTCCGTGCTTGTGATAGGTCTGTTAAGATTTTCTATTTCTTCCTGGTTCAGTTTTGGAAAGTTGTACTTTTCTAAGAATTTGTCCATTTCTTCCACGTTGTCCATTTTATTGGCATATACTTGCTGATAGTAGTCTCTTATGATCCTTTGTATTTCTGTGTTGTCTGTTGTGATCTCTCCATTTTCATTTCTAATTTTATTGATTTGATTTTTCTCTCTTTGCTTCTTGATGAGTCTGGCTAATGGTTTGTCAATTTTATTTATCCTTTCAAAGAACCAGCTTTTGGCTTTGTTGATTTTTGCTATGGTCTCTTTTGTTTCTTTTGTATTTATTTCTGTGCTAATTTTTAAGATTTCTGTCCTTCTACTAACTCTGGGGTTCTCCATTTCTTCCTTTTCTAGTTGCTTTAGGTGTAGAGTTAGGTTATTTATTTGACTTTTTTCTTGTTTCTTGCGGTATGCCTGTAGTGCTATGAACTTTCCTCTTAGCACTGCTTTTATAGTGTCCCACAGGTTTTGGGTTGTCGTGTTTTCATCAGAAACACCAACTGCTTTATTTCAGATCAGGCCCAGCCCCTTTATTTCCGTGGTCCCTGGGTGGGCAGTGTCCTCATTGGGACCTCGGGATCCCTTGTGCTCTGGCTTGACTGCCAGCCCCTCTCTGGCGATGGCCCAGCACAGCTCTCGGGGGAGCCCAGAGCCGCTCCTACCCGCGCCTCCAGGTTCTCTAGGGTGATGAGGTCTTTGGGTCCTCCTGCAGCTGCAGCGCTTCCTGCTCCTTGAGCGGGGCCCAGGCCTCCGCCTCTCGCGCTTCCCGGGCCGCCTCCTCCACTGGCCACCGCTCCTGCTCCCGCGCCTCCTGCCACAGCCTGGCCTCCGCAGCTCAGGCAGCCATTGGTTCTCTGCCTGGTTCCAGGCCATCAGCTCGTGGTGCTCAGCGGCATCCTGCAGCGCCTTGCGCTCTGCCAGGTCACCGGCCTGGGCCTCATGCACCTTCCTGCGTACCTCGGTCATGAACTCCTGAGGGCGTGCACCGTCTGGCGGTACTGCCAGTAATGCTCAGTCAGCACGAATAATTCCACAGGATCCACGGCTGGTGGGGTCGCCATGCGCCCGATCTTGGACTTGGCCGGCGGATCGTGGCAGGTTTTTTGGCCGCTCGCGAGCAGCAGAAACTGGGCAGGAGGGTGGCCCAAGGGCCGCGCCCAGGGTCTCATCAAGAGGCTTTTAGTTCCTCTTCACTTTCTGCCATAAGGGTGGTGTCATCTGCATATCTGAGGTTATTGATATTTCTCCCAGTGATCTTGCTGAGTTACATAAGTTTCCAGTGTTCCATCACTGACTTTACTGTTCAGTCGCTCAGTCGTGTCCAACTCTGTGACCCCATGGACTGCAGCACGCCAGGCCTGCCTGTCCATCACCATCTCCCGGAGCTTGCTTAAACTCATGTCCATCGAGTCAGTGATGCCGTCCAGCCACCTCATCCTCTGTCTTCCCCTTCTCCTCCCGCCTTCTACCTTTCCCAGCATCAGGGTCTTTTCCAATGAGTCAGCTCTTCACTTCAGGTGGGCACAGTATTGGAGCTTCAGCATCAGTCCTTACGCTGAATATTCAGGACTGATTTCCTTTAGCATGGCCTGGTTTGATGCCCTTGCTGTCCACACTGTCATGTGGCCTAATTTTACTAATAACTAAGGCTGGGCGGCTCTTATCACGAGCACAGTTTCCTCTTGATGTTCTTGCCACTTGTGTTTCCATCATTACTGCACTTGACATTGTAGCCGTTAGATAAGATGCAAGTATGAAGAGTCTGGGATGGCGAGCACCTCCTTGGGTGAGGAAAGGGTAACAGGTTTACAGAGAGGTCATCTGGCCCGAATCTCTGCTCCAGGTGGGCGTCAGGTCAGATCCCATGTGGAGATTCCCGAGGGGTCGAGGCCGGCGTTAGATCGGAGGGGCGGATACGTTCTGCAGCTGTGACGTGAGTTTCAGTCTGAATGTTTACAAAGCTCAGGATGAATTTGGTGACAGTGATTCTGCATTTGAGAGAACGCAGAGGTGAAGTAAGGATGTACCTTAAAAGAGGCATGCAAAAAGCATTGCTTCCAGGTAAATGCCTGCAACTTTCGGCTTCTCTGAATTTGTCGTCTCTTGAATCCCACAGCTGTCCTACAGGCTCACCCCTGTCTGTCCTTAATCCTCAGAAGGAAGATCCAAGCACAGAAGGTCTAGATTCTGGCTCTGAGGGTGATGGGAGTGTTCACGGCTGGACCTCTCAGATCTGGGACCTGCAGCTCTGTCTCCTCGCCGCCTCCTAAACCCCAGTCAGACTCATCCCTGCTCCCAGGGTCAACTGGTTTAACCTCACTGAGCCCAAAGGGCTAATCAAGCCGTGCCCCCCTCCACACACCCTCCAGAGGCTGTGAAAGCACGGGGGGATTGCTTTTGGTTACAAATAAATCATGGTGAGTAGGTGAATCCACGAGGTAGGATTAACATGGGCCAGGTCTCTCTGCCCTGTTCTCCAAACACCCTGACTCTGTCTGTGGTCCTGTGGGCCTGCAATATGAGGACAGGCCCCCTGGAGCCCCGCCGGGGGGGATGGGGGTCCAGGCGGGAGGGATGGGCTTTCCCCACTCTCCTCTTCTGGCTGTGCAGGCCTGGGTGCTTCCTCACCTGTTCCTTGGCTGCTCTGGGCAGCCATCCCCTCACTGCACAGAGTGGACAGGGCCCCTACTTCCCCAGGGAAGGGAAGGTTAAATGAGGCGATGCAGGTTAAGGCGCAGCAGGACCCGCAGGGGGATGCTCCCTGGCTGCCATGCCTGCTCGTCTGCCTCTGTCCTCTTGACCCCACTGGCTTTGCTCCCCTGTCTGTCCACGTCTTCTCGCCTCCCTCCAGCCCTGCTGGGGGTGTGCCAGCTGCTCTGAATTCAGGAGTACCCCTGAGCGGCCCCACCACTGGGCCCCTGCACGGGGGGGACTTGTCGCAGGTATGCGACTCCACACCTGTAGTCCGAGGGTCTCCCCGTGGCTAGCCCACCCCCCTTCTCCACATCCTGCCAGTATCTCCCCCAGAACTCTCATGGGGAGAGTTAACTGTTCTCTGCTCCTTGAAGGAGTGACATTTATATCTGCTTAGATGCTCTTCACAAATAAGGCTTCTGATGTATAAAGAGTTGTCATGTTATTTATCGCTATCTCCAGGAAGAAGATCTGAATTTAGATCTGAGCCATCAATATTGTTTTGTATTTACAGCCCCACACATTAATGGGAAATTCTGAAGTAAGCATCTCCATTTGTCTGCCTCACTTCGGTCCCTGAGTGAATGAAGCCTGGACTCTGGGCCAATCACCAGCTGATGCGTCTGGCCTGTTACAAGAGTTGGATAACAGGGAGCCACACAGATGTCCCCCCATGAGAGGCTGCCTGTGACTCAGACGTTTCCCTGTGACGGACCGCCAGGCCCAGTGGAGGCTGAGACAGAGTGTCCTGTGCATGCGAGCCTGTTCAGTCGCTCAGTCGTGTCCAACTCTTAGCGATCCCAAGAGCTGTAGCCCGCCAGGCACCTCTGTCCGTGGGATTTCACAGGCAAGATACTGGAGCGGGTTGCCATGCCCTCCTCCAGGGATCTTCCCAACTCAGAGATCGAACCTGGGTCTCTTGGTCTCCTGCATTGGTAGGTGGGTTCTTCACCACTAGCGCCGCCTGGGCAGCCCTGTCGTTTGGACAGCCAGAGGCGGTCCCTGGGTGACCTGACACCTCCTCGTGCCCGGCTGAGGGGTCAAGATGGGAGGCACAGGTAGTGTCTCCCTGCTCAGGGGACCCTCCAGCACTTGTCACTGCAGAGCCCTCTGGTCTCGGGCTGGGGCTGCGGGGCCTCTCCAGTGGGGCTGGAAAGGACACTGGCTTTCCTGGAGGACGCTGGATGCCCAGCTGGGCCATGGAGATCCACGGCTCTCGTCCAGTCCAGCGTTTGGAGTCACAGTCAGTGAGCATTTTGCTCCCCTGTTGCTCCACGTCCAGAGGATGGGCATGGTGGTCGGTCCTCCCGTGGGCCCAGACGGGAGCCCAGGTCAAGAAGACCAGCAGGCAGGCAGCTGGGGGCTCGTCCTCCTGACCTCTGCCTGAGACTTGGCCCTAGAGCAGCCCAGAGAAGACCCTGTCTCCCCTTCCTCCCGCCCCTGCAGATTGAGTTCTCCTCCCATTCCTTCCACCAGGCTGACCTGGGGACTCACTTTCCCCAGACGCTGCTTTGATTCCCGGGCAGGAGTTCAGAGGGGGAGTCCATGGCGTGGCTGCCCCCTGCCCCGAGTCGTCGGCAGGAGATACACTGAGTCCCACCAATGGGGTGTCTTGGAGCGTCTGCAGGAGCAGGCAGAGACGATTCACGTGAGTGAAACTGTGAGTCAGAAGGAGACCCTGCTCTGTGGGGCCCGAACGGATCTGAGCAGGCCGCCTTCCACCTTCCACAGTGGCTGCAGTGCCGCGATGGCCCGGGAGCCAGGAAGGTCCAGCTGGAGAGACAGTCTGCCCTGAGCGCCCATCCTCCCTGGCCGCTTAAAGGCTGCTCTCTGGGTTTCCAGGGTTTCCTCTTCCAAGTCTGGGATCTCGTTTGGTTTCCTCTGAGCATCAAAGAAGAAAGGAAATGGAGAAGGCAATGGCAACCCACTCCAGTGTTCTTGCCTGGAGAATCCAGGGGACGGGGGAGCTGGTGGGCTGCCGTCTGTGGGGTCGCACAGAGTCGGAGGTGACTGAAGCGACTCAGCAGCAGCAGCGGCAGAACATCAAACACTGTGCTCTTTTGATGTAAAAAATGGAAAGTAGTGGACGATGCTCGGGCGCCTGCTCTAGGGTGGGGGTGGCACCGAGTCTCCCTGCTTGTCTGATTTGAGGACTTCTTGAGATTCATCTTCAGTGAGAAAGAAACACATCATTCAGAGTGGCCAGTGGGACTGGCTGCAGGCCACTGCTTTAACACATTCCCTTGCTCTGCCCTCAAGGGAGCTAGCGGACCCTTACTTTTAGGCTGAGATGGAGTCTCACTGTCTGGCAGGAGGGGCCCAGGAGCCACATTTGCCCCTCAGGCCTTGCTGCAGTGAAGCCGCCATCTACTTCTCAAGCTGGGGGCCGAGCTGGACGTGCACTGTTCCAAAGACCTCCTGCACCAGGGTTCCCATCGGATGCGGGGAAGGCCTGGCCCCACCCTCAGGACCGGAAGGCCACCCAGCTGTTCCACAGCCATGTTGGGGCTGGCTGGAACATTCTTGGCCTTTCTGGGTGTCAGTGACACAGAGAAGGATCCTATGGTCTTTGCCACTGCCCCCCACATCCTCCGCGTTCCTTTTTCCTGTAGAAAACTTTAGCCCAAGAATAAGTTTGATCGGAGAATGAGAAAACGCAGAAACAAAGGGGAACAATGACGATATCATCGTCATCGTCGTCATCACCACCATCATCATTATTATTTGGTCTCCTTGTCTGCTCTCCCTCATTTCTGTGTTTTCTCACTTCTCTGATTAAGCTTACTCCCTGGTGGCTCAGAGAGTGAAGAATCTGCCTGCAGTTCGAGAGACGTGGGTTCCATCCCTGGGCTGGAAGATCGCCTGGAGGAGGGCGTGGCAACGCACTCCAGTATTCTTGCCTGGAGAATCCCCATGGACAGAGGAGCCTGGTGGGCTACAGTCCATGGGGTCGCAGGGGGTCGGACACGACTGAGCCACGCAGCACAGCCGAGCACAGCATAGCCCAGGACCTTAGCTGCTTTTCAGGGGCGATAGATAATATTCTGAGCCATGCCCTGTGAGCTGTCTCATAGATACTGAAACCCCCACCAGATGGGGACGTTAACCCCATGTTGACCAGACTGCGGCCAAGACAGAAGCTGCCCTCCGTTCTGGGAACCAGCCTCAAGGAAATGGGAACAAACCAGCCCTGGGACTGAAGGTTAATTCTACCTAAAACAAGCAAGACGATGCTGATCAGACCACCGATGCCCAATTTCAAGATGACTCTCAGAGCTGCTGGTACTGTTTCTGCATGTAGCCCCTCCCTCTGCCTATAAGAGCTCTTGCCCCCTGGTTGTGGGAGGGGGAGTCCACCTTTGGACATGGCTTTCCCCCATCCTCCCCCAGGCTGCCTGCCTCAGGAATAAAGAAAGCTTTCCTTTCCACCAATCTTGCCTCTTGAGTTTCAGCTTTCAAGCATCTGGGGCCCACTTTTAGTAACTTTGGCCCGTTAGCCTCAGGTAGGCTCATCGAAAGCAAGTCCTTTGGTGTGTTGGGGGAATCATAGCCACCACCTACCCCAACCCAGTCAAAACATTGCCTGGGGGCTTCCCTGACGGTCAGTGGTCAACAGTCATCCTGCTAATGCAGGATGTGAGTTCTGTCCCTGGTCCGGGAGGATCCCACGTGCCACGGAGCAACTACTGAGCCAGCAGTCTGGAGCCTGGGAACCGCAACTACTGAGGGACTGCAGCTGCTGAAGCCCACTCACCCGACAGCCGAGCTTGGCCCCAGGAGAAGCCGCAGCTGTGCGAAGCCGGCACCCAGTGACGGGTAACCCCCACCTGCCAGAAGTAGAGAAAAGCCACACAGCAGTGAAGACCCAGTGCAGACAATAAATAAATAAAGAAGATAAAGAATAAAACAAAACTCTTTAAAGATTAAAAAAAAAACCCAAACAATGCCTGGAACATGCCTGGAAGGGACCATCTTACAAAACGCTCAGGAGTTTTCCGGTCGACTGCCTTCCCCATCCATAAAAATCTGTGTCTCTACTTTCCTGCTTTTGGGAACCTGCTGGGACAACTTAGCTGCACATCAGCTAAACAGAGCAGTCTGTTGAAGACCCCCTCTCTCATTGCAATTGAACTTTATCCGATTGCAAATAACTTCAATGTGATTAATGCTGGGCTCTCTCTTCAGGCAGTCATGCATGTTTACCAAGGCTTGATCTAAAAAATGCCACTGCTTCACCAGCATACAGGTTGCCAGTTCTCCTGTTTGTGACAACGTAAAACTCAGAGTCGCTTGTCACATCTGTGCCGCGTCAATTAGATTAAAAAGACCATGCCACCTCATTAGCACCGTTTAGAATTAGGAATGAGCCTGTCATTTTGCAGATTTGCCCATTTCCAGCAGAACTGTTTGACATGAATTTAGGGAATCTTAACTGGCTGGGATCAATGTTAAGAAGACTGAAGACTCAGGAATTGTCTGGGCTGGACTGTCCCCAGCCTCCTAAGAGATCAGCAAACACTGCACTTGGTCCCGCGAGCTTTGAAGTGTTTTCACAGGGACGCAGGAGAACAGTGAAGAAATGTCGACGTGGCATCTAAATCTACACTGCTCTGCACTCTCTTTCAAGCAAGGAGGGGGGTCACTGAATTATAAATGCAGAATTGTGTGTGGAGGGGTGGGCTCAGGGCTGTTGACAAGCTGTTTGTTGTTGTTTGCTTGCTAAGTCAAGTTTGATTCTTTGTGACCCCATGGACTGTAGCCACGAGCCTTATCTGTTCGAGGGGTTTTCCAGGCAAGAATAATGGAGGGGTTTGCCATTTTCTTCTCCAGGGGATCTTCCCAGCCCAGGGATGGAACTCATGTCTCCTGCACCGGCAGGCGGATTCTTTACTGCTGAACCGCCAGGGAAGCCCGTAAGCTGTTTAGCTCTGTCCTTCTGACTCTTGTGAACTTAGAGGCCCCCTGGAACTTTGGGATTAACACTTTCCTAGAAAAATCAATGTAAATAAATAATCAAGAGATGGTGGGCAGTGAGGAGAACAGGTGTTAAAAAGGTGAGTTGGCATTTACCTAGACCTTTACCGTGAGCTCGGCAGAAACATTTCCATTTGATCTACCATATAGGGCATTCTGCAAACCTTATTGAATGCTTCATTTGTGAAAACTGTAACTGCATCTTTATGTTCTTAATTCCAGCTGCATCTCCTAGTTAACGTTCCGAGATTTTAAGCGTGCTTATGCAAAATACAAACACAAAACAGGCCACGCCGCCGGTCTGTCTTTACCATCTGACTCTGAGAGCCCCACCCCCCTCTTTGACTCTGACCATAGCACACTTTTTGGCCAAACGTTGACCCCAGGGCAGGGACCAGAGTAGCGAAAATGAAAAGAACAGTACACTGTTGAGTCTTTTCTACTCTAGCAACACACTCGACATACTGAAAAAACGTAATTTCCAGGACAAAGGCACCCAAGAAAGCAGAGGATTTATAAATACGTGGCAAGGATACCTGCAGACACAAAGGGTCAGGGGTCTGATGCTGCTGCTGCTGCTGCTGCTAAGTCACTTCAGTCGTGTCCGACTCTGTGTGACCCCATAGATGGCAGCCCACCAGGCTCCCGTGTCCCTGGGACTCTCCAGGCAAGAACACTGGAGTGGGGTGCCGTTTCCTCCTCCAGTGCGTGAAAGTGAAAAGTGAAAGGGAAGTCGCGCAGTCGTGATGAGTGTCGCACAGAAACCGGACTTGTGGTCAAGCAAACTGCAAGTGCAGATTCCTGCCCAGAGAAAGCTCAGGCCTCATCAACCAGAACATTCTCTGAAAATGACATTTCTGCTTCTGTGGCTAGTTGACTTCCTCCCCGCTTGGAGAGGCCAAGATGTCACCTGCAAGCTCACACATAGCTCAGACCTAAGCTGGTGCTCCCTCAATGCCAGCTAGGCACGCCTGCCTCCCAGCGACCCCACATCCAAGCAGATAGTTCAGCAATCAAAGGGTTCCCCAGGACTCCAGCCCTAAGCGCTCCTCAGGCCTGCCTTCCCCAAGCATTATCCACGAAGAATTAACATCGTTAAGATAACACGGTTTGTCTTAAAAGTGAACGCTGATTTAAGATGAGGCCACTGTGTTGGTGACTTAGGTCATGACGGATTATCCCTCTGGCCCCCTCTCTGGTCTGCGTAGATCATCTCTCTGCGCAGTCAGTTTGTTGCGTTATTTTTGGAAGACAAAGATAAGCCGGCTCTAATAAATTAGATCAAGCTTATCTAGCAACGTTCATCTTTAAGCAGACCCCTCTGTAGCCTCTTTCATGTTATTAAATGCTGCTTATATTTTAACCATGTCCACCACAGTGCTGTGGATAACCATACCCACAGCAGCATAAAGACTGCAGACTCACGGAGGAGTCACACCCAGCTAGTGTCCTCACAGGGGGATGGACGATCAGGGAGCAGATTGCCCTGGGTAATGCGGTGGAGGACAGAACTCATCTGAAGGATTAAGAGCTTGCAGAGAAGAAGGTCAACAGACCCAGATCTCAAGTTAGTTGATGGGCAGAGGTTAATTATAACTTCTTGGGGGGAAATTTGTCAATTACCTTCTGGGTTGTAAACAATTGTTCAGTGACTCAAATGCAGAAATGCAAACTCTGGCTTTCAAACCCCTCAACTTGGAATTTATTAGTTCAATGTATCTATAAGTTGGAACTCGTGTCAAAGGCACAGTCCTGAGATGGCTGGCGTCCCCCCAGGGGAGCAGGGGCCAAGCTCCCCTGACCTCATCAGCAGGCTGAGGCACAGGGCGAGTTAGGCTCTCGACATACATGCGCAACCGCTTGGCTGGTTGAGACAGCCTGCAGGGGGCCTTCATGCGGCAGCAGTGGGGGCCGTCGGTGTGGCAGCGTGAACTGTCGGTGAGGCAGTGTGAGCCGTCAGCGCTGGCGGTATGGGCCGTCAATCCGGCAGTGTGGGCCATTGGTGCGGCAGCGTGAACTGTCGGTGAGGCAGTGTGAAGAGTCAGCGCCGGCAGTGTGAAACTTCAGTGCGGCAGTGTGGGCCGTCAGCACCAGCAGTGTGAAACTTCAGTGCGGCAGTGTGGGCCGTCAGCACCAGCAGTGTGGGCCGTCAGCACCAGCAGTGTGAGCCGTCAGCGCTGGCGGTGTGGGCCGTCAGCACCAGCGGTGTGAGCTGTCAGCACCGGCAGTGTGAAACTTCAGTGTGGCAGTGTGAGCTGTCAGCGCCGGCGGTGCGGGCCGTCAGCACCAGCAGTGTGAGCCGTCAGCGCCGGTGGTGTGGGCCGTCAGCACCAGCAGTGTGAGCCGTCAGCGCCGGCGGTGCGGGCCGTCAATCCAGCAGTGTGAGCCTGTATCCTGATGTCCTTCCTCTAAAGCCTCTGTGGACGTGGAACCCCGAGTTTGGCGCGTGTGCAGTGATGGTTTGCTGCGTCCTTCGCTGGGGGACACTTTGAGAACCAGACTGCTTTCTGCAAAACTGAGTTTCACTGAATGAGCAGCAAATTGTCTCTTCTGGATACCAGGTCTGAACTCATTGCTATACTCCTTTTCATGTTAGAAATGTTAGACGGTAATAACCGACCTGGACTGGCCCAGTCTGACGTTTAAGCTTGCATTAGATAGAAGCTCTTGGGCTCCTTCGGGCTGCGTGTCTGTCACATGGCTGGGTGTGGGTGTTAGGGGACACCACAGGGACACGTGCTGTCTGTCTGTCCAGCAGCGGGCTTTCTGCACTAGTACGTGTCCTTGGCCTGGACTCTGCTGAGCTTGGGTTCCAAATGATGGTCACACAAATGCACGTAAATTGGTGTAACACTGTATGTGTATAGGGCCGAGGAGAATGGGGCCTTCTCTGGGAAGGACCTTACTGAGCTGCTTGGTACTAAGCCTGGTTTTGAGGCTACTGGGTGATCTCTGGATCTCATGGGAGTTCATCCACCCACCAATCTACTCACCCTCCCATCTACCCACCCACCTCCCATCAATCTACTCACCCTCCCATCTACCTACTCACCCTCCCATCTGGCTTCCCACCCACCCATGTACCCATCCATTCCTCTACCCACCCACACATCTACCCACCCACCCGCTAACCCATACATCTACCCATTACTCATGCCTCTACCCACCTACCCATCTACTTACCCACAAACCCGCTTGACCGTTCACCCATCTGTTCACTCACCCATCCATACCCACCCACCCGCTCACTCTTCCACCTATCCATCCACCCACTAACCCATACACCCCCCACCTATTCACCCCCTCACCCCTTCACCCCCTCAAACTTCCACCCATCCAGGCACTCATTGTTCACTTCATTCGTCACATTTTAGCACCTTCCCAGCCAAGCCCTGTGCTCCACGCCAGGACTGCAACAGACTGAATGAGAGATAACACAGTTCTTACTCTCCAGAGTAACATTACCTGGGTTCATGCTGGACCAAGAGTCACTCCAAGTATGCATTTGTGTTTCAAAAAAAGGGGCACTCTGGCCTCAGAAACCTAGGAAACTGGGTTAGACACTCCCCAAGGTCCTACAGACGTGACCCTGAGTTTGGGGCCTCTGGCCTTCACAGCGATGCCAGATGCTCCAAGGTCCCCTCACAGGGAAAGGGAGCCAGCCAGACGAAGCCTCTGAGGTCCTACGGGTGTCTGCCCCTGACATCTGTCCCACAGTACAGCCATCTTCCTCGTGCAGCGCTCAGTTGCTAAGCTCTATTTCTGAGCAGGGAAGGCTCACTGTGAAATCATTGAAGGAACACTGTCCCCTGCTCTCCTCATCGCTCTTCCCACTCAGGGCTGTGTTATAGTCCCAACCCTGCTCATGCGCCGTGGCCCCATTCTGCAGAAAGCAGAGTTTAGAAAGGGGGTCTTTTGGCTCGACATTCTGGGGTGTACTAGGCTGGTCTCCAGCCCCCATGTAGGTCCTGACAAGTCCTCTGGGCACAGTGAGATTTGAGCAAGGAAGGGTATGAGGCTCGGAATCAGGGCTCTGGGTGGATGCTCAGAATCAGGGCTCCGGGTGGATGCATGGAGACGTTCCCACAGGGAGGAAAAACAGGGCTGTGCCAGGGCTGTGGCTCCAGAAGGAAAGGGAGCAGCTCAGCACAGACTTGGCACAGTGGCTGGGACAGCGCAGGCTGGAGGCCAGCCAGCCCAGACTCAGGCCCCAGACTCAGGGTTCCCCCGGCCAGGGGCAGAATCTGCAGCTATCACAGGTGGCGGGGCGTTCAGGGACCCGTGTGAGGACACACGGGGCTCAGGGAGCCCCCGGTCCCCACTCTAGAACCTCAGAACAGAGAAGACTTTGTGGCAAGTTGCCTCCGCACTCCGTCCTGATGAGTCCTCAGGCATGAGGCAGCATTTGATGATGAGAATGGAGCTCAGAGAGTAAGTCCAGGGCCAGCGTCCGTTCAGCTTGTGGGTGCGCTCTGGGCAGGCTGGGGGCAGGCCCCCCCTGAGAGGCGAGAGCTGTCTTGCCAGGGTTGCCACGGCGACGACCCCCAGGGCCACGGCTGCCAGCTTCCAGGGCTCTGCGCGCAACAGGCCCCCCGAGGCACCCTGCCCGAGTTGGCAGTTAGCCTCTTCAGCTTCCGTCGCTTCGTTTTTAATCACTCAGTGTACTCGTGGATAACACCAACTCCATCAGATGCCTGGTCTATAATTTGCTGGCGTGCTGCTTTACTGAGGAGAGAAATTCCACCGGGTCTGGAAACTCAGCTTCCCGAAAATGAACTCGGACACAGAATGGGCAATTTTCAATGAGAGCTATTATTGACATGTTTGCAAAACTCATCTCTTCGTAAGTATCCTGAGATTTAAAGAGCCTTATACATCTTCTGATTACTCTAAAGAGTACTCGTACCTATCAAGGCCATTGCCTCCAACCTCTGGACAGCAGTAGTCGCGCTCCTGGTCAAGTGGTCTGCAAGATGTGAGCCACAGCCAGTGCTGTCCTGCGTCAGGGGCCTCATTTCACCTCCTGGAAACAGCTCCATGAAATAGAGGTGCTGCACGTCCCGGGCGGAGACGTGAGCAGAGGTGGCCGGGGTCTGATGTCTTAAAAATATGGCCCGAAGTATAAATCGATACATCCTGTCACTTGTTTCGTGTAATTTATTAGAATGCAAGAAGATCAACAAAGTTGGTAATTATTATTTATGAGGGTCTCTTTTCCATAAAGCTGAATCAGCAAACACGATTGAGATGATGGTCCATTAACCCCCATGCACAGCTAAGCGTCCCGCTGGAAAGAACAGAGCTGAGATAGAAACGCATTGTGTCAGCGTCACTTTTGAGCACATTTCTTTTTCTTTTCTTTTTTAAATGTAGGAATCTCTGCCTAATGTTAGGAATTGAGAAGTATGAGCTGGAAGACAGTCTCCTAGTTCCTCTAATTTGGATACCTAGCTAATGCTTCAGTCAGCTACTAGCTGTCTTTGTAGCTTTAGGAGGAATTGCAGGGCCGCATCTGTGAGCGGGGGCCCTTGGGCATCTGAATAAGCTGAGTCTTTAGAGCTGAGCATGCTGCTGTAGCAGCAGACCAGCAGCTCGACTTTGCACCTACTGGGCGTTTCTGAAGGTACTTTGCGGATGGTTGGGGAGGTGATGAACGCGAAATGCTCAGCCCCTCAGTCTGTTCAGTGTTGGATCTGCCATCAGACTCCACTCCCCGCGGAGAGGGCTGCAGGCTTCACCGCTCCTGGGAAACAGTGGTTTAGTTATTTACTCAAAACTGGAGCCCGGGTGGGAGGCCCCACTCCTGAGAACCCATGCGGCATCTTCTACCAGCTGTCGTCACTGGAGCACAGAGTCTGGAGGTCAAGGCCCAAGGAGCCAAAAAGAAGGTGGTGAGAAGTCCAGAGGGGGAGAAAAGAGCAGGATCTAAAGGGATGGGGATGAAGTGATGCAGCCAGGCTCCTCCCAGAGGGTCTCTCGTGGTTCTGGACGCTGCAGGCAGGATGGTGGCCTGAGTGCTCCAGCAGGGGTGGGGTGGGGTGGGGGCAGGGCCACCATTCTCTGCACCGAGGGGAAGGGTCATTGCCCTTCCTCCTCCCCAGATGAGGGACAGCCCAGGATAAGGAACCTGGACCCACACCCAGAGTCCCCAGGCACGCTGACTCTCTGCCCTCCCCTCAGCTGGCTGGCACTGATCTTGTCACGTTAGAACGCAGCCCAGAGAGGTCAGTGGCTGGAGAGGTGGACACTGCGATGAGTTAAAGGGTCAGCAACGTTACCTGGCCGTCAGCAGTGCCAACGTGGAGGGGAGGAGGAGGCCTGGTATTGCACACAGTGGGTGACCAAGCCGTGGAGACCTTCGGAGAGCCCGGGAGACCCTTGTTTCTGGGGTTGCACACTCTCCGGTGCCACTGGAGCAAATCCAGGCTGTGCAGTGGTCCAATGCATGTGACTCCATCTGACCTTCTGAGGAGTAAGAAACCACTGTCAGAAGAAGCATTCTGTTTTCCAGAGACTTCCAAGTCCCCACCAGAAATTAATCTCATGGGAAGTAACATCAGCCAGCCAATGGTCATTCCCCAGAGCAGCCTACAGAAGCTGTCAGATAGACAGCTGACCACCTGGAGCTTGAATTAAACTTTGGCATGAAGAGAACACAAGGGCAGGTATCCTTGCAGAGGTTGAAACCTAAGGTGCACAAACAGAAGGGGCGGTGCCTCTGTCGCCTCTGGACCAAGGTCAGCTGTGCTGCACACCATCCACTCCCTGATGGCCGATGAGCAGCGGGCTCCAGCACCCTCCTGCCTCAGCAGCCACAGAGCGAGGGGCCAGACACGCGGGTTGCATGGCTGTTCATAAGTGCAGTTGAACGGTCCACGTTTGGATGCAGCAAGCTGTGTGATGCCAAAGAGAATCAGGGGCGTGCAGGGGCTGATTCCTACCTGGTTGTCTTTTGTTGAGGATCCTTCCAAATGCCCTGGGTGTACAAGGCAATTTTAGTATAATTAAAACCTGAATCGCTCAAATTACAGAATTAATTACATTCAGCTTCAATCACAATTTCTAATTGATCCCGGTCTGCAGATTCTGCACCTGGAGACCTTGGTGATGCTGGGAGGGAGAGAAGGTGGCCCAAACTCCAGTCTCTTCTCAGAGAATATTTCCAGCAGTTGTGGTGGGTCCATGCACCCCATACCTATGCCCACAGCACACAGCACGTGTGGGGGTGCTGAGTGCTTGTAAGTCAAAGATACAGCTGGAAGACAAGCCAGAAGGCCAGAAATATTGTCTATCTCTAAGCCCCTGAGAGTGTGAGAAGAGCCCAGGGAGACCCCTGGGGGGGAGACTCGCACGCGGTCAGAAAGCAGGTCTTGGATGTCTGCCCCCGCTCGCATACCTTCTCAGAAGTGAGCCTAGTGTCTCATGCCAGAACTCGGGAGACAGAGAGTGGAGAGAAGCAGCTCTGCGGGAGTCAGGGGCTTGCCCAAACCACAGGGAACTGCAGCTGTGAGCGGCCTCACAGCTCCCAGAAGAATCTCCAACACCCTGACCAGATTCATCAGACAGTCTGCCAAACGAATGCTAGAAATCACTGCAGCAAGTGAGAAAACTAGTTTGTGAACCGCATGAGACATAGGGCGACGTGGATGTGGCAGAAGGTAGTCCAGACCTTTCTCATGGACGCAGCTGGCTCTGTCAGCGCTCGACTGTTATGACACCGCTGGTTGTGTGGAGAAGCTCCTGCAGGAGTGTGTCCCAGGGAGCATCCTTCGACCTCCCTGTGATGCCACGGTGCCAGGTCAGAGCACGCCCTGTTCATGTGCATTGAGAAAAGGGCCCTTCCCTCGATCACACAAAGAAGCTGTGTCCATCAGTGGTGGCCCTGGTTTGTTAAAAGCACCAGAGCCCAGAGAGTCAGATGGCGCTTATTTGATGGACACAGATGTCGGCATCCTTTGGGGTGACAGTGGGTGAAGAGGGCCAGTCCAGGGGAGGCTGAGACCGACGAGGGCCTGTGGGATGCTCCGGGGAAGGTGCGCAGGGAGTGCCCCGGCTCCCGAGTCCCTCAGGCTGCTCCACATCCCCCTTCTCTTGTGCCCGGGGGGAGACGCAGCTGGCGGAGGAGTGAGAGGAGGTTCGGACAAGTAGGCACAGAGGGAGTCGGAAGCCCCAGGAATAGATTCGCAGCGCTGGCCCGGGGAGCTCTTTCTATCCGAAAAGGGCAGATGGCTTAGTGGGAGCCCCAGGATGGGGCCGGCTGTCCCTGAGGGTGGTCGGCAGAAGCTGACGCAGAGCTAGACAGCTAGAGAGGGACATCTCACACCCCACCGCATCTGTTCTCAGGGCACGTGTAGAGACTCAGAAATGGGAAGCTGGCTGGAAAGACGACGGAGGACAGGGAGGTGGAGCTGGGGGACAGGTGGGTTCGGTGCTGGGCGGGGTCTGCCCATGGTGAGGTCTCCCGGCACTCTTGCTCCAGGCTTCCCAGGCCACAGGTTCTGTCTGCTCTGCAGACATGAGCGTGAAGGGGAACTGATAGAAATCTGTGATGAGACCAGCCACTCATGGAAGCAACAAAGGACAGGTGCTTGGCTTCCTTTCTAATCGTGTAAACAATCAGCCTCTGCTGGGAAGAACACACAGCAGATCAAACAAACGTGTACGTCTAAAAGTTCTTGGCAAGAACCTTCCAAGAACTCCTTGAATCTAGCAAAATAGGATCTTATTTTTAAAAAGGTTTAATACAGACTTCCCTAGACTAGACTTCCCTGGCAGCTCAGACAGTAAAGCGTCTGCCTACAAGGTGGGAGACCTGGGTTCGATCCCTGGGTCGGGAAGATCTCCTGGAGAAGGAAATGGCAATCCACTCAGTATTCTTGCTTGGAGAATCCCACGGACAGAGGAGCCTCTTAGGCTGCAATCCACGGGGTCACAGAGAGTCGGACATGACTGAGTGACTTCACTTCACTTTAATATACTCATAACATAGAGAGCCACGTGCTTTTTATCACCTACAAGAATGAAAAAGTGAAAGCAAAAGTCTCTCAGCCATGTCTGACTCTTTGCATTCCCGAGAACTAGACAGTCCATGGAATTCTCCAGGCCAGGATACTGGAGTGGGTAGCCTTTCCCTTCTCCAGGGAATCTTCCCAAACCAGGAATCAAACCCAGGTCTCCCACATGGCATTGGACTCCTTACCAGCTGAGCCTCAAGGGAAGCCCAAGAATACTGGAGTGGGTAGCCTATCCTTTCTCCAGTGGATCTTCCAGACCCAGGAATTGAACCAGGGTCTCCTGCATTGTAGGCAGATTCTTTACCAGCTGAGCCACCAGGGAAGCCCAAGAATAAGACAAGGGTTATTTTTATTCATGACTCAAAAGTATATTTGACATGAACTCCATTTGTTCTGTGGGACCTCCCCCGTGGCTCAGTGGATAGAGTCCACCTTCAGTGCATTAGACTCAAGAGACACTGGTTCGATTCCTTGGTCGGGAAGATCCCCCTGGAGAAGGAAATGGCAACCCACTCCAATATTCTTGCCTGGGAAATCCTGTGGACAGAGGACCCTGGCAGGCTACAGTCCATGGGTTGAGCTGGCTGGATCAAGGTTAACACCGTGGGCCATGTTGCAGCCGCAGCTGGGGAGAAGCAGAGCTGTCAGCCGGCTGCCCAGGACACAGGTCCCCCATGAGGCGCGGTCCCCACTTGGAGCACCTGGCCCAGAAACTAGCTGCCAAAACACAGCTGTTGGGCAGGACCTCTCATTGGCGGTTTTTCCCTTGTTACTTCCAGCAGGAGTTTGGGCGCTTTACGGAGAGTCCCACGACTAGGATTTGGCCATGGCGCTAGTGGTGAAGAGCCCGCCTGCCTGTGCAGGAGACATGAGAGACGAGGGTTAGACCCCTGGGTCGGGAAGAGCCCCTGGAGGAGGGCGTGGCAACCCACTCAGTCTTCTCGCCTGGCGAATCCCGGGGACAGAGGAGCCTGGCGGGCCACAGTCCATGGGGTCGCAGAGAGTCAGACCCGACTGGAGCAATTTAGCACTGCTGCTGCTGCTGCTGCTGCTGCTAAGTCACTTCAGTCATGTCCGACTCTGTGCAGTCCCTTAGATGGCAGCCCACCAGGCTCCTCTGTCCCCAGGATTCTCCAGGCAAGAATACACAGCAACTTAGCACAGCACAATTAGTCGGGGGTGATGAGGACCTCAGTGACATTCCACAGCAGAAGGCTCACCAATTAGCGATCTCTGCTCAGCTAGTCTGTGTGGTCTGTGAGGTAAGACAGGTGTCTTCCTGCCATGCAAGTTTTCAGGGAGGAAAATTTCACAGGATATAAATATATGCAGGCTGGATGCAGCCTGATAAGGGCTGGTCATGAATAACATTAGCCAATAATTCAGCTGGAGACTGATCCTCCACCCCCGTCACCTCGGAGATGATTACACAGATAGAGGGAATTTTTCACAATCTTTGAATAGTTCTATCTTAGTCTAAGCCTCCAACGGATGTGCCTCTCTTTTCCCGTTGTGATTATTTACATTTGACTTTTTCTCCTTAAATCCAATACACCTTTTTCCTAAAATTACTTATTTTTCAGCAGGATGCCGTTTGAGCCTGAGATATCTTTGGCAAAGGCCTGGAATTTGAGGAAGACCCAAAAGTTCCCCCATGCCCAGGTTTCAGGTGGCTCACCTCCAAGCCTTCAGAGCAGTGTAATTGCAGATTCTGGCTCTGAGCCTGGAAAAAAGTGTAGGACACAAATAATTCCTGGTAGGGAGCAGGTCACATTTGTTTTTTTGTGGTTAAAGTTTAAGGCCAGAGACTGTTCACTGTGGAAAGTTTATATAAAGGATCTAAACAAAGCCTGGGAGAGGTGGTAATTCTTGTGGATTTAAACATCTGCATCCCAACACCTGCACACACACCTACACACACCCACACACCCACACACCGCGCTGCGTCACTTCCACTGACGGCCACATCAGTTGAAATGCGACCACCCCACTGGAGGCTGGGGGCAGAACAGGAGATCAGTAGCCAACAGCTTTGGACATGAGCCAGGCTTCCCTGGTGGCTCAGACAGTAAAGAATCCGTCTGCAATGCAGGAGACATGGGTTCAGCCCCTGGGTGGAGAAGAGCCCCTGGGGCTGGCAAAGGCTCCCCACTCCAGTATTCTTGCCTGAAGAATCCTATGGACAGCAGAGCCTGGCAGTCCACGGGGTCGCAGTCAGACATGACTGACTGCCTAACACTTAACACTGGGGGTGGGGTTTAAGTGTGAGCTTTGGGGTCAGAAAGGCCTGGGGCTGAGCCCAAGCTTTGCTGGGCTCCAGAGATGTGACCCCAAGTTCCAGGTTCCCCACTCCTGGGTTATCAGGGTGCTCCTAGGAGATGGGTGAGTAGCTGGCATTTGGCAAATCCATGCTCTCATGTTGCAGGGATTCAGAACATCCTGTTAGGCTTCCTGGCAGCCTGGCTGTCTGCTGTGTGGAGGCACCTCATGTCTGAAGGCCCAGCTGAGCAATTGTACTGGTGTGCCACCAACCATCCCAGGAAACCCTCAAACAAACCAGGGTGATCAGTCATCCTGTCTCCCTGACCACCCTCCCAGCAAACCCAAACACACAATTCTCCTCACCCCTGTAATTTTACTGTAAGACTGTTAAAAACAGGGCTGGGAACAGAGGCTTTGGGAATTGTCTGGTCCATTTTGTTGATTAGCTTAAGACCAGGGATTATAGTGGGTTATTCCCTGTTAAACGTTTATGGCTGTGTAAAGTCTTTTAGATGCTAAGTAGACAACGAGCTAATGTACTGACATCAGAGATCTCAAGAAATGACGTCATCGCCTCTCATACGGGATTTTTATCTTTTTTTTCACGTGTAGTAAAAAAAAAAAAATCTTTAAAAATGACTGCACAAATATTTCCATTTATTTTCTTTCGTTTAAAAAGGTTGCAAAAGAAATACTAAGCATTCTATCATCATATGCAAACGGGTCGGGCCAGACTGAGCGGCTAAGCACACATCCCATCGTGTGTGCGTGGCATTCTGCTGCTGCTTTCCAGCGTCTGCTAGCTGTGATGAGCAGACCACCCTCCCCCCGACAAACAGCACCCAAAGATGCTCACATCCAAGCCCCCAGGCCTGGGGGTATGTTAGCTTACCTGGCAGAGGGGGGATTAAAGCTACTAGTGAGCGGATCTTACAATACGCGTGACGCTGGACCGTCCACATGTAATCAAAATGGCCCTTAAACGTGGGACATGGAGGCAGCAACGCAGAGCAGAGAGGAGGCGTGGCAGCCGGGCGGGGTCAGGCTGCCCAGTGACACGGTTGGCCTTGAAGATGCAGGGAGGGGCCGCGGCCAGAGGGTGCAGGTGCCTCTGGGAGGTGGAGAAGGTTAGGGGACAGAGTCTCCCCTGGACCGCGGATTTCAGCCCAGCCAGGCTGCACTGGACCGCTGACCCGCAGACGGTGAGGCCGCAGCTCTGTGTTGTTTATGCTTCCGTGTTAAAGGGCCTCTGTTGCAGCGGTGATAGAACATGGATACAGCGGTAGAAGGGATTTAACTTGGATATATTTTTTTTAAACCAGCAGTCATTCACTTTGGAGAGCAAGAAAAGGAGTTGGCCCCTGTGCTTTATCTGCTTCCAGGAAGTCCACAGAGAAAATGGACCGACACTGGATTATTGGGTTCTTGAGAGACGGTTCTTGCAGGCGGTGCTGGCTGAACGGCTGGCTTCTCCATGGTGATTCGGGGGCCCAGCTGTGTGTGTGGGGAGGTGTCTAGCTGGTCACCGAGCCAGCTGCTCCTGGAGGGTCCCTGGTGACCCTGTCTGTCACACGTGGCGCCCAGATCATGGGGAGAAAGTCCTTGTGGGCCAGTTTACAGTGTAAGGAGGGGTAAGTGAGGGTGTGGAGTGGGCACTGGGGGTCTGTGGACTTCTGCCAAGGCTCCACTCAGGGCAGGGATGGGCCTTGGGACAAGTCAGAGGTGCAGCAGGTGAGTGAGTGATGGGGTGTGTGGACAGAGAGGCTGGTGTGTGTCTGAGGACCTAGATGGAGACTGGGGTGGACCTATGACCCCTCCTCAGATGGACAACCTGCTGGGACCACCAGGATCACCCTCACTTCTTCCCGGACTCAGTGCCCAGCAGCTGCCCAGCTGAACCAAGTGGGAGTCACGTGTCTTTTCCCTAAGCCATGTTTCCGTTGTGTCCACTGTGTGGAGGGCATGCTCAGGCAGAGGCCACATGGACAGGGAAGGGCAGAGCCCAGCTCAGGTTCAAGTGCCTGGGTCCCAGAGCCTGCTCCTTCCCGCCCAGACCAGCCCTGAGCGGTGAACCGAGGGCTGTCTGCACAGCGCCCAGCTCTGCAGGCATGTCCGCTCCTCCCGCGTCCCTCATCTGACCACCAGCCACCCAGGGGCCCCGCTGCAGGGCCCCTGCCTTCCTGACACCCTTCTCTCTCCAGCCTGGCATGCTCCCTACCTCTGTAGACCACCCACAGGTGAAGCCCTCAGGTCTGCAGAGGGGAATGGCCCCCTTCTCAGGACCACCTGCTCTCAGATGCCCAGAGCAGCTGCCACCGAGGCCCACCTCCTCTGGTGGGGCCCACAGCGACCGGCCTGGCGGCTGGTTGGTTAGCTGGGAAAAAGGTGAGAAGGAAAATGATGCTAAGTGTCACGCAGGGTAAATGTTTTAAGTGAGACAGAAGCACAGGACCGCGGCATGTCATTTGATAAACATCTTCCCTTCTCTATGAGGAAAAGCCCATGCAGTCTCTGCGTCAGCTCTGGCCACTCACTTAGGCCGCTGTCCTTTTCCTCACGAGGTGTCTCTCATCAAGGTCAGAGTCTCTGTGTCACTGTCAACAGGTTGCCCTCTATGGAAATGAAAGTGCTAGTCGCTCAGTCGTGTCTGACTGTTTGTGACCCCATGGACTGTAGCCCACCAGGCTCTCCTGTCTATGGGATTCTCCAGGTAAGAATCCTGGAGTGAGTAGCCATTCCCTTCTCCAGGGGATCTTCCTGATCCAGGGATTGAACCCAGGCGTCCTGTAATGCAGGCAGATTCTTTACCATCTGAGCCACCAGGGAAGCCCCTGATGTCCTCTGTGGGGTGTGGTCAAGCGGTTCCTGTTCTACCTGCAGAGGGTGCTTGAAGCTGGGGGCTTCGTGAGGCTCTGAGGCGAGCTATGGACACCAGGTCCGATTTCACACACACACACACACACACACACACACACACACACAGGGAAATAGTCGAGGTGCTCACAAATGCTGTCAGTTCGTTTGAGACCCTGTGGGTGCCATCTGCCCCAACTTGAGAGTCATGGTCATAAACGATCCTTCTCCACCCAGCAGCTCCTCTGAGCTCACTGGACAGAACTGATGTTTCTCATGGACAATCACACACATTCCAGTCCGACTTTTCAGTGTGTGAAGGAGGAGCAGTGCCTGTTTCTGCTCAGGAGAAGAGTGATCTCCCAGCCGTACTCAGGTGCTCGCGCAGGGGCCCGTCCGGGAGAGGAAACAGAATGGGGTGATTTGCTGGGCAGGACCCTCTGTGGGTGTCTGGACGTCTTCCACCAGTGTTTCACCTGAGCCCACGTGTCGGGATGTACAGTCTGCAATGGTCTTGGTGTTAAAACTGCAGAATAAAATTCAAGACTGTGCACCGCATGGAATTGCGGTACAGGGACTCACCAGGTGAGCAAGAATGGGAGATGCGCTTGAGCCTTCCCGGTGACAAGATGTGGCCTCTGGGCTGGAGGTCCCAGGACCCTGGGGTCCTGCCCCGGAGATCCAGGGTCGACCCCATGGAAGCACAGCCCGGCTTCTGGCCTGAGAGTGAGGAGAGCTTGTTCCCTGGAGCCCAGAGTGGGGAGGTCAGCAGCTGTGTAGGGAGGAGCCCTGGGCCAATGGGGACGATGCGGTTGCCTTTGCCGTCTCCAGATTCATGAAAACACCAAGGAATTAAAATGAGGGTCAGAAGAGGAATGATCTCCTCCCCAGAGAGAGGAGGTGGAGCCACAGGCACAGTCGGCTGATGCCCAGACCCTCTGGTCAGAAGCTGAGGCCACTGAGATCCGCCCACTCCTGGAGCTCAAAAACTCCCCCAGGCCACAGGGGCCAGCGAGGGTAGAGTGCTCCCTGCAGACGGAGACGGGCCCCCTGGCTGCAGGTGTCTCCACTGCCGGATACTCTCTTCCTCCCCCTCTGCGTGCCAAGCTCTCTGGAAGCAAGTCCAGCCCACGCTCTGGTTCAGAGACATAAGCCAACAGGGTGGGGGAGAGACATGCCCCCTCCTTGGGGAGGGTCCACATAGATTACTTAGAATTCTTGCTGCATGCTTCCATTTCTATCTCTTCTCTCCTGTTTATTTATCCAGCGTTTTTATATTATCGCAGACTCACGCGTGTTCATTTCATTCTTCGGATTTTGATCCGACATGACTGCGCGCAATTCCTCCGTTCTCCCCAGGCCTGGCTTCCAGGGGCTGTCTGGGTTGTCTGCTGCGCCCCTTGACTTAACCTCTTCAGTGTGAGTGTGTGTGTATGTGTGTGCGTGTGTGCATGTGTGCGCGTGTGTGCCTGTGTGTATGTACTTGCATGTGTGTGCGTGTGTGTGTGTGCGTGTGCACACGCATGTGTGTGTGTGTGCGTGTGTGTGTGCGTGTGTGTGTGTGCAGTGGAGGCAGTCACCATATCCTTACTTTCTGGCCCTGCAGCCCCAGCACATCTTGTATGTTTCCCTCAGTGCTAGGAGCAGCGGCTTCTCTGAAGAGTCTGGTCTTTTATTAGAAAATTGTGTTAGAAACCAAGATCTGAGAGTTGCGCAATCCTGCCGAAGGCATGGAGCATCTTTCCAGTGGGTTAGAGCAAGGGAAGTCCCATCACCAAAACTGTGTTTCAAATTAAAATACCCCGTAACTGTTTTCAGAGCCTGAAGTACAAGGATACCTGCCTGGGCAACGGCAGAGGCAGAAATGCAGGCTACAGCGGAAGGTTTCCAGGTCCCAAAGGTGCCTTTAGCTGCAGGGTCATCATTCCAGACCCTGAGTTCTGGATCGCCTCTGGGGGTGTGAGGAGAGCACGCTGCTGCCTGGGGTGCATGGAGTCCATCTAGGGGCAGCCTCTCCTGCTTCCAGCCCGAGATTCTCAACCCCCAAACCCCGGCCATTTACCTGGGAGCACGTCCACCACCGGCTCTGGGCCAGGCGGGCACAGCGTGGGTTCAGCCTGGTGAAGGGACACAGCCCTGGCCTCTGGAGGTACAGCCCAGCAGGCAGACACACACAGGCGCCATCCCCAGGCGCGCTGAGGCTTCAGTGTGTAAATGCTCACAGTGGAGGAGGCTGCAGGGTGGGGCAGGGGCGGGGGCTCAGCTGGGTGCCAAGAGCTGGGAGGGCCTCTCTGCGGGAGGAGGGCTTTGTGATGAGAGAGGACCGTAGACAGGAGGGTTCCCAGAGCAGAAATGCAGACAGAGCAGGTTGTGCAAAAAGGTGACGGGGAGGCTGGTGGGTTGGAGCCCAGGAGCCAGCCGGAGCTGGTGTGAGAGGACGCGGGGGCTGGGTGAGGGGTGTCCGTGTACGCTGAGCTAAGTCACTCAGTCGTGTCCGACTCTGTGCGACCCCATGGACTGTAGCCCGCCGGGCTCCTCTGTCCATGGGATTCTCTAGGCAAGAAGACTGCAGTGGGTTGCCATGCCCTCCTCCAGGGGACCTTCCCAAACCAGGGATCGAACCCACACCTCTTACGTCTCCTGCGTTGTCAGGCAGGCTGTTTACCGCTGAGCCACCAGGAAGTATAGAACCACGGCCATATCTCTCCATCCAGATTTCTAAGCAAATAAATTGCACTTAAGGTCAGGTCACCAACAGAAAATTTGAAGTCACCATAGTTTTAAAAGGACTTTTGTTTCGCCTTCATACGCAGTGCTCTTGGTTGAGTTTAATCAAAATATAGAGGAAGTCAATTATTTAAACACCTCTGCATTTTGGGCTGCTCAGGGGATAGAAAATCTCATTTAAAATATCTAGCCTTGATAATATAAAATAAGACCATGCCAGTAATTACAAAAATCATATTTAGCAACTGGTTTAGTATATTTAAATTTTTTGTGATGAAACATTTTCTCCACTTATTGTACTTTGGGGAGATGCTTGTCAGAGGCTAAGAAAAAGACATTTCACTTCAAGACTGTAGCTGCCCTGATTTTGAAGGTTGCGTTTCACTCAAAGAAAATAGCCTATGAGTCAGAGGGTCCCCTTTTTTGAATCTGGGGACTGCTTGCTACCTGAGTGTTGGGAGACAGTTTTCAAGACAGGGCAATGAGGAAAGCCTGCTGAGACAGCATCACACACACACACACACAACAGGTACACACAGGTACACACACACACACACACACATACATATATAGCAGGCACATACACACATATAAACACACACATACATGGCAGGCACACACACACGCACAAGCACATGCCTCATACATACACACATATATAAGCAATCCCATGTAAACACACAGGTGATCTCTAACTCTTGAGCAATATTCAAGTAATATTTAAAACGGTAAAGAAAAAATAAATTTATACACTCTCATTTCTTCCAAACTTGAAAGGTTTAAGAGATTTGGATTCTGAACTTCGTATAGTGGAGGCAACCCCAGCCCAAGACCCAGAAAACCACCCGGAGCCCTGCTGTTCCTCCAGCCCACCTGTGCGTGTCCCCCGCCCCCACGCCGGTTGCAGCCTCGTGCACGTCCTGGGCCTGGTGGGAGCGGTGACCGGGTGAGAGCCCGTCTTTAAGGCTGATTGATCAAGGCCATCCCAGAGGCATGCACAGGATGGCAGGGCCCCAGCCGTTCACTGAGGACAGAGCGCGCAGCAAGGGAGATTTCCGGGGGGAGAGTGGTTCTCGGCCTTGAAAGCCCAACAGCACCGCCTGGGAAGACGGGAGAACCTGGCGCCCGGTCACATGTGGGCCCATCGGCTCAGAATCTCTGGGAAGGGACTCGGGCAGCAGCATTTTAGGGCTCCCGGCTGACTGCAAGTGCAGCCGACCCGAGCCTGCTAATGGAGCCGAGGCTGGAGCGAACCTGATGGAGGCGGGGTGGGGTGGACAGCGCTGGGTGGGGGCACGCTAGGGAGGGGGAGGGAGGCGCAGGGAGCATCGAAGGTGGGCGGGGCCCCTCCCAGGAGGGCGGTGTCAGGAGCCCCCAGCCTCCCTGCGGGGAGGGCCTGCAGGAGTTCCGGGGGGCAGAGGGCCTTCCCGAGCCCGGGGGCCCACGTCCACTGCTCCTGGGCTCAGGCAGCCACCCGACGGGGAGAGCCCGTCTCCCTGGAGCCCTTGCACGTGGTGGCATCAGTCGCAGCCACTGTCCTGAGTCCTTTCCCCCGACTTCGGGGCCCCTCACTGGCCCACACAGCTCAGCCCCCTGGCGTCCAGCTCGGGCCGAACAAGCTCAGCTCCCAGACGGCCGTGGCAGGCCCTGCTGCACACGCACGCTTCCAGCTCTGAGGTTTCTCGGAATCTTACTGTGCTAAGGAGGGAGATACGAGCCTGAGATGGGGGGCCCGCAGCGCTTGGTGAAAACTCGGGTGGGTCAGCCACCTGGGTCAGCTGACATGAAGCTGGAGGATGAAAGTCCTGGAGCAGAGAGAGTGTGATGAGAACAGTGGGAACCCAGTGTCTTCTCCGTGGGGGCAAGGCCCTTGCAGAGGGAGAGTGAGAGGCGGGGCCGCAACCATAGATGCTGCGTGGAAATGGCAACCCACTCCAGTGTTCTTGCCTGGAGAATCCCAGGGACAGCGGAGCGTGGTGGGCTGCCGTCTATGGGGTCGCACAGAGTCGGACACGACTGAAGTGACTTAGCAGCAGCTGCTGAAGTTTTGGAAACACTGTGTGAAAAAATAAATCTATAGTTTTCTTTGTGGCAAAACTTTCTACAGCTAATAGGCATTTTAGATCCCTAAGAGAGAAATCCTATAAAGAACCTCCTAGATTTAGATGTCCACCACCCACAAACCTCTTTCTCCCCCTTCAAGTCATCTCTTGTGGCCAGTTTGTAGAAAACAACACATTTTGGAAAATACAGTTGCATATCAATTTTAGCTCCAATGTAAAAAAAAAAAAAGAAAAATAGTAGACAATATTTTTTCCAAAGAACTGGAATTTATAAAGATGAATTAAATAGAGATTTTAGGACTGAAAAAATATTAACTGAAATGAAGAATTTGTTGAGTGGGCATAACTGCAGATTTCAAAGTGCAGAAGTCAACAGGGCATACTTAAACTGAAGCACAGCAACGAAGATTCAGAGAAAATGCAGCAAAAATCAGCACGCTGGAAAGCTCTCAGACATCTACAACTGGAGCCCTGGGATGAGAAGATAGGAGACATGGGAAGAGACAAAATTCAGTGAGTGATGGTAAGAATTTTCCAAAACAGGAAAAGGGATCCTGGAGACTAAGGTGGCTGGAGTTCACAGGGCAGAGCCCTCTGGGGTGGGCATTTCTTTCTGGACAAAGAGCTCCAGAATGTGCTCTGGGGTCCTCCTGAGGACCTGACTGTTAAGCTCAGAGCGTGCCAAGTCCGGTCTCTGAGGGTCCCTGTGGAACAGATCCTAAGCTCACAAGGCATCTCCCCTCCAACTGCAGGACCCAGAAGCCCACACCGAACACTCACCGGTCTTACTGGAGACTGAGAAGAGCCGTCCGTCAGCAGCAGCTGCAGGAAAGCTGCTCTGAAATAGCATAAAGTCAAACAAATCACAGAAGAGCTGATGCATCGCTCCTTCCTCGTTGCCTACACAGACCGTAGCTTGAAACAGAATATACCAAAGGGTAGCTGGTAAAAGTACACAATTCCCAGAAGAAAATAGAGGAGAAAGCCTTGGATTAGGCAAAGGTTTCTTATTCATGCTTAAGCATAAGTGAAAGGAATTGATCAGTTGGTCTTGAAAAAAAAAAAGTTTCTACCCTTTGTCAATACAATGAAAACGAGAAAAAGGAAGCCACAGATTAGGAGAGAATGCTTACAATACATGTACTTGGGGGGAAACCTTGCTTTCAGCACATAGCAAGGGGCATCAGAAGATGAGGGTGGTGACCGACGCCCCAGTGGGCTCAGGCTTATGCAACAGTGGCACAGATGGGGCAGCTTAGACAACACACATCCATTCCCCATGGGCCTGGAGTCTGGAAGACAGAGGTCAGCTGCCAGCAGGCCTGGTTCTGGGAGAAGGACGTCTTCCTGGTTTACAGGTGGCATGGCCTCCTCCAGCCTCGCCTCACAGGTGCAGAGAGAGCTCTTGTCCTTCCCCCCTTATAAAGGCATCAACCCTGCATGAAGCCCCCACTCAAGACCCCTTCCTGTCCCTGAAGCTCCCCTCCAGACACTGTCACACTGGGATTTAGACTTCAGCACGCAAATTTGGGGGATGGGGGACAAATCCTCAGTCCATAGCCACCTAATTAAAGATCGGCAGATGCAGGTATTCCTCAGCAGAAGGTGTTTGGATGAACAGTCACCACAAAGAAGACACGTAATGTCAGAAATGAGAGTCATCAGAAATGAGAATTTAAAGCAAGCACAGCAAGCGCTTGCCATTCAATTTTTGCTGCGAATCTGAAACTGCTCTTTATAAGTCCACCCAAAACAAAGCCCACGGTGAGCTACCATCACCCACTACTAAAAAGCTAATACATGTTATTAATGATGACACCCAGTAAAGTGAAAACTTGGAAGAACAGGAAATCCATCCTTGGGAGGTTGGGCGTGTAAGAGCCGACAGCCTGCTAGGAAAACACTTCAGCGATTTCTGATGAAGTCAAACACACAGTCACCATATTACCCAGCAATCCCACTCCTGTGCGTTTACTTAAGAGAAAAGAAAATCTGAGCTCAGGTAAGGTGTGTTCACTAATGTCCACGTCAGCTTCACTCAGAATAGTGTAAAACCAGAAATGGTCTCAACGTTCCCAACAGAACAAAACAGGTAAGCATTTTTTGTAGTGTTCATAATACAAGGGAGTGATCCTTAGCAATAGAAGTGAATAAAGCATCAGTTCTCATGACAACACGAATGAACAGCAAAAACATGCTTCTCAGCAGAAAGAAGCCGGAGACAAGCAGCACATGCTGCGTAACTGCCCTCGTTTGGGTATGAAGTCTAGAACAGCAAGACCACACGGTGGAGAGTGGTGAGCCAGCCAGCGGTGAGCCAGCCAGTGGCTGCCGCAACACAGGGGTGCGAGGCTTGACCACAGGGAGCGTCAGGGCCTTTTAAAGGTGACGAAAGTGTGTATTTGTCAAAACTCATCCAACTGTTCACTTAGAAAAAGTATATTTTATAACACGTAAATTGTACTTTGATAAACTTAAGCCACGGTACTGTACCACTACACATGCTATAAAATTGTTGAGATTGAACCAGTAGATAACGCTGAGCGGGGAAACCTCTAGCTGCTCTAGCAACTGGGACCCTTCTGTGCTGCTAGGAGGACGGGAACCCGTAGCCACTCTTAGAATATTTGTGTGGTGTTTCTGCGACACTGGAAACCCCATATAACTGAGCGATTGCCTCCCCAGAAAAGGATCCGACAGAAATTCGTACACAGGTTCGACAAAGGGCAGGGGTGGTCATATTCATGACGGTATTACTGGTTTCAGCACCAAATGGGAAGCAGTCTAGACGCCCATCCATGGTGACGAGCATCACAACAGGATGAACTGGGCTACGTGGGTAGCATGAGCAAGTATCAGAAACCCTAATTACGGCTGCAAGGGAAACGCAAGCACACTGCGATTCCAGTCGTGCAGAGCCTCACGGAAGCAGGTGGACTCTGCTCTCGCAGGTCAGTTTTAGGTTCTCCTGCGGGAGGCGAGTGTGGGGACAGGAAGTGGACTCTGGGATGCAGGACAGCGAGGGGGCTTCTGTAAATGTGGTGACGACTGTTCCTTGATCTGGCTGAGGTTAAACAAACCATCCGTTTTGCGAAAGTTCCTCACTCCATACTTTTATGATGTGTGAATTATTCTGAATGCTTAATATATCCAATAAAATTTGTGTAGAATGTCACCAAAAACCCTACAAAAATATATAAATGTACCAATAGAATAATGGTCAAACTATTTTACTGGAATTCAAGAAATGCAAATGGGACTGAAAATGGATCAGCTTAGGTGGAGAGAGGGCTGTGGGTCGCAGGATCCCAGGGCTGTGACTGGGACTGCAGAAATGCCTGCGATCCTGATGGACCCCTGATGGATCTAATCAATGGTGCTTTTTTTTTTCTTTTTTTTTTGGATAGAACAATCTGGCATTCTTGTCTGCATGTGTGTGCTTGTATATGACGGAGAAGGCAATGGCAACCCCACTCCAGTACTCTTGCCTGGAAAATCCCATGGATGGTGGAGCCTGGTGGGCTGCAGTCCATGGTGTCGCTAAGAGTCAGACATAACTGAGCGACTTCACTCTCACTTTTCACTTTCATGCATTGGAGAAGGAAATGGCAACCCACTCCAGTGTTCTTGCCTGGAGAATCCCAGGGACGGGGGAGCCTGGTTGGCTGCCGTCTATGGGGTCACACAGAGTTGGACATGACTGAAGTGACTTAGCAGCAGCAGCAGCAGCTTGTATATGAAAAAAACAGTCATGATTGATACTGAAAGCTTTGGAAGTACTCCAAAGACCCTGTGTGGGGAGAGATACCTTTCATTGTCTTTTCCGGTGCACATTAGGTATTATTAGCAGCATCTATTCATTTATAATAAGCTAAATAAGTTTAGCAAAGGGAACGGACAGGTCACCCCCCAAAATCAGCAGCTGTCTGTTCCATCACTTAGGGAAGGCGGTGGAAACTCAGGGCCTGAACATACTAAAGATGAGTCTCTGCAGACCTGAGCTGGAAGCGCAGCAGGCAGGTGAGTGGAGGGCCAGGGGAGGGGCCGCCTCACCTGCTTGCTGTCCTGTGGTTCGATGTTGCCACCTGTTACATTATCTGATAGAATGTGCCCTGAAAGCTTACTCTATGCTTCACAATGTGATGGGCTTTTAATTTTTTTTTTATCAAAAAGTTTATTTGAAAATAACCCATGAAGAAAATGGATGATCTGGCATGTCACTTGTCACTTTTTGCTACAGAATACCATTTATTCCAAATTAGTGATGTTGAATACTGTTAAAGAGAAAGAAGCACATCCCTGTCAACAGCGAGATAGAAGTAGGCTTGGAAACCCAAATGCCTGATAAGATTGTGCTGTGAAGGGAGGAACCGGGGTGGGGAGCGGTGGGGCAGGTGGCACGCTCACACCCCAGCAGGCTGCACAGCAGAGAAGGGTGCAGCCGGCCAGCACCCTGGACAGAGCTCTCCTCCTCAGCCTCACACATCCTTCCGTATAGCTGATTTACAGCCTTGTTTTAACCTCTGCTGTGCAACAAAGGGATTTAATTATGTACATGTCTGTACACGTGCGTATACGCATGCATGCATATTCTTTTAAAATAGTCCTTTTCATTAGTTTATCCCAGGATATTGAATACAATTCCCTGTGCTATAAAGCAGGGCCTTGTTCTTTGTCTGTGCAGAGGAGTTTGTATCTGCTGACCCCAAACTCTCGACCCTTCCCTCCCCCAGCCCCCTCCCCGCTGGAGAACACAAGGTTGGTCTGTCTCTGCGTCCGTTTCTGTTTTGAAGAAAGGTGCATTTGTGCCATGCTTCAGATTCCACATAGAATGAGATCACGTGGTATTTGTCCTCTTCTTTTTATTTCACTTAGTGAGACAAGGTCCAGGTCCATCCATGTGGGCGCAAATGGCATTGTCTTGGTCTTTTTCGTGGCTGAGTGCTACTCCATTGTATATATGCACCCCGTCTTCTTTCATCCACTCCTCTGTCCATGGACATGGTGGCTGCCTCCATTTCTTAGCTATTGTGAGCAGAGTTGCTGTGAATACAGGGGAGCTTGTGTCTTTCTGAATTATAGTTTTCTGTATGGCGGTTTTTTAAATGAAGAGATTGGAGCTCACTCAAGTCACTCAGTTAAGTGAAGCATCTTGGTGCAGACATCACTAACTCTGATTTCAAATGCTGAAACTCCGTGTTTCTGCCTCTGCTAAATTGCTAAGTTGCTTCAGGCGTGTCCGACTCTCTGTGACCCCTTAGAGAGCAGCCTGCCAAGTTCCTCTGTCCATGGGGTTTTCCAGGCAAAAATACTTGAATGGGTCGCCATTTCCTTCTCCAGGGAGTCTTCCCAATCCAGGGATTGAACCCATGTCTCTTAAACCTCCTGCATCGGCAGCTGGGTTCCTAACCACTGCTGCCACCTGGGAAGCTCCTGGGGAGTGTCTGCCTCCAGTTCATGCTGTTTATTTTTTAAAGACTTTTCATTTCTAGTTTTCAAATGTTACAATTACCTGGCAAAGCAGAAGACCTGATCTGCCCACTTAATTAAATGTTTTGCTTTTGTTAAGTTTTCTAAGTGTTTGATGGTGGTCTAATTACACTGTGACTTCCCTAGTTCACACTAAAGAGAAGGCTCTAGAACCCTCTCATCGCAGACGTCAGGAGGGGTGCTCTTCACTCAGCCTCCCCCAAACACACACACACACACACACACACACACACACACACACACACACACAGAGGCATCCCAGACAAGTGACAGAAGCCTTCGATGTCCTCTTCTAAGTTACGCAACACAGCACGACACACGGCCGATTGCCCAAGAGGGGGAGAGATCCCGCAGTAAATGAGGCAGCGTACTTTGGAAAAATGATCATTCCAATCCTGAAGGAGTAAAACGTGAAAGACGTTTAAAATTCTTGTGTAGAACTAACTTCCACACAGCACTCACTTTGCGAACCACACACAGAAAACTATCCGGAGCAGAAGCGATAATTTAATTTACATGTCAGAAACGCAGCCAAGAAAACATAGAACAGCTTGAGAATGCAGTTCTGCCAAGTAGCATGACTCAAAGATTCATTTCAACTCTGTAAAGAAAATATTTCCCCTTCCAATCCTGCAGAGCCCAGGAGGAAAAGCCTTGGGATGCCTGTGGGCTGGGGGGAAGGTGACAGTCAGCATGAGGTCCCTGACTTGCCCTCGGAAGGTGCAGGGGGTGGCGGTGCTGGGCTGTGAGCTGCCCTGGTGGCTGTGGTCCAGAGAGGGAGGGACACCAGGAGGGGCCACAAGCCATGCCCAGGGGGTAAGTGTCATCTGCCGCCTGAGCTCTGAAGCTGCAGGAGCACTCTGCTTCCTCCACCAACAGACCAAGCGAGGCAGCTCCGCAGCTCAGAAAGCAGAGTCTGGCTCACAGACTCTGCACCTACAAAAGCCAGTCTGCAGTCAGTTCTCAGGAGCAGGGCCATGTCTGGCTCACCTGCAGGTCCCTGGCACCTAATAGGTGCTGCCTGATGTCTCTGAGCTAGATACAGCTAACGATGCTGCCCACAGCAACAGGGCAAGGGCGTCCACCATGCATGCCCGTTAGAGGGTTGCTCGGTCATTCTGAGAAGCATCAGGGCTGTTGGCTGCCCCTGTCTGGAGTGTTCAGACAGACACCACTAGAAAGGTGCGTCTGACCTGGATCTTGAAGGAGGCATGGGACTGCAGATGACAGAGAAAGGGCGCAGGCTGGCCGCAGAGAGGAGCTCCCAGGGGGACTCAGTACAGAGCAGGGGGTGGGGGAGGACCAGAAGGACCCCAGAGGGACGTCGGGATAGGGAGTGGGCACACAGGCAACACTGAAGGTGCTGGGAAGGCATCCGACCCTGCTGAGCTGTGGTGTGGCCCCACACGTGAGGTGCGGTTTGGATCGAGATGACTCTAGTTCAGAGGTCATGCAGAAGGCGATGTGCAGGGAGAGGTCCACAGTGCACCTGGGAGAATCCTGCCGTCGTCTCCAGCGTGGACTTACAGGCAGCCAGATGGAGGTGGTGGGTAAGACACTGACGGATGGCTCAGGATCCGGGGTGAATTAGATGGGCGAGAGGTGGGTGACTTGGGCCACGTGTGTAGACGTGATGGTGTTGAAATGTCTGGAGGAGGCATTTGGGAGGTTGTGGGGTCTTGATCAAAGTAGGAATTTGGAGGGAAACATGTTTAGGAGTCTGGGAAGAAGACAATGGCTCTGGGCATGGTCTGAGGCGTCGGCTATGCAGCTGGGGCCCAGAAGAGCCTGGGGATCTGAGGGGGTCAAGAGGTTAGGACCAGAGCTGCTTGGGGGATAATGTGGGCAAGGTCACTAGGGAGAAGATATACCTCAAGGTGCATGGATTTGAGAACCACCCACTGGGAAAGGTTAGGCTGGGAGAGACCATGTAGGCTGTCCGGAGGTGTGGTTTGAGAAGAGTCTGGAAACCTGGGACCCCAGGAGAGGAGAGGATCCAGGGAGAGGGGACTCAGTGAGGCAGATGGAGAGGTGAACAGGCAGAGAAAAGCCGTCAGCTGTCCTCACGCTGGGGACAACGTTTGCTAGGACCCCTCCAGACAAGGCAGATGCCAGAGGTGCAAAGTGTGGAATGGTCCTCCGTGTCTTCCTGTCTGGAATCAGAGCCCAGGGCTCAAACTACCTTGAAAGAGTGAATATAGGAATGAACCTCACGTCCCTGTAACACTGAGAAGCCGCAGAATCTGTCAAAGGGCTTAAAACAATGCCCGGTGCAAATCTGCACCCATTTGAGTGATATTCTGTTTCATTTGTCAGAAGAGTAATCCAGAACAAATATAACCATTAAAACTCTCGAGACCCCACCCCAGAGCTTTAACCATTTGGGAATCAGCAAAGACAGGGCCTCCCTACACGATGGCACCCCAGCCGGTGAGCATCACGGGTCCAGCTGATCTTGAGTCTAGGGCCCTGGAGCCCCATCATTCCTTGGGTCCTGAATGTAGTGATTATGTTTCTTGATGGGTGGCACCCCCTCTTCACCTACAACTGTTTGGGGCTCCACAGACAGGATAGCCGCCCTCCCCTGGAAAGAAGGAACTCAACAGTAACCATAGCTTTGAGTCCAGAGCTGGTTCACCTGATGGGCTGCTTGGCTGCGAAGTGTCTCTGTTCGGAGCAGAGGCGGCTCAGGAGCGGAGCTGGTCTTCCTTCACGTGTGGGGGCTTGGAGGGGGCACTGCGAGGGGCGGTGATCCCGAAGTCTCTCTCTTCACAGGTAATTGTCTTTTGGCAACAGAGCCTCCTCCAAGCACCCCCTTCCTCACCCACAGGATTGTCTTCGAATCTGAACCGGATTTCCGTAAACCACTTCTTGTCTGACTATTACTGAACAGATAAAAATTGAGCTGGAAGAAGCCAGAATACTTCTTACGTAAAATTGGCATTTTTTTCCTTTCAAATGTTGATGAGCCTCAATTTCAGCAAAAGATACCTCCCATCGACCTCCAGAGCTGAGCATGGGTCAAGCCTCCCTGGGCACAGTGGGACTGTTCAGGCTGGTCCTGTTCCAATAATAGACTAGGGGTCCTTGACACGGCAAGCCAGAGCCCCGAGGAAGTGCTGAGCCCGCCACCTCACACGCAGCCGTGTGTGCCCAGCACAGCCCATCGCCCTCGCAGGTCCTGGGCTCTGTCTGGCGGTTCCATGCCTCTGTGCTTCCTGCTACTATAGACACTCCTGCCCTTCACCAGCGGCCAGCCCTCTTCTCCATGACAAGTGCTGAGCACCCTTCCAGTCCTGTTCAGTCTTTCAGTTGCGTCCAACTCTTTGTGACCCCGTGGACTGTAACACTCCAGGCCTCCCTGTCCATCACCATCTCCCGGAGCTTGCTCACACTCGTGTCCATTGAGTCGGTGATGCCATCCAACCACCTCATCCTCTGTCGTCCCCTTCTCCTCCTGCCTTCAACCTTTCCCAGCATCAGGGTCTTTTCCAGTGAATCAGTTCTTCAAATCAGGTGGCCAAAGCATTGGAGTTTCAGCTTTAGCATCAGTCCTTCCAATGAACATTCAGGACTGATCTCCTTCCAGGAGAGCTCAAATTGGGTGGGGGCAGAATTGTTATGCGTCACCACCAGCCCAAGCTGTTCACCTTCACAATGAGGCATACTAACAGAGCGTTCCAGTGGTGCCGCTTCTAGGTCGGGCCTTTATCTCTCATTGCTGAGTCTCCAGCTTGAAGGAAAGCTGCCCTGGACAGTTCCCAGAACTACATCAGACTTTGCATGGGCAAGAAATCCAACTTTGCTTGCAAATGCCTGAGATGTGGCAGATGTTTGTTGCTGCAGTGTAACCTCACCTATGCTGACAGATACACCTGCCTTGGACACCTAGAGCTTCCTCTTCCAAGCACCACCCAGCACCTGTGCCTCTGTGAAGTGCTCTTTCGCTCCACACCCACCTTGCTGATCTTCCCCCAAGCCTCCGGCCTCCCGCTGTTGCTGTGGGTCCAAAGCCACACTCACTGCTGAGCTCTCGCAGGCCTCTTCGTCACACTCTGCCACAACTACCTGTCTGCATGTCTGCCTCCCCCCTCTGGCACAGGCTCCTCAAGGACAGGCGTTGCATCTGTCTTATTTATTGTTTTAGCCCCAGTGTGTGTTCAGGAATATTTGCTAAACAAATGAATGAATGAAGGCTTCGCGAAGACAAGAAAAATTGTGTGGCGCAGACGCCTGCTCTGTAATTTGTTGTTTATGTGAATCAGGAGTATTTTCATGTTGGGTTTGTTTTAAATGGGACACACGTATTTTCCTGGTGCTGGAGCTTAGCTTTAATTCAGCAGACGCTTCTGCCAAAGTTGCTTCTGGTTTAATCCTTTAGCGTCTCACATTGTTCACGCACAGTTCTGCCCGCTCCCTTCTTCCCGGCGGCGTGGGAGACTGGAAGGTGGCTTGACGTTCATGAACAGATCTCGGATTTTGACTCAAAATGTAGTTAGCTCAGAGGTGAGTGGGCACCTTCCTAGGTGGGGCTCCTAAGGGTGCTGGTGGTGGTTCTCTTTCCAGGGGGTCGGACGGGCTGGGGGCTGGAGCTGCGGTGGAGAGGGGCGTCTCTCTCCAGATGAAAGGATGAGACAGCGGTGCGGGGTCTTGTCTGGTTCTAGTAACTGCGCTCTCTCGTCCACACACTCACCTGTTTACTCACTTTTCCCCTCACTGGGGGCAGCGCTCGGGGTCCACAGTGAGCAAGGCCCAGCTCTTGTCGTCAAGGTGCCTGGGATCCCTCTCTCTGCCCCTCCGTGTGCTCAGGTCATCGACGTGCAGCCCTTCCCCACAGAACACGTGCACACGCATGCACGCACACGCATACACATACACACGTGTGCACAGAGACACACCGTGCAGGCACGCATGTACACACAGGCACACGTGTGCATACACACAAGGGCACACCTGCACACACCCACCCACAGGCGTGAAGACACACGCACACAGAGGCACACACAAGCACAGACGTGTGCGCACACACACACACCTGCAAGGCACACTTGCACACACCTACCCACAGGCATGAACACACACACACAGATGCACACACACACACAGAGACCTGTAAGGGCACACTTGCACACACCTACCCGCAGGCATGAACACACACGCACACAGATGCACACACACACACAGACCTGTAAGGGCACCCTTGCACACACCTACCCACAGGCGTGAAGACACACGCACACAGATGCACACACACACAGAGACCTGTAAGGGCACCCTTGCACACACCTACCCACAGGCGTGAAGACACACGCACACAGATGCACACACACACAGAGACCTGTAAGGGCACACTTGCACACACCTACCCGCAGGCATGAAAACACACGCACACAGATGCACACACACACACATACCTGTAAGGGCACACTTGCACACACCCACCCACAGGCATGAAGACACACACACACAGATGTACACACAAGCACAGACGTGTGCACGCGCACACACACACAGAGACCTGTAAGGGCACACTTGCACACACCTACCCACAGGTGTGAACACACACGCACACAGATGCACACATAAGCACACAGATGCACACACACACAGAGAGACCTGTAAGGGCACACTTGCACACACCTACCCACAGGCGTGAACACACACGCACACAGATGCACACACAAGCACACACACATGTGCACACCCCCCCTGCAGACTCAGCCGGGTGAGAACGTGGGGGTCCCCGTGGCCGCTCTGCTCAGGGAAGCTCATCCTGCGAGCTCCCCACCGCCGCCTCCCGAGCAGCTCGTGCGCCACGGAGGGGTCTTCGGGAGGCAGCGGCCCCGCCGTGGCCGTGGTGTTGTCACTCCCCCTGAGCACCGATGCTGCAATCAGGACCTAGCGGAAGGGCATTATCTGCTCTTGGAAATTGCACCAAGTGCTTTTTCTTCTCAACCTCAAAAGAAAATCCAGCTGCGCTGCAGACCATGTGAGGAGACAGTCAACTGCCTTCAAGAGGGAAAGCTGCTGAGACGTGGCGACTCGTGAGGAGAGCAGGTGAGGACAGGCCACCCCGGCCAGGCTCCTCAGCGGGCCGCCCTCTGTTCCCAGGAGTCTCTCTGGTTCAGAGAGGGTTAAAAACTGAGGGGCTGCCTGGTCATACGATCCAAACAGTCACACGTCTGCAGTTAAGGAGGGTGCTTCTCATTTCATTCGCTTGAAATTTTCCAGTGGGAACTGACTTAAATGACTCTATTAGGAGATGTCAAAGCACAGTTTCTGGAAAGGAAATGCAACAGGATGCAGAGAACCCTCAAATGTGGAGCCCCCTTGTGGCACCTGTGAAGGGTTGCCGCCTGTTTTGCTCTCTTCCTGCAGGGGACCGTGTCTTCACTGGTCAAACCCTCACTTTGGGCAGGAAGGCGTGACGCTGGTGCTGGGGGCGTGCCGGGCTGGGTGGCAGAGGAGCACTGCTCATTCCTGCAGCCGCAAGCGGCTGATGACCAGGCAAGGGAGCCACACTAACTGGAGCGTGGACAGGGCCCCTGCAGTCTCCTCTGGGCCTCCCTTGTTCTGACCCTCCGCCAACACCCACAGCATTTGAATGCTTTATGCTGGTGAGACAAAGTGATTGCCTGGGAGACAAAGCCTGTGATCCAGAGAGCAGACTCTGAGCTCCAAGTGGAAGGGGGAGAAACAGCCTACCAACATTTCCCTCTGGGGGCAAACGAGACATTCCTCAGACCCGAGCATGCCTGACGGTGATCTTCAGGGCCAGAAATCAGCAGGGTATTCCTTGTTAACGTGGAAGATGAACATGATTGTGCTGAGTAGATGCATTTCCCCCTGAAAATATGCAGTGATTGGTTTTTAAAGCTTCTGTAGAGAAGGCAGCTTTCCCCTTCTTTTCTCTGTTGTTGAACCATGGTTTCCTGTGAGCACGTTCCTGATCCCACCCTGTCTGTCTCTGCAATAACTCATCATTTTGTCTGATTCTTTAGAATATACCTTCACGTTTCTTCACCTAACTTTCATTTGTAACTACAGGGCCTGCCTGAGCAGATCTGGAAATTAAAGATCAGAGACTGTCTTTGCAAAATGACGGAGCCATGATGTGAATGCTTGACTGATTCTCAAGTGCCTGACAAACAGTTAGTAAAGAGGAGAGGCTCTGCTTACTCAATGTTTCTTGGCAAAGTAAATACGTTCCATCTCCTGAACCTGTGACAGTCATTTGGAAACCCAAATGTGGAACGACTCTACTGGCCTCAAGAGGTGTCGGGATGCCACGTTAAACCATGATTATAATGAGCTGCATGCACGACTCAGGGTAACTCCAGGGCATTCCCTGATCAAGCCGTGAGCATCGCTGTTTGTCTAAAATCGTGTGTGTGACAGCATCTCGAGAGCGCTGTCATCCGTGCTAATCACCATTTGCTCGGGGTCTGGCACCAAGCCGATGGTGAGGGCAGGGCCAGGATAGCTGAGGTCCACGCGGAGCTTAGTGAGGGCTTGGATCCGTCACTCAGAGCTTCAAGCTGGAAGAGAATTGATAACAAGCAGAGTCTATGAACACAGATGCAGGCGCACGAGAGCTGCGATTCTGCCAGTGGGAAAAGCGCCAGACGCCAGCCACGCACCCGGCTGGGCTCTCATGGTTAGAAAGTGTCCTCACTGAAGGAACGAGAAACCTATCACGGTAATCCACTCTTGGTTTAAGCTTTTTAATGGTGCCCAGTACATTCAGCCCTGCAGGATTTACAAGGTTAGTTTCCAGCCTTTAAGATCTGGTTGACCAGTGTCCCGGGAACCTGTGTGTCCTGAGATTGCCTTTCTGGGCTGACCTTTGTCAAATTCCCACTCATCAAAACCTTGGTGTTAGGAAAATAGTTCAACAACAGTTCAGAGAGGGACTGTCTAACGCTGCGGCTCAATGACACAGCACATTTTCCGTTTTTAAAAACATAAACCCACTTTTATTACATTTTTGCTTTTTTTTATTGAAGTAGAGTTGATTTACTATGTGGCGTTAATTTCTGTTGTACAGAAAAGTGATTCAGTTTTGCATATGTGTGTATATAAATATATATATATACACACATTCTTTTAAATATTCTTTTTCATTATGGTTTATCATGGGATATTAATCACAGCTCCTCATGCCTCACAGTAGGACCTTGTTATTTATCCATTCCATATATAGCACTTTGCATCTGCTAACCCCAAGCTCCCAGTTTTGAGCTAGTAATTTTGAGGTTGAGAATACCGAACACTAGAAGGAAGAAACGGCTGGCCTGTGGCCCCAGAGTAAACCTGAACAGTCTGGATGGGAATGGAGAGGGGATTTCTGGTGATGCGCCTTGTGTGGGAGCTTGAATTCAGGGTGGAGCCCATCGATGCATCCAAGTGCCTCTTTCTGGCCTGTGGCCCCACATTTCGCTACTACAGAGAGGTCGGGCAGCGGGGAGAGGTGCGTTTAGGGCATTTTCAGGCTGTCATCCTCAATTCTATGCTGAAACACTTCCAAGGGAAGAGTTCTCGCCCTGACACTGAGCTATAAGCTGCCGCGGACTGAGATAAGCCCATTTGGAAGGAGGACAGTTTTCCCCCTACATGGCAAAGGGGAGAAGAGAAAGTGTTGGCTCAGGCTGGGAAAAAAGCCTCAATAAATGGGAAGCTTGCCGTGTTTGGCATTGCTTCAAAGCACTTTCAGATTCTATTTTAATAAGGTGACTTTGAAAATAACCGCAAATTTCTTTTTAAACTCAGAAAGTGAAAAATCTCTTCAGATATTCTCTGCCATAAAAATGTGTCCAAATGTTAGGTGAAGAGGTTCTAAACGATAATCTAGCTGGCTCCTGAGTTGCCCTATGACTTTCGGCCTCAAGTCGGAGCAGTGTCCATGCTTATTATCTTTGGCTAAGCTCAGAAGAGCAGACGAGTGAGGCTGTAGTGCCTCAGATCCCTTTGACTTCTGTGTCAGTGAGTGACAGGTGGCAGAGGAAGCTGCTGCCCAAAGTTTAGAGAGGGTGCAAGAGTGGGCTGCAGCGGAAAGAAAAACCACGCGGCCGGTGGGTCTGAGCCAGGCTTCCTTCATTAACAAGCCGACTCACCAAGCAGCTGCTGGCGCCCGGTGCTGTCCAAGGTGCTGGCGGTACAACCTGTTAGGAAAGACGATATAAACCCCTGTCTTCCAAGAGGGTCCTGAATGAACGCGGCCAGAAGACTGGGCCAGGCCACAGGACCACTAGCCAACCTATGCAACTCTTGCAAAATTATACATACATAACGTGTCGAGACAAGAGTAATCCAGCAACAACTATGTCTGTTTCCTCCTAGAATGTACAGCTGACATCTCCATGCATAGAAACAGACAAGAAACAGAAAACACTCAAGGGCCGTGATACAGTCAATGGTAAGTGCTACGGGGGAAACCAGGCAGATGTGGAGGGGGAGAGAGACAAGGGCAAGGCGGTGGCTCCAGGTGAGTGGGCGCCTGGCGACACGGAGGGCCAGCGAGAGGCCATGCGGAAGGGGGCGTGGAGCGGGGGAGGAGGGACGGGGGAAGCTGAGAGGACTCCGACCAAGTAGTGCTGTGACCTGGCTGTGCCCAATGGGAAGACCGTCTCCTGGGAGCGCGGACGGGAGAGCGGAGGACGGAGGCGAAGGAAGCTGGGCTGGTGCAGGATGAGGCGAGAGCTGCAGGGGGCGCCAACGAGCTGGACCCGGCCGTCCCCGCAGGGGATACAGCGCGCTGGGCTGAGGACGCGCCGGGCTGGAGAGGAGCCCAGCGCCCCTGGGGCCGCAGCCCGAGCTTTGAAGGACGGGGAGCATGAGCTTCAGGGTGGCTCCTGGTCGGCGGTCAGGCCACATGACGGCTGGGTCCTGGATCCGAAGCGAGAGCACTCCGCCTGGTGTGGCGTCTCGTCAGCCACACTCAGGAAGAGGGGCATCAAGCAGAGGACCTGGGTTGGGGCGAATCCAGTGGGCAGTTTGGCCCCAAAGAGGGCAGATGCAGGAGGGCACGTGCAGGGGAGTGGCTAGTGGCGATGCGGGAGAAGGCAGCTCGGCGGGGGTGCGGTGAGCACACGGATGGAGCGGAGGCGACCCTGCAGTACCCGTGGGCCCGGGGGCAGGGGTCTTAGCAGCGTGGGCTGCAAGGAGCCTACGGCGGCTCTCGGCGATGACGAGGCCAAACGTGTGAGTGTGGAAGGGGCGGCCGCAGTGGGGCGGGAGAGGAGGTTCTGGGGGCGGGAAGCCCAGGAACCCGCGTGCTGGGTGGCTCACTTAGCTGGAAGCTGAAGTGACCACAGCCTCAGGCGGGGTCGTGGGAGAGAGCAGCAGAGACCTTTGTCAGGTGTGAAGGTGGGTGTGGGGCTACCAGACTAGACCCCGGCAGCGGCCGCTCCGGAGGGGCACACGGACTGCCAGTCCTCGGAGGCCAGGCTGCTTTGGGCTCCTGTGGGTAAGGGAAGGGCCGGTGCTCCCCAGCCAGGGGTGAACCCGGAGGCCTTGGCTGCTGGGCCATGGACGCTGCGTGGACCAGCTCCAGGGGCTGCATCAGAAGCGGTCGCTGTGCAGAGACCACCTTCCACACGCCCGCTGCCTGCAGCCTCGCTGACCCGCAGCCTCGCTGACCCGCAGCAGAGGTGGGAGTGTGGCGGGTGGAAGCCCCAGCTGTGGGGCGCTGTGGCAGGGGGCAGAGAGCGTCCCACCGCCAGGTACCATCACACCGCTGGGGGCAGAACCCACAGGGGTCAACGCACCTGTGTGCCCTCACCTGCCGGCAGGTCGGCTGGCTGTGCTGATTATGCATTTAAGTGCAGGGAGCGATGCTGAGGGACTTTGCGCTGCACCCAGGGCGCCAGCTCAGCGGGGCTGGGACAGTCCTGGGCCTTCTCTGCCGGCTCTCGGGTTCTTTCCCTGACGCCAGCGGGAGAACATCTTGAGAAGTGGCTGTGAGTCCAGAACGGGGCCTGGCCGACCTGGGTGAAGGCAGGCGGGTCGGGAGGAGACAGCGCACCCACCCCGGTCCGGGACCGGCTCTGGCTGTGCTCTGGGGGGTAAGCCCTCTGCGGTCAGTCGCTCCTGCCGCCCGGCTCTGCCCTCCTCCCAGCGTGAGTAGCGTGCTCTGTGGGTCCCAGGGTCCCTCTCTCCAGCTCATCCCCTTCCTCCTCCAGCATCTCCTCCGTGGCTGCAGGGCTGCCTCCTGCCATCTGCTTAACGGGGGTCTGGCGGACACCCCTTGTCTGGCTCTGAGAACAGCTGGCGGTCGCTGGGCTGAGCCTGGGGCTCCGGATGCACAGCCCTGGGCAGCCCTTCCGGCTCCTCATGCCTCTGGATGGGTCCAGTCACGGCAGGGACGCCTTTAGCCTGTTTCTAACTCTGGAAAGGAGAGAAGAGGCGTGCCTCTGTCCTCATATTGGACCCTGAGCATTCAAGGAGGGTGAGTGGCAGTGGGTGTGCCCTTGGGCAGGCACTCTGTGGACCCTGGGTAGCAGCTTCCCTTGTTGACTCTTCCTGGTGTTGAGCCTCCCTGGTGGCTCAGACGGTAAAGCGTCTGCCTGCCATGCAGGAGACCAAGGTGCGATCCCTGGGTCAGGAAGATGCCCTGGAGGAGGAAATGGCAACCCACTCCAGTATTCTTGCCTGGAGAATCCCACGGACAGAGGAGCCTGGCGGGCTACAGTCCATGGAGTTGCAAGCAGTCGGACACGGCTGGGCAACTTCCCTTGTTAACCCTAAGTGAGCAGATCATCTTCCGGAGCGTGTGTGGGCCTCGTCCAGTCAGGTGCAGGCCTTAGAGCAAAGGCTGAGGTTTTGCTGAGAAGGAATTCTGCATCAAGCCTGCAGCACCAGCTGCTCCTGCCTGAGTCTCCAGAGCGTAAGAGATTGAGGACTTTGCTGCTCCCACGACACCTTAACTCCCTAACAATCCATCCCTAGCACCTCTTTCTATAACATATCACCCTTAACTACGTCACCTATGTCTATATTTCTGCTTCTACACACACACACACACACACACACACACACACACACACACACACACACATGCACACTTAGTTCTGGTGGTTTCTCAGAACATCTGACAGATACAATTAGTCATAACAAGACGTATAAATACACATGGACTTTCTATTACTTTCTCCTGGCAAATATCAGAAGAACCCTAACCTTTCCCCTCAGACGTCTGCCCAGATGTCAGACAAAACGGATCTAACTGGGGCCATGGGCAAAGGGGGCTTGAGACATCTGTCACCTGCTTCGGAAAGGACCACGTCACCCAGAGTTGCTTCCCCATGTGGGAGAATTTTATGTGAAATTAACAACTCTGAAAGAGAAATTATAAATAGATTTTTAGAATGTTCTCGAGTCCAAGTCACTCACCACTTAATTTATTCCCTAGAAGCTGGCATGTCGTGTCAGAAATTGAAGCCTCAGTATCTGATGCGCTGATTCACCCCACGTCTTACAAATGAGCCAAGAAAGAAAGAAACGATGAAACAACAGCAGCAATCATGTAATTCTTCAGTTGTTTGTCACAGGAGCTTATTTGGTTTGCTTTCTCATATTCAGGAGCAGATCAACACCAAGGACAGTAATAGAGTTTAAAACTAAGGTGATGGTCAGAAGTGAAGATGAGCCAGGGATGGCTGTCTTGAGCCCCAGATCAGCCACGGTGCTTATTCAGGGCCCGCAGGTGAGGTCAGGGGTGGAGCCCTAGGAGAGGCAGGACTGAGCATCTTCAGGGTCAGGCTGGCACCGGGGACAAGGCGGCCATGACTGAGCGGGCCCTGTCTGTGCCCCTGGGCTGGAGGATGCAGCCCCGGTGATGCTGGCTCCTGACAGTCGTCTGCTCTCTCCTCTTCCAGGCCCTGCTGACTCGCCCCCAGGGGGGCTCCTCTGACCCACCCTGCTCCAAGGCACCCTCTAACCTCCCCTTCACAGTGTCCTCCTGAGCCTTGCACTGCGCTCCCCGTGGACTCCGGCTGCTCACGGCCAGCAGCCTGCAGGGTCCAACGCCAGCCAGACTGCAAGGCCCAAGGGCCAGACTTGTCCCCGGGGAGGTCTGCTCTGATGGGATAGAAAACTGGCCTCGAACTAGACCATCCCTATCTGATGCTGAGCTTCCTGTGTGTTCAGCAAGGTTCTTATTTCTTCAGAAAGCTGGTTTCCACAAAGCTGGATTAACCTGCTGCTGTGTATGCAGCGTGACATTTAGGAATGGTTTTTGAGGTCCTTGGTGAACTAAACTCACAGGGCACCAAGGTGAGCCACATGCAAGCCCAGAACTGCCACCCTGACTTCACGCAGTTTCCATGGCGTGTTTGGAGACTGTAGGGGGTAAAATCACAGACTCTGAGCCTGGATTTCAACCCCATTCTGTTCCTTCCTCGCTGTGTGACCTTCTACAGCTTACCTGACCTCTCTGAGCCTCAGGCTCTTGGTAGATCTGCTGTGAAGATAGGAGTTATGCCCGCAAAGAAGTCAGAGTCTGTCTGGCACCTTGAGCATTGTGTATGTTTGCTGATATTGCTTGAGATCCAACGGCCCCAATTACAGTCAGCCTTGTTCCTCAGAGGACTCTCCGAAGTATCTGGAATCATGGTAAGATGGGCCTGTGGCTCAGGTCTCGGGGGAGCGTGGAGCCACATCTCAGGTTGCTGATGGAGGCGCCAGACGTCCTGAAAAGGCCACGGGGCTCCACGTGGTCCATTTTCAATCGCAAGACTCCATCACAGAAAAGGACCCACAGTGATTAAAACAATAGAGAGGAATCCCAGTATTACAGGTGCTTTCCTCCTTAGATGATGACAGGACAGTGCGGGAGAGGAGAGGAGGGTGTCGAGATGATACACACAGCCTGAGCACTCAGCCACGGCACCTGTCTCTGGTACACAAGGTGTCCACAGCCGATAACTCAGTGCCGAGCCGTAACGAGCCCTCGGAGGTTCTTTTCTGGGCCAGAGATAAAGAAAGGAGGATTTGGATGAGGAAGGGTCTCAAAAGGCAGGGCTGAGTCAGGCAGGTCCCTGGCTTGCTGGGACAGAGACAGGGCTGGTGGCAAGTCAGCAGCTTTGGGCTCCTCCCAGGACCATCAGCCTCGCCAGAACCGACATTGGTCCTGGCGGGGCTGCTGCTCACCTGGGGCCTGGAGGCTTTGTCCTGCCCCACTCCCCCCATGGAGGCCCGGGAGACAGAGGGCAGCCCTACCCCCTGGAACTCCCAGGGTTTCCAGCCCCCACCTGCTCCTGGGCGACGTGGGGGACCCCAGGACGGCCCCCTGCCACGAGAGAGGCAGCCCTCCCAGACTCCCGGTCCTGCCCCCCGGTGGCTCCTCCACTCCTGGGAGTAGCGGTCTCTTCTGAGGCTACGGGATCTCACAAGGAGATTCTTTCCTCCCAACAAGGACAACCGCAGTTTGGCTCTTCAGGATTTATGGACAATAAAAAAGCCTGCCCCCATAAAGAAACGCTCCTGGCAACCGCATGACGCGTCCAGCAGCGGAATGCAGAGCGGAGGGAACGAGTCCGGGAGGACGTTCTGTTATCCCTCCGCCTCTTAACCTCTGGGTGTATTGTTTGCGTTGATGGTGAGGAATGTAAATGCACCATGATTCAGCGGGTCGCAGGAGCTGGAGGACAGGCAGAGGGCTCCGCAGAGAAATGGGCTCGACAAAACCGTAGCCCAGAGTCCGCGGATAAATATCCCAGCACACAGCTACCCGCCGGAGTGCAATGGACCCCTGGGTGATGAAGACTGGGCACGAAGGTTTCCCTCAAAGGTGACCTGCATGACTCACCCTTAAAGTTTGACCGAGTTCCCCTCTGCAAACCACCACCAGATGAGGCGCCCGGCCCGTGCCCCTGCATTTGCACGGGTCTGACCCACAGTGATAGGATGCGGAGACTTAAAGCAAGTCAAGCCTCTCCTGGCCGCTGCAGACTGAGTCCCCACAGCTCTGTCGTCCTAAGAGCGTTCCTTCCCCTCCCGTTTGGTGGGAGGGGAGTGGGATGTTTTGAAAAGGAAATGAGAACCCGGAGTACTTCCGCTCATGTGGTAACATACATGGCAGCTGCTCAGGGAGTTCAGGTAGCCTGGGACAGGACCCAGGAACCTGCATTCTAATGAATGACCAGGTAGGTGAATCAGACACAGCAGGCCACAGACCCTCTGTGAAAACGCTGCCTTGGAGGAGGTAGGGGCGGGGCGGGGTGGGGGCGGGGGAGCCTCCTTTGTCTGCTCTTCCAGGAGCCTAAGCTCTGCCTCCTAGGGAGGACTGAGGCCAAGGGGCCCGGCATTCAAGCACTGGAAGGACCAGAGGGGCTGCTGCAAGCTGAGAATTACCTGATAAAGGCAGCTCCTGGGGATTGACCAGAAACTCGTGTCCATCAAGTCGGTGCTGCCATCCAACCATCTCATCCTCTCTCATCCCCTTCTCCTCCTGCCTTCAGTCTTTCCCAGCATAAGGGTCTTTTCTAATGAGTCAGTGCTTCACAGCAGATGGCCAAAGTATTGGAGCCTCAGCTTCAGCATCAGTCCTTCCAAAGGATATTCAGGACTGATCTCCTTTAGGATGGACTGGTTGGATCTCCTTGCAGTCCAAGGGACTCTCAAGAGTCTTCTCCAATAGCACAGTTCAAAAGCATCAATTCTTTGGTGCTCAGCTTTCTTTATAGTCCAACTCTCACATCCATACATGACTGCTGGAGAAACAGGATCACTGGTAATAATTTTCTTAGAGTGAGTGCAGTTCTGGGCCGCCGATGGGGAGTTTGGTGGTCTGCCCCCTGCAGAGCCCGTGTGGGGAAGAACCCCAGGGTGACAGCAGGGTGCCACTCCGAGCAGGGGCCGTCAGGGCCGGCCTCGTGCATGAGGTCCAGCTGCAGCTGGACGGGGCAGCTCAGACCCCACCCTGGGTCCCTGCAGAGGCCTTGCTTGCTCTTGGAGAAGGAGCTGAAGCCAGAGCAGGTGGCAGTTGGGTGATGTGGTCTGGGCAGGTCAGAGGCCCAGGCCCTGTGTCCAGCTGCTGCTTGCTTTTCTCAGAACCACCTGGCAACTTGGCAAGAGGAGCCTGACGGTGCACGAGAGCTCTGCCTGGGAAGTCTACGCTGCCTTCTCATCACTGGGACAAAGCGGCCCGAGCGGACATCCGAACATCATTTTCCTGAGACCTGGCGGGTCTCTGCCAAGGTCCCTGGTGGAAAGGCTCCACCCAGGGTAGTCAGAGCAGCCAGCCAGGACCCACCTGCCTCCTCCTGACTGTCCCATCGCCCCAGTGTGCTGCTGAGGGCATCTCAGTTGATGACCACGCCCTGACCAGAGGCACTCATTCCCAAGTCTGTGTTGGAGGGTTGCCCAGGTGGGGAGCTGCAGGTGAGCCTCTATGGAGGTGCATGAAGTGGAGGCTTTCTAAGCCATCCATCACCTGCTCCTCTTTGCCTTGGCAGCGTGGGGTCATGAGCATCGTGGGGCTCCCATTCCGCAAGGGGCTGGTCTCTGGAAGACCCCCTGGGCTTGCTTTCCTGCTGGGAAATCCTGGAGGCTTGTGGACAAGAGCCGCAGGAAGACAGGGTTTGCCACGAACTTCATCTACCTTGATGCAAAGCATGTGATCACATTAGGAAGCCAGCCAGCCCATCAGACTCACACCTGCACTAGTGATTCCTCTGAGCTATGGTTGCACCTGTGCTTTCCAGAGTTTTCAATGAAAGCGGTTTCATTTTTAGGCCCTTGTGCATTCTGACCTGCTACCGTGATCAGAAAATTTTCTAACATGTGATATCTGCTTTATATGCGGCAACTGATTTTAGGTAAAAGGAAAGAAAGCTGTTTTTTTTTTTTTTTTCCCCCAGTTGCATCATGAACAGCTGCCTGCTTGGTTGTCTTTGCTGTCTCTGTGACTCCTGAATGGAGAATGAGTCAGCTGGAATCTGGGCTGCAGGCCTTGGAAAGGGAAGAAGGAAGAGGGGGAAAAAGGAATGAAGGGAAGGAACTAAGATGGACTGGAATGAGTGAATTTAACTCAGATGACCATTATATCTACTACTGCAGGCAGGAATCCCTCAGGAGAAATGGAGTAGCCATCATGGTCAACAAAAGAGTCCAAAATGCAGTACTTGGATGCAATCTCAAAAAAGACAGAATGATCTCTGTTCGTCTCCAAGGCAAACCATTCAGTATCACAGTTATCCAAGTCTATGCCCCAACCAGTAACGCTGAAGAAACTGAAGTTGAATGGTTTTATGAAGACCTACAAGATCTTTTAGAACTAACACCCAAAAAAGATGTCCTTCTTATTATAGGGGACTGGAATACAAAAGTAGGAAGTCAAGAAACATCTGGAGTAACAGGCAAATTTGGCCTTGGAATGCAGAATGAAGCAGGGCAAAGACTAAGAGTTTTGCCAAGAAAATGCACTGGTCATAGCAAACACCCTCTTCCAACAACACAAGAGAAGACTGTACACATGGACATCACCAGATGGTTAACACTGAAATCAGATTGATTATATTCTTTGCAGCCAAAGATGGAGAAGCTCTAATACCATCAAAACAAGACTGGGAGCTGACTGTGGCTCAAATCATGAACTCCTTAATACCAAATTCAGACTTAAATTGAAGAAAGTAGGGAAAATCCCTAGACCATTCAGGTATGACCTAAATAAAATCCCTTATGATTATACAGTGGAAGTGAGAAATAGATTTAAGGGCCTAGATCTGATAGATAGAGTGCCTTATGGACTATGGAATGAGGTTCGTGACATTATACAGGAGACAGGGATCAAGACCATCCCCATGGAAAAGAAATACAAAAAAGCAAAATGGCTGTGAAAAGAAGAGAGGCGAAAAGCAAAGGAGAAAAGGAAAGATATAAGCATCTGAATGCAGGGTTCCAAAGAATAGCAAGAGGAGATAAGAAAGCCTTCTTCAGCGATCAATGCAAAGAAATAGAGGAAAAGAACAGATTGGGAAAGACTAGAGAGCTCTTCAAGAAAATTAGAGATACCAAGGGAACATTTCATGCAAAGATGGGCTCAATAAAGGACAGAAATGGTCTGGACCTAACAGAAGCAAAAGATATTAAGAAGAGGTGGCAATAATCCACGGAAGAACTGTACAAAAAAGATCTTCACGACCCAGATAATCAATGATGATGTGATCACTCATCTAGAGCCAGACATCATGGAATGTGAAGTCAAGTGGGCCTTAGAAAGCATCACTACAAACAAAGCTAGTGGAGGTGATGGAATTCCAGTGGAGCTATTTCAAATCCTGAAAGATGATGCTGTGAAAGTGCTGCACTCAATATGCCAGCAAATTTGGAAAACTCAGCAGTGGCCACAGGACTGGAAAATGTCAGTTTTCATTCCAATTCCAAAGAAAGGCAATGCCAAAGAATGCCCAAACTACCACACAATTGCACTCATCTCACATGCTAGTAAAGTAATGCTCAAAATTCTCCAAGCCAGGCTTCAGCAATACGTGAACAGTGAACTCCCTGATGTTGAAGCTGGTTTTAGAAAAGGCAGAGGAACCAGAGATCAAATTGCCAACATCCGCTGGATCATGGAAAAAGCAAGAGAGTTCCAGAAAACATCTATTTCTGCTTTATTGACTGTGCCAAAGCCTTTTCTGTGTGGATCACAACAAAATGTGGAAAATTCCTAAAGAGATGGGAATACCAGACCACCTGACCTGCCTCTTAAGAAACCTGTATGCAGGTCAGGAAGCAACAGTTAGGACTGGACATGGAACAACAGACTGGTTCCAAATAGGAAAAGGAGTATGTCAAGGCTATATATTGTCAATCTGCTTATTTAAGTTATATGCAGAGTACATCATGAGAAACGTTGGACTGGAAGAAACACAAGCTGGAATCAAGATTGCCAGGAGAGATATCAATCCCCTCAGATATGCAGATGACACCACCCTTATGGCAGAAAGTGAAGAGGAGCTAAAAAGCCTCTTGATGAATGTGAAAGAGGAAAGTGAAAAAGTTGGCTTAAAGCTCAACATTCAGAAAACAAAGATCATGGCATCTGGTCCCATCGCTTCATGGGAAACAGATGGGGAAACAGTAGAAACAGTGGCAGACTTTATTTCGGGGGGCTTCAAAATCACTGCAGATGGTGACTGTAGCCATGAAATTAAAAGACGCTTACTCCTTGGAAGGAAAGTTATGACCAACCTAGATAGTATATTCAAAAGCACAGACATTACTTTGCCAACTAAGTTCCATCTAGTCAAGGCTATGGTTTTTCCTGTGGTCATGTATGGATGTGAGAGTTGGACTGTGAAGAAGGCTGAGTGCCGAAGAATTGATGCTTTTGAACTGTGGTGTTGGAGAAGACTCTTGAGAGTCCCTTGGAGACTCTCAAGGAGATCCAACCAGTCCATTCTGAAGGAGATCAGCCCTGGGATTTCTTTGGAAGGAATGATGCTAAAGCTGAAACTCCAGTACTTTGGCCACCTCATGCAAAGAATTAACTCATTGGAAAAGACTCTGATGCTGGGAGGGATTGGGGGCAGGAGGAGAAGGGGACGACAGAGGATAAGATGGCTGGATGGCATCACTGACTCGATGGATGTGAGTCTGAGTGAACTTTGGGAGTGGGTGATGGACAGGGAGGCCTGGCGTGCTGCAATTCATGGGGTCGCAAAGAATCGGACACGACTGAGCGACTGAACTGAACTGAAGAGGAAGGAAGGGAGGAGGGTGGGAAGGAGGTCAGGAAGGGGGTGGGAGGGGAAGGTGGAAGAAGAAGGAGGAGGGAGGGGAAGGAAGAGGCAGAGAGACGGTGCAGAGGTTGCCGTTTGCTGTCATGCCCAATATTGGTGAGTTCTTCCAAGCCGCCTGGTGGGTCTCCACACTCTAAGACTCCAACCCCTGTGACGCTGGCCCAGTGGTGTTTAATGAAGGTCTGTCATTGAACAAACAAGTTGGATTGTTCAGCAAATACTTAACAGGTTTTTCTCCACTTAGCTCTGTGCCAGCTGCCGGCTGTGATGTGAACAAAACTGCCTTGTCTGATTGACCTGGTACCCAAATCGTCCACCCCAGGATCCCTTCAATACAAGCAGACCCCAGCTTTGTAGGCAGAGCCTCTGTCATCCCAGACCAATGGCTGGTGGGGCCCCAGCGATGTTCTGATGTTCCTCCAGAAGTGCTTGAGCTAAACAGAACAAGCATTCATGGCGAGGCTGATGCTCAGATACATGTGTCTTCCCTCTGAGCAGGTAGGTTTCCTTGGACCCTCTTTGGTCCCCATACTATTGAGCAACAGTAGCACAGAGGAAACACAAAGGCAGTCCCAATCCAGGAAACATGTTAATTCCCTGTGACTTGAAGATACTGTGATTTTGAAAGTTAACTAACATATGATTGATATTTTATTTGCTCTCTGCCAGATATATCTGTGTACGTATGTGTCTCTACACACACACACACACACACACACACACAATCTCTGTCACTCACAATGATCCTGAAAAGAAGGACTTATCTGCCAGCTTGGACGTGGAGTGAAAGAGCCATAGGCCTTCCTACAGAACTTAAGACCGCAACACCAGTATTCCAGGAGCCAGCGTGCAAGGTGAGCAGCCGTTGGATCCAGAAGGAACTTTTCTTCACCACGACAGAAGCTGTGTCCCTGGGGGCAACGGGGTTCCAAGAAGGGACCCCTGGGCTTTATCCCCAGAGCCCTGCTGGTGGGGAGCGGCCTTCACCGGGCAAGCGAGGGCCCATCTTTGCCATCCCACTGGTGATGCTGCTTTTCAGGATCATCATGAGAAACAGGGATTATACGTGTGTGTGTGTGCATGTGTGTACAGACACACACAGATATATTTGGCAGAGAGAGATAGAATAGCAATCACATGTCAGGTGGCTTTCAAAATCACAGTGTCCTCGAATGGAGCCAAGGGAATCCTCTGATTCCTGTCCAGCGGCAGAGGGTCAGTCTCAGGCCCAGCACCGGGCACCCCAGGCTGTGTGAGAAGCCCCAGCCTACTGCACAGCTCCATCTCCCGGCCCCCCTCCCCACTCTCCCCTGGCGTCTCTGACTCCCACGACCCCTCAGGACTGATGACTGGAGTGCGCCAACACTGACCGGGGCTGGGCTGTTGGGTCCACCGGACAGGCCGAGGAGGGAAAGGATGGTTACTCTGGTCCACAGAAGCCACCAGAGTCCCAGGACCCTGTGTGAGCTGCGCCCTTCCCTCAGACCGACCCTGAGGTCGTGAGACCAAGCCCGCCCCATAATGGGGAGGCCACGGTCAGGATGGAGCCCGCCATCTGTGGGCCAGAAGCAGGTCCTGCCGTGATGGATTTCCATCGTCCGCCCCTGGTGGCACCTCCCCAGCTGACCCCGGGCCCCAGACCCAGAGCGGATGTGCGTTGTAACAGACTGTCAGCCAGCATGCTGCCAGCAGAGCCTGGAGGGCTGCGCTTGCCAGCCTTCCTTCCCCCCTGCCTTTGTCACGTTCCTGCTGCCTCTGGAGGCGCTGGAGGGAGAGACGTGGATGGAAAGCAGGTCCCTCGGGGGTCTTTGACACCATCATAGACCCACTGTGCCACCCAAATTCCAGACATGGTGTCTGATCAGTCGGCCAAACCATGCACTCAGGGGTTAAATAAGCATTTATTGTTTTACACCACTGAGTATGGGGGATCTTTGTTACGCAGTAGGTCTGTGGCAGGAGATAACTGATACGCCTGCACTTCTGCACTGCCAGCTGAAAACCACGCCCAGGGTGCCTCTGCCAAGGCCAGAGGAGCTGGGCTGGGAGAGACCTGCCTGTGGGGGCACCTGAGGCATCTCCCTGCCTCAGACAGAGCTCAGAGAACGCTGCTTATTACAGAAAGAGACAGGGCTGCCTGCCATAGCTGTCTGCTCCATGTTTCCTGGTGGCGACTAGAGAACTGTTTCTTTCCCTTTTTGTGGTTTGAATGATCACACCGAGTACTTTATGGGGAAAGAACAGCCAGAGGGTGGACGTGCCTCCTCTCACGAAACGAGAGTGGGAGCAAACTGTACTTGCGGGGAAAGAATGAATCACAGTCGTGAGCACAGCGAAGGCAGAGCCTGGTTTTTCTTTCTGAAGCGGAGTGTCTAATCTCACCATAAATGCAGCTGCATGATTTGACAAGCTTTTCTAGCCTGGTGATATAATAATCAATACTAAAAAGATAAAATGATGCATTTGGACAGTGATGAACCGAAGCAGGACAGGATTGGTGGAATTAAATTAAACAAAAATCTGAAGCAGAAGCAGGCACTAACTTCCCGTTATTCGAGCTGTAGAAAAATTCATTTCTGTAAACATTTTTTAAAAAGATTTCATCCTGTTTTTTTCAGGATCTCAATTACTCTTGAAAATGAGACAAGTCAGCAATTTAAAACGGCTTTCTTTTAACTATTCGGTGCCAAAGGAAAACATAAAGCTGACTCTATCTTAATGAGGAAAATTTACATATACGATCGACCTTGTATGAAATCTCCCATTACGTGGAACATGAACACCCCATGCCATCCAATGCTCATTCATTTGACATGCAAGAGGACGTCTCAGAATTAAGAAAAACATCACAGCACTCTTGCTTTTTCATAATTGAAACGGAGGGATGGAAAGAAAGTGCGAATGAACATGTCTCATGGACACGGGGGTGCAAACTGGAATCCCATTCAGACAGCACCTCAGAGCATTTGGCTCCTTCAGGAGATTCATCAGGGGGAGAGGGGGGGCGCCCCGCTGAACTTGAGATGAAGTTTTGGGGTGTCTGAATTCTCAGGGAGAACCTGGGCCCTGCTTCCTTGCAAACTTGCTCTCAGGCCGGCCTGTGAATGGGGCTCTGTGGGCCCCGGGCTGCAGCGCCTGCCCCGGACATGGCGTCTGCAGGGCCAGGACAGCCTGCAGGCCAGCGAGAGCCTCACTGTGGTTGCACCTCTGCCCCCGAGCCCATCGGCCGCACTTGGCTGAGGCTGCTGAAGGAGCCCCGAGGCCTTCTGGCCGTGGTCAGCTCCCCAGTGCCCCTTGGATCTGAGATTCTCTGGGTCCCGGTCTTTGCCTCCATCCTTGCCTAAGGCCAGTCTCCCCGTTTTGTCTCAAATCTGCTGCAGGCGAACAATGGCCTGTGTCCTCAGCGTCTCTCTAGATGAAGAGCCAGGTATCCCTGCCCCTGCCCTGGACCTGTGGGCGCTGTCAGGAGCCGTGGTCCCGCCAGGCAGGGGGCTCAGACTCACCCAATCATTTCTTCATTCCTTCATCCGGCGCATCTCCTGAGGACCTGCTGTGTGCAGGCACACGAGATAGGACTTCTGTCCTCAAGCACAAGTGAGAGCGTGCAGCTGCGCCATCAAGACACGCAGTGTGGGAGGAGTGAGCATGGGGTCAGAAACGCCACGGAGGCGACAGAAGGCTTCACAGGTGAGGACGTCTGCCTTGGGCCTTGAAGCATGAGGAGGAGGGGAAAACGGTGGGGCAGCTTTCTCAGGCTGAGTTCACAGAAGGAAAGGACATTTGTTCTGTGGGAAAGTGAGCAAGGGCCAGCGATTCACGGCAGGGGACATATGTACAGACACCAGCGAATAAACCTCTTTAAAAAATGACTCAGCTCCAGCAGGAATCCAATCTATGTAAATTAAAACCACAAAAAGAGGTGTCGTGTTGCCAGCCAGAGTCTAAGGATTTCGAAATGATAACATTCCACGAGAGCCTGAGATGAACTGACCACACTCTGACCCCACGACTTTGCAACACGTGTCACGAATCTTTATGGAGCATGTGCCCTTGGCATCTACAATCTGAAGACAACGGCTTATACACAAGGGCAGTCATGCGGTACTGTACACGTCGGGAAACTTGGGAAGCCTAAATATTCGAGCACAGGGATATGGAACACGCGTAACACGGATTATTGGGAGGCCGTTTAAAGTCATGTTTGGAAGAAATGTTCAGTGACATGGAAAAGTAATGATGGTATAAATAAAACTCATGTTGCAAAACTGCATAATGAATGTTATCGCAGCCTCATCAAGCATGCATATCAAGGTGCGCGCTTTCAGGCGCAAGTAACGGTGTGCGACTGAGAGTGTCTTACACAGTGAATCTATTATCACCCATAACAGGACATGCGGACGTAGATGGCCCCAGGATAGTGAGCTGCACTTTTAAGCTCTGGACACTCCCATCTTTCCAACCTGCCACGCTTACTGTCTTGGTCCCATCCTCAGGTTGGTCCCTCCTGCCGCCCACAAGGCGAATGCAAGTGACACAAACTCGCAAACTCACGCAGCCGTGTCGAGAGTGGCGGAAACAGCGGTCCCCTCTCTCCCCCTTCCTCTTTCTCTCTCTCAAATATTTTACATATCTGTAAAATATAAAATGCCCGTTTTCTCTTTTTTAGCTCTCCTCTTTTAACCAAGTGCCCATTAGACCAGCCCTTACAACCTTATATTTTATTGACTGTGGTTCACAGTGTCCACGCTGAAACTTAGTTCTGCTGATGGGAACGAACAAAACAAATCTAACACTCCCTTTCTGATGTGGAGAGGAGTCACGGCTCCTAAGCATATTGCCACCTAATATCTGAACAGGGTCAAGACTTTCACCAGCAAAGGAGTAATGGTGGCTGGGTAGACAGCCAGCAGCTTCCCACAATACGCTCGGAGTAAAACAAGTAATAATAACCCTAACTTAGCAGCAGTTCTCTCTGGGTTATTGTGGACTTAGAGTTGAGCTGCATTTTCTTCTTTGTGTGTCTGAATGCTCACAAATACTTTCCATCCGCCTGGATTTATTTTAAATACAGAGAACGAGTGACAGATAATTGTAAAAGAAGTATTTATTTGAAGATGTTTGAGTGCAGTGTGAGATTTGGGTTGATTGTAATGAGTAATAGTTAGAACACATATATTCACTGAAAATGGGGATTTCCGCAGCTGTGAGTAGGTAAGGTGTATATCCGTTACATATCTTAAATACTTAAGACAAAGCTTACCTTGTCTTACTCCTTAAGGCTTTCCACAGGATGGCAGAATGGCAAGAGACGGCGAGGGCCATGGGCGTCAAGACTAGTTGCTGCCATGTGCGTCAAGACTAGTTGCTTAAAAACATGAGTGCAGAGAACCAGGATGTAGAGACATTTTTTTGAAAAAAAGGCAAGATTATATAAGTAAAGCTTTGTGAAAGTCAACGTGCAAAAAAAGTGGAGGTCTAAGATTTTGACAATTGGACATATAGAATGATTGGAAATGCTGTTGAGTTCAGTTCAGTCTCTCAGTCGTGTCCGACTCTTTGTAACCCCGTGAATCGCAGCACGCCAGGCCTCCCTGTCCATCACCAACTCCCGGAGTTCACCCAAACTCACGTCCATTGAGTCAGTGATGCCATCCAGCCATCTCATCCTCTGTCGTCCCCTTCTCCTCCTGCCCCCAATCTCTCCCAGCATCAGAGTCTTTTCCAATGAGTCAACTCTTCATATGAGGTGGCCAAAGTACTGGAGTTTCAGCTTTAGCATCATTCCTTCCAAAGAAATCCCAGGGCTGATCTCCTTCAGAATGGACTGGTTGGATCTCCTTGCAGTCCAAGGGACTCTCAGGAGTCTTCTCCAACACCACACTTCAAAAGCATCAGTTCTTCGGCGCTCAGCTTCCTTCATAGTCCAACTCTCACATCCATACATGACCACAGGAAAAACCACAGCCTTGACTAGACGGACCTTAGTTGGCAAAGTAATGTCTGTGCTTTTGAATATACTATCTAGGTTGGTCATAACTTTCCTTCCAAGGAGTAAGCATCTTTTAATTTCATGGCTGCAGTCACCATCTGCAGTGAATTTGGAGCCCCCAAAAAAGTCTGTCACTGTTTCCACTGTTTCCCCATCTATTTCCCAGGAAGTGATGGGACCGGATGTCACGATCTTCGTTTTCTGAATGTTGAGCTTTAAGCCAACTTTTTCACTCTCCTCTTTCACTTTCATCAAGAGGCTTTTTAGCTCCTCTTCACTTTCTGCCATAAGGGTGGTGTCATCTGCATATCTGAGGTTAGTGATATTTCTCCCGGCAATCTGGATTCCAGCTTGTGTTTCTTCTAGTCCAGTGTTTCTCATGATGTACTCTGCATAGAAGTTAAATAAGCAGGGTGACAATATACAGCCTTGACATACTCCTTTTCCTATTTGGAACCAGTCTGTTGTTCCATGTCCAGTCCTAACTGTTGCTTCCTGACCTGCATACAGGTTTCTCAAGAGGCAGGTCAGGTGGTCTGGTATTCCCATCTCTTTCAGAATTTTCCACAGTTTATTGTGATCCACACAGTCAAAGGCTTTGGCATAGTCAATAAAGCAGAAATAGACATTTTTCTGGAGCTCTCCTCCTTTTTGCATGAAATACCACTAGATAATTGTAAATATAGATGCATTTAAATAAAACTAGAATGCGGAGAAGGAAACGGCACCCACTCCAGTGCTCTTGCCCAGAAAATCCCACGGACTGAGGAGCCTGGTAGGTACAGTCCATGGGGTCACAAAGAGTCAGGCACGACTGAGTGACTTGACTTCACTTCACTTCAGAATGTGGTGAAGAAAAGCATAAATTAATATGATTCCTATTCCACTTCCATCTATGAGAGATTAGCTTATATGGCCTCACCTTCACGCCATTAACCGGGAAACTTAACAAAATATGTAAAATAAGATTTTGGAGTCTGTCATTAACTGGCACCCTGAGAGTGCGGTCCCTGAGGGACAGTGAGCAGCTTAGCGAGCCCTGCGCTCCCCTCCCCTTCTCCCTGGAGTCATTTCCAGACTGGGACGCAGAGACTGGAAGCCCGCGCGGCGCGTGAAGCCCTCGCTCAGCCGAGGAGCCGATCAGAGCCCAGCAAGGCTGTCGTGGCCGGAATTCACGGAGCGGCTCCCCAGACAGGAAGGAGCTGTACGGAAGAGCCCCAGAAATTTCCGTGGGATCCCCACTGCATATCTGACTGCATATCAAGCTGCACAGACACAGGGCAGCGCTCTGCAAAGTCAGAGGAAGGGGAACCGCTGCATGAAAGTAAAATGAACCGTTCCCACGGCTACACACAGCGGGACGATGTCTGACTGGCCGGTCAAAGGAGGGCGGCCTTGTTTAGCACCAGACCGCTTAGCAGAGACACAGGTGAAAGCGCGGAACATGGTGGAGTTCAGGCCAGGTAATGGAGGACATGAGTGAGGTCAGCAGGAAGGGCAGACGTGCAGGTCGGAGAGCCCCCACCTAGGCTTCCTGCTGAGACGCGACGCTGGAGGGCAGTGAGGGCTGGCTGCCGTATCTAACTGTGCGCATTTGCTACAGTCCTGCTGGAACACAAACAAGGGAGTTTGCTAATAAGGCAGTGGGAGAGAAAAAAAAATACCAAAATTTCTCAATCAATCCAAAAGAAGGGTGAAAAAAAAAAAAAGCAAAATGGAAAAACATTAAAGAGGAACAGATAGAACAGATAGAAAATGAGTAGCAGAATGGTGGCCTTAAACCCAACTCTATGAATAAGGACACTAAATGTAAACGGCCTAAGTTAAAATGAGAAGGCGGGGATCATTAGACCAGAAACAGATGCAACACAATTATATGATGTTTTCATGTAATGTACTTTAAGTGTAAAAAGCAAGAAACGTTAAAAAATAGAAAGATGAGAAATTCTGCTACATTAATATTATAGATACTGAGTCATTGAGTGGTTTCATAAGTCACACAGTGGCACTGTAGTTACTAGACAAAATTTTCAGAAAGAGGATGTATTGTCGGAGAAAAATGACATATTTTACAATGTTAAATGGGTTAATTCATCAGGAAGACTCACTAGTTCTAAATGTCCACGCACCCAATAATACCCAGAGAATAAACACCAAGAATTTAGTGGAGAAATAGAGAAATCAATCGTTATTTCTAGATCCCTCTTAGCTCCTCTCTGCTATTTGAAAACAAGTAGGCATGAAATCAATAAGGACATAGAAGTCTTGAACAAGTCTTTCAGACAAATAAATCTTGTATTCATTGAACACGCGACCCAAAATTTCTTTTAAAGTATACATGAAATATTGAGATTAAATATGGGGCCAGAACAAATCAAAATGCATTTAAAAGGATTGAAATAACACAAGTTATCTTCTCTGAGTAAACTAGAATTAACTTAGAAATAAATAATCCAGAAAATATCTAAGTATTTGAAAAATTGAAAACACTTAAAGTTCAATGTAAAAAACATGACTCAAAATTTGTGGGTTATAGGTAGAGCTGACATAGAGATTTAAATGCTTATATCAAAGAAGAAAAAAAATTTTTAATTAATAAAAAATTACATTAAGAAGCTGAGAAAAATAAAGATATTAATAACTCAAAGTACGTAGAAGAAATGAAATAATAAAGATAAGAGACAAATCAATGAAATTTTTTAAATGGACAGAAAAGGCGAAAATAAATAGAAAGTGATAAAGTATCAATACAATTGATGACTCTACTTAGACTTATTTTTTAAAAGAGAAGAAATACAATCTATTGATATCAGGAGTGAAAGCAGCGATTTCACCTTAGATCCTATAGCTATTAACAGGATAATAAGGGGTTAGCAGGAACAACTGTATTTCAATAAACATGAAAATAAATGAAATGGCAAATTCCTTTAAAAGCAATATTGTACCAAGAATGACACAAAATAAATGTCTCTTATCTAGTGATATGATTGAATTTATGCTTCAAATCTACTCACAAAGGGAACTGCAAGCCAGACGGCATTAATGGTGAGTTTCCTCATGTTTAGCAAAGAGGTAATGCCAATGTTACATCAGCTCCCTCAGAAAATAAAGCAGGGGGACACTTCCCAAGTCATTTATGAAAAAAATTACAAGAAAAGGAAGCTACAAACCAATATTCCTCATGAATATAGATGTAAAAATCCTTAGCTAAATATTAGCAATTCAAATCAAGCAATATATAAAAGAATAATGTATTATTATCAAGTGGCGATTATTCTCAGAATGCAAGAGAGATTTTACATTAAAAATCAATCAATTTAATTCACCATATTATACAAATAATAAAAGCGACCTCAATATATGTGAAAAATGCGTCTGACAGAACTCAGCATTCATCCCAGAGGAACAAGAAATAAATTCACAACAAACTGTGAATAGAAGGGAATTTCCTCACCCTGCTAGAGGGCATCTTGAATAGACTGCTGACCTTGTGCACTCCGGCCTGGCTGAATTCATCTATAAGTTCTCTGATTTGGTTTCTTTTAGAAATTATTTTGGCTCTTCTGTTTATTTTTAATTGTCACATGGTCATACCACCTAATTTCGAGATTGTGTGTGTGTGTGTGTGTGTGTGTGTGTGTTCAGTCGCTCAGTCGTGTCTGACTCTTTGTGACCCCATAGGCTGTAGCCCACCAGGCTCCTCTGTCCATGGGGTTTCCCAAGCAAGAATACTGGAGTGGGTTGCCATTTCCTTCTCCAGGGGATCCTCCTGATCCAGGGATTGAACTGGTATCGTCAATGGCTCCTGCCTTGCAGGCGGATCCTTTGCTGCTGAGCCACCATGCACTAAGTCTTACTTAGAACACGGTGCGGTTTGCATGAGGCTAGATCAATAAGGCCACTGAACAGAGTATAAGGTCAGGGTGACTCAGTGGAGAAGAGTCCTTTCAGAAACTGCTTCCAGCATAGGCAGGACCTCTGGGAACCCACTACTCCATGCAGGCAGGAAGAACGCTAAAGAACCATCGTCGTCAATTCTTTTCAGGGCTTTGTAAATGAACCATAGCCTTGCAACAGTCTAAGGACCATTTATTCAAGAAAAATGGCTGAATCTTAGACCCATATCCTGAACATAAATAACGCATACAACTCAATAAGAAGAAGATAAACACTCCAATAAAAAATGGGACGAAGATTTGGACACTTCAACAAGAAAGTATTGTTATACATATTGAGCTATACGCTTTAAATGAGTGCACTTTATTCTATGTAGGTTAAATCTCAGTGGAATTGATTTCAAATTTTATATTAAAAGCTCAGCAAAGCCAGTGCTCTAGGACAACCCAGAGGGATACGTTGGGGGATTCAGAACCTGGGGGACACATGTCTCGTGGCCTGCATACCTGTGGTCGATTCATGTTGATGTATGGCAAAAACCATCACAATATTATAAAGGAATTATCCACTAATTAAAATACATAAATTAATTTTTAAAAGCTTAGCAAAATATTTCAGGGAACGTTTGACAAAGCAATATATGTAAATGACCAATAAGCACCCAAAAAGATGCTCAACATCATTAGTAAAGACCAAAGGCAAGATAAAGCTCCAGTGGGAAAGGACTGCACACACAGCTGGTGTGGGTAAAATTTAAACATAGTAATTTTAGGAGAAAACAAGTGAAATAAAAGTGAAAGTTGCTCAGTTGTGTCCAACTCTTTGCGACCTCATGGGCTATAGAGTCCATGGAATTTTCCAGGCCAGAATACTGGAGTAGGTAGCCTTACCCTTCTCCAGGGGGTCTTCCTAAACTCAGGGGTCAAACCCAGGTCTCCCACATTGCAGGTGGATTCTTTACCCACTGAGCCACAAGGGAAGCCCAAGAATACTGCAGTGGGTAGCCTATCCCTTCTCCAGCAGATCTTCCTGACCCAGGAATCGAACAGGAGGCTCCTGCATTGCAGGCGGATTCTTTACCGACTCGACTATGGGGGACGCCCCCAGGAGAAGACAAGAAGCAACTGAAGCTTCCTAAACTTCTGGGGAGATTGAATAAGGTGCAACCATTTTGGAAACGTTTGGCAGTTCTTTAAAAAATTAAACATATACTTTCACATAACCCAGAAATTCCACTCATGCATTACTGAAGAGGAATGGAAACACATTGTACGATGTCTGTACCCAAGGGTTTAGAGCAGTTTTACTCATTAAACTCCAAACCAGAGACAACCAAAATCCATCTGCAGGTGAACTGATAATGGAATCTGGGTATGTTAAAAAAAATACCAATCTTCACCCCCCCCCAAAAAACCACTGTGCACGAATCCTAAACCATTGTGCTGAGCAAAAAAGTGGGAGTGCAGCTGATTCACAGTGTTGCGATCGCCTCAGGTGTGCAGCAAGATGATTCTGCTGATACAGACGTTTCATATTCTCTACATCCCTGTGCCATACAGAAAATCCTCCCCATTTATCTATTTTATATATAGTAGTTTGCATCAACGCAGGAGACAGGAATTTAAGCAAACTCTGGGAGGCAGTAGAGGACAGAGGGGCCTGGCGTGCTGCAGTCCGTGGGGTCGCAGAGTCAAACGCGACTTAGTGATGAACAGCTACAGCAATTAGTCCCAAACTCCTAATTTATCCGTCTCCCGCCCTCTTTCCCCTTTTGTCACCATGGGTTTGTTTTCTGTATCTGTGGCTGCTTCTGTCTCAAAAATACGGCCGTTTGTGTCATATTTTGGATTCCACATATAAGTGGCATCACTCGGTCTTTGTCTTTATCCGACTTTCTTCTCTCAGCGTGATCGTCTCTGGGTGCATCCATGTGGTTGCAAATGGCATTAATTTGTTCTTACTGATCTTGAGACAGACAACCAACCAAAGCCCTGGATGTTGGTGCTTCTACTGCCCCCCTGCCCCAGCACAAAGCAAGGTGTCCCCCTCTCAGCCCGTGTACAAGACCAGCAGGGCGGCCCTCCCTGTCAGTTTCATCTGGCGTCACGGGACAAAGATATGGCCCCAGCGGCGGTGGTTTCTCACACTGAATGTGAGTGCCCGCAACGCGCCAGGCCCAGAGCGCCCACGGACATTGCTCAAGCTCACAGAGAAGACGCCTCAGGATGCAGACCTTGGCAGCTGACCGTGAAGCGTAGAGTGTGAGGTTTCCCAGAGGGACATTCTCGTGCCTCCTGTCCTCAGTTCACGTGAATCTGCTCTGCAGCAGTGAGCGCAGCTGACTGTAGACGTGTGTTTTTGCAAAGTGTAAATCCCCATTCAACGTTCTCCAAGGCTAAGATTATCAGTTGTTATCTAAAACCTCTCTTCATTCCTGCAGAGTAACAGGCTTTTAGCTGAGATGCCCTCCCCTCAGGTATAAACACTGATTTTCCCAGAATCCCTTGCAGACAGCGATGGCAAAGTAACTAAATACTAAGCCATCAGCTCTCAGTGGGTCCGCAGCGTGTACTTGTTGACTGGCCTCCTGTCCTTGCTCATTCTGCTTATCCTCTAGCTGGAGCTCTCTCCGGAATCATCTGGGACAAAGCAGGAGGACACGTTCCCTACCTGGCCCTGGACAGCTGCACGCGGCTCTTCTGCGTGTCCGAAAGCCAGCCCCCAGCACCAGTGCTTAAACAAAACAGATGGGCAATCAGACAGATGTGTGTTTTTCCACTCATTTTCTGAGCCGTTGGCAGAAAAGTGCTTGCGATTTTGTTCCTTGGGATTATCTTCACCTTGAAATAGTTCCATCAGGTGCACTTACAGAGACAATCACCTATTTCTTTTCTTCTGTGGACCCAGCTGTGTATACACGGAGCGGGGCCAGAGAGGAAAAGAAAGGAGGCCCTGCGGCCTCAGCAGGCTGGCACACGGGGCAGGGCAAGGATTCCCTGTTTACCCAGTGTCCACTGAACACCGCACTTCCGTGGGGCCCCAGTGACTATAAAGACCCAGCCTGTGTGCTCCTGGAAACGGGATTCAAAGGCCTCTGCCCAGAGGGAAAATTTACCCTGGCTTTGCATCGTCCTTACGACGCTCTAAGGTAAATGTTAGGATGTCTGTTCTGCTTCCCAGGGAAGACGGAGTTGCAGACGTTTACCGCCTTGCTTGGTGTCACTCAGAAAGCATTTGAACTAGGATTTCAACCCCAAGAGTCAGGCTACACAGCGCAGGCTGTCCAGAAAGCCCGAGGCCTCCAGGAGCTCACCAGCTCACTGAGGGTGGAAGAGAGGGCGGCAGAGCAGAGAGAGCTATGGGGTTGCAAAAAGGAAGGGAAGCTGACACAGAAGCAAAACAGATAAACTGAGGACACTGAAACAACATCGTTTATGCCTCAAAGGACAGACTCAATAGGGCGAAAAGGCAGCCAGAGAATGGGAGAAAACACTCGCCAGTCATGTGCTGATAAAGGGGTTAACATCCAGCATTCAGAAGGAGCGCCTACAATTCAACAACAGAAAACAAGAAAACCTAGTTAAAAAATGGACCGAGGGCTTGAATGAAGAAGATAACACAAACGGCAAGGAAGCACGGGAAAAGATGGTAAACATCAGTAATCGTTAGGGAAACACAAACCACAGCGAGGCACCATTTCACACCCTCGAGGCGAGCTACTGCGAAAGATGAAAGAAAGTAGAAGACAGGAAATGTGGGTGAAGATGTGAAGAAACTGGAATCCTTGTGCACTGTGGGCAATGCAGCCACGACGGGAAACAACATGACGAGTCCTCAAAAGAATAAATTAAATTAAAAATTTTAATTTGACTAAACATTAAAAGTAATTCCCCTTCTGGGTATATCGTCCAAAGAACTGAAAAGCGGGTTCTCATATATCTATGTTTGTAGCAACATTATTCATAATTAGCCCAAAGTGGAAGCAGTTCAAGTTCAACCATGGATGATGGATAAACAAAGTGTGGTCTTTACATGCATAGAGCGTCCAGTTCAGTCCAGCTCAGTCGCTCAGTCGTGTCCGACTCTTTGTGACCCCATGAACTGCAGCACACCAGGCCTCCCTGTCCATCACCAACTCCCGGAGTTCACTCAAACTCATGTCCATCGAGTCTGTGATGCCATCCAGCCATCTCATCCTCTGTCGTCCCCTTCTCCTCCTGCCCCCAATCCCTCCCAGCATCAGAGTCTTTTCCAATGAGTCAGCTCTTCGCATGAGGTGGCCAAAGTACTGGAGCTTCAGCTTTAGCATCATTCCTTCCAAAGAACACCCAGGGCTGACCTCCTTCAAAATGGAGACATTATTTAGTGTTAAAAACATCAGAGATTCTGACACACACTGCAGTGTGGACTGACCTTGAAGGCATTACAGTGAGAGGAATAAGCTGGTCACAAAAGGACACACGCTTTAGGATTCCACTACTATGAAGGTCCCCGCGTATTCCGATTCAGAGAGACAGGAAGTAGATGGTGGTTTCCAGGGGCTGGGGAATGGGAAGCGGGGCTCGTCCTTTAAGAAGCAGAGTTTCAGTTCTGCAGACTGAAAAGAGTTCTAGATGGAACGTTGGTGATGGTTGCATGAAATGTGGGCGCACTAAAAGCCACCAAAATTTACACTTAAAATATCTGAGATGATAAGGGGCTGTGTTTTGTGTATTTTGCCATAGCTTTTAAAAATTAAAACGAAAGATCAAAAGAGCGTAAGTGGAAGTAAATGGACGCGTTGGACTGGGCATCTTCCCCTATGGAAAGCTGAAGAAAGGAAAGAGAAAAAGCTGGTTCAGACACGGAAGCATGAATGAGGGTGCAGGGAGTTGCTTTGGAAGCACTGAAGCTGGCGTGCATTTTGCCAGAGCGGAGATGGTCACTGGGTGGACAGAAGTAACTGTGAAATGATATGGAAAGTAAGTGCATGTAACGTGTTTCAGCGTCTGCCTCCCACCATCCGCCCCCGAGAATATTCCAAATAACTTCCAACGATCCGCTTACCAAATGTCCTCTGAGCCTGAGGTTTCGCACAGCAACCCCTTCTTGGCAATTTGAGCGAAATGATGAAATAGCGTGTGGGCTGATGGTAATTAATGCCTCAGAAAAAGTCTGTCCTTGGCATGAAATACAATCCCCTCCCCACGAGCGGAGGGAGTGTGGGCTTGGCTTGGTGGGGGCGGTGCGGCTGGTGGTGGGTCTCCAATCCTTCGTGCCTTTCCGCCTGACACCCAGAGCAACACAGAGGACCCCTTTTGGTTTTGAAATTGCCTGTCTGGATCCTTGATATTATTGCTGCAACAAATTCAACTTATGTATGCTAGGAAGGGTTTCGTGCATAGACTGACAGATTAGAAGAGGAACAGAGCTGTTTTATTTGCTCGTTGAAGGTATTTATCTAGGTTTTTTTTTTTTTAGAGGTTTTGCATTTTCTTGTTTGTTTATATGTAACAATGTTTGGAGGAGGCAAGGATGTGCACTTAACAAGTTGATTGCATCCCTGCCCATGTGTTTCTTAGATTGTGTGGACAGCATAAAGTCATTTAATTCATTCATTCTCGTGTCCACCCATTAATCCGTGAGGCATCGGTAGACCTGCTTGCTGTACATCGAGCTCTGCGCGGGTCTGGGGGCTCCAAGTTCTTCCCATTTGGGAAGGGATAATCAACATTACAATGTTCCATGACCACTTGTGCTAACGCTACATGAGCATGGGAAAGACAGGGGCTAGTCCTGCCTCGATGTGCTAGGCCACACAGAAGCGATTTTGAGGTGGACTTGCAGAGAGGGGAGTGTCCACACGGAGGGGATAGCGTGTCCCAGGAGCGGAGAGCCTGGCCAGGCGGACTGGCTGGGACCCGCCCGCCCTTTGGGATTCTGCAGGTCTGCCCAGGCTCCGCCCCGTCTCTCCCCCAATCCTCCTCTGAGCTCTGGGCCATATCATCGTCCTTCCTCTGCGTGCCTGTCATGTAGGTTCCTGGCTTCACTCACACAGCAGTGCACGCTTCTAGGGAGAAAGTCGTGTCCCGGGGAAGAAGTCTTTGGAAGAGGAGCATAAGAAGAAACTCTGGCCCTGGAAATCCCAGTGGAGCGCGCCAGGTAGTCAGTCAGTTCAGTCGCTCAGTCGTGTCCAACTCTTTGTGACCCGATGGACTGCAGGCCTCCTTGTCCATCACCAACTTCCGCAGCGTACTCAAACTCACGTCCATTGATGCCATCCAACCATCTCTGTCATCCCTTTCTCCTCCTGCCTTCAATCTTTCCCAGCATCAGGGGCTTTTCCAGTGAGTCAGTTCTTCGCATCAGAGGGCCAGAGCACTGGAGCTTCAGTTTCAGCATCAGTCCTTCCAATGAATATTCAGGACTGATCTCCTTTAGAATGGACTGGTTGGATCTCTTTGCAGTCCAAGGGACTCTCAAGGGTCTTCTCCAACACCACAGATCAAAACCATCAATTCTTCGGTGCTCAGCTTTCTTTATGGTCCAACTCTCACATCATACCTGACCACTGGATAAACCACAGCCTTGACTAGGCTGGCTTCAAACCCATTCTTCCTCGCTGTGACTTCCGAGGCAGGTTTGTCCCCTTGTGACTAGGCCACATGCCCTGTGCTGGGGCCTCCAGAGAATGGTGCCATCCTACTTAGGGTGCCCTGTCCGGCTGCCCCCTGCTCCTCCCTGGGCTGAGTCTTCTAGGAAGAATCTGCGGGACACCCCCATGCCCATCAGGAGGACTTGGCCGTGAAGCAAGCGTCCTTTCACAGCAAGAGGCTGCCCTGGCCAACTTCAGGGCAACGCATAGCCCTCTGGGGCGGGACAGGTGGACGGCTGCACGCGGGCTCCCTGTGTGAGGCCCCAGCTCCGCCCCCGTGCCAAGCACAGGAGGGGGGCCTGCTTTTGCATCTTTTATCCATGGGCCCTTCATGAAGCAGGCTCCCAGGGGGCGTCCACAGCAGCATGAGTGATGCTATTTAAAACCATCTCGCCACTTGATAGTAAAGGTGGAATTATTCGTAGAGGACAGCTCATCAGTCTCTAAGCACGACTTTGCAATGCTTGTTCCCAAGGAAGGTCAAGTTCGAATGAAATAACAGGAGTGACACCCTCGGTGGACTGTGGCAGCCTCATGCTCTTCCTCAAGGTATCTGAACAAGGAGGTCTCCTTTCTGGATGCCATTCAAGGGAGGGCCTTTCCTCTGCAGCAGGAAGGTCTGGATGGTACCTGAGAGTGAAGATGTTCTGTGAACGAACAGGATGGAAGAGGAAGAGGACAAGCCTGGACCCTCCTTCAGAGCAGGACGCGAGTCAGTCGGGGGAGGGCCTCACCGTGGCGAACGGAGCACCGCGGCCCGGGCCGCGCTGGTTAAAATGGGCTGGGAAAGGCAGCCTGACAGCCGCTGGGGCGGTGCTGACTTAGGGAAGAGGCATGCCCACCTTGTCATCAGAGTCGGCAGCAGGGAGGTTGAGGGTCCCCCACTTGCTGGACACAGAGAGATGGGGCTTCGGTCAGGGAGGGAGGAAGCCGATTTTAAGGGACGGTCACCAAGCGGCCCATGTTGCTCCAGGTTACACACGTGTTGACACACTGGGGTATGGGGTAACTCCTGGCCCCGTTCCAGAGTCTCCCCGGGATGGCTCTGCTGTGGTTGTCTTGACAGTGAGTCTATGGACACGGCTTCAACGTTCTACTTTTTTTTTTTTTTTTGCTATTTTCTTATTCTGTGACTTTGGATCTTGATGTTAGGTGGAGGGATGTATCCTCTTAAGGGATATTTGTCAATGTCTGGGGGCATTTTTTGATGAGTATGACTTGGAAGGTTGCTACTGATACCCACTGGGGAGAAGCTAGAGAGATTCCCAACCATCCTACAATGGCCAGACAGCAACTCAGGAGAGAACGGTCTATTTCAGGATTTTTTAATTCGTTGAGATGCAGAATACATCACCCGCTGGGAGTGTGCATCCCAGTGCTTTTTAGTGTATTCACAGATGTGTGCGACGACCACTTCACCGATTTTAGAACATTTTCATCACCTGAGAGAAGACCCCCAACTACTCAGCTATCCCTCCCGACCCTTACATCTCCTCCAGCCCTAACCAACGGCCAGTCTGCCTTCTGTCCCGATAGACCTGGGTGGTTTGGACGTTCCGTGAGACCGAATGGTGGTGTGTGCGACCCCTCGTGAGGCTCCCTTCACTTAGCGGTCTGCTCTCACAGTCCACCCCTGTGGTAGCAGGTGTTACTACTCCCTTCCCCTTGACGGCTGAGCTCCCGTCGTACAGATAGGCCACATTTTGTTTATCCATTCTTCAACTGACGGACATTCAACTTGTTTCTGTTTGCCTAGCTAATTTTTGACAAAGGCACAAAAGTGACTCAGGAAGGCAAGATACCCTTTTCCATGAATGGTGCAGGAGAGGTTGAAATAACACAAGCAAAAGAAACAAATAAACATAAACCTTGATCAAAATCTCAAAGCTTATTCAAGCATTAATTCAAAGTGCATCACGGACTGACCATAAAATAATAACTATGAAACTTTAAGAAAGAAAGAGAAAAACAGACTAGAACTGGGCACAGAATGCCTAGACTTGACAGGAAAAATATGACACAGAAGAGGGAAAATGATAAAAATGAACTTAACAAAACTGAAGTATTTTGCTCTGTGAGAGATCGTGTTTAGAGGATGAAAAGACAGGGGAAACGCTAAAAGAAAATGCTTGCTAATTTCAACAGTACAGCAAAGGGTTGTTATGTGAACCGTATAGAGAAGACTCATAACACAATCTTTAAAAATCCCATTAGAAAACGAGCCAAGATATGAGACATTTGAGGAAAGAGGATATATGACGGCAAGCCAGCACGTGAAAGAAATTCAACAATATTATCACTTCAGAACGTGAAAATTAAAACCACCAATTATACATCGATCAGGATGGCAATTCCGTTTTTAAAGTACCAGCACCAAACGCTGGTGGGGATGAAGAGAAATCTGATTTCTCCCACAGCAATATAAAAAAACTGTACAGGCACTATGGAAAACAACTTGATGTTTTCTTAAAAAGTTAAACTATTGTATCACCCAGAAATTGAATTTCTGGATATTTATCTCAGGGAAATGCAAACATGTTTACACAGAAACATGTGCATGGACGCTTACAGATGCTTTATGCATAACAGGCAAGCATGTGACAGAATCCAGATGGCCTTCCAAGGATAAACGGTTAAAGAAACTGTGATGTACCCCTACCATGAGATACCCATTGTTCAGCTGCTGAATCACGTCCAACTCTTTGCAACCCCGTGGACTGCAGCACACCAGGCTTCCCTGTCCTTCACTATCTCCCAGAGTTTGCTCAAATGTCCATTGAGTCAGTGATGCCATCCAACCATCTCTGCCTCTGTCACTCCCTTCCCCCCCTGCCCTCAGTCTTTCCCAGCCTCAGAATATTTTCCGATGAGTCAACTTTGCATCGAGTGGCCAAATTATTAGTGCTTCAGCTGCAGCATCAGTCCTTCCAATGACTATTCAGGGTTGATGTCCTTTAGGATTGACTGGTTTGATCTCCTTGCTGTCCAAGGGACTCTCAACATCTTCTCCAGCACCACAGTTTGGAAGCATCAATTCTTTAGCGTTCAGCTTTCTTTACGGTTCAATTCTCACATCTGTACATTACTACTGGGAAAACCATAGCTTTGACTAGATGGACCATTGTCAGCAAAATGATGTCTCAGCTTTTTAATAAGTTATCTGGGTTTGTCATAGCTTTTTTCCCAAGGGCCAAGTATCTTTTAATTTCGTGGCTGCAGTCACTGTCCACAGTGATTCTGGAGCCCAGGAAAACGGAATCTGCTATTGTTTCCACTTTTTTCCCATCTATTTGCCATGATGGGACCAGATGCCATGATCTTAGTTTTTGGAATGTTGAGTTTTAAGTTGGCTTTTACTCTCCTCTTTCACCTTCATTAAGAGGCTCTTTAGCTCCTCTTAGGTTTCTGCCATTAATGTGGTATCATCCACACATCTGAGGATGTTGATATTTCTCCCAGCAACCTTGATTCCAGCCTGTGCTTCATCCAGCTCTGTGTTTGGCATGATGTACTCTGCTTAGAAGTTAAACGAGCTGGGTGACAATATATAGCTTTGATGTACTCCTTTCCCAGTTTTGAACCAGCCCATTGTTCCATGTTCAGTTTTAACTGTTGCTTCTTGACCTGCGTACAGGTTTCCTAGGTGGCAGGTAAGGTGGTCTGGCATTTCTCCCTCTTTAAGAATTACCCACTGTCTGTTGTGATCCACACAGTCAAAGGCTTTAGCGTAGTCAGCAAAGCGGACGTTTTTCTGCAATTCTCTTGCTTTTTCTATGATCCAGTGGACTTTGGCAATTTGATCTCTTGTTCCTCTTCTTTTTCCAAACCCACCAAACACCACTTAACTGTAAAGAAGGATGAACTCCCGACACACACATCAACCTGGGCAAACCTCGAGAGAATCACATGGGCAAAGAGCAACCACAGAGGCCACAGGCCACACGATTCCACTCACACAACAGTCCTAAAATGATAGAGATGGAGAGGAGATTAGTGTTTGCCAGGAGTTAAGGAAGAGTGGAGTAGCTCTGAAGTGGACGTGGCTGTAACCAGGTGGCATCAGGGGTCCTTGGGATGGTGGACACGCCTCTTGTCTTGACTCTCTATCAATATCCTAGTTGTGATGAGGTTCTATAGTTTTGCAAACTGTTACCTTTGGAGGGAACTGGATGAAAGCACACAAAATCTCTCTGGATTATGCCTTACAATTATGTGTAAACTGACAATTATCTCAAATTAAAAGCTTAATCTTTAAAAGCATGAAGCAAGTGGTTCTACCAAATAGAGCTTATCCTTCATGAGAGTCATTTGCTTACATTTTTAGGAGACACATTTGTATGGAAACACAGAGATGCTAAGAGTAAATTCTGATGAGTTTTGATGTACGTTCACATCCAGGTAACCTCACCTGCTCGAGATACCGGATGCCTCCATCATCCCAGAAGACTCCTCTGGGCCTGCCCAAGTCAATCTCTGTCTCCATAGCAACCTGCATCCTAATTTCTGTCACTCTACATAATTTTCCCTGTTCTTGGAATTTGTAAAAAATGGACTTAAAAGTTTGTATTCTCTTATGTCTGATTTCTTTTACTTCATGTAACTTTTTTTTTGGTATTAATCTTACAGGTATCAAAAATACGCTATCTTATTGCTGAGTGGTAATCCATCATCTGAAAACGTTGCCATTTGTTTCCCCATTTTTCCTGTTGATGGACATTTGGGGTGTTTCCAATTTGGGATTGCGTTGTGACAGAATCTGCTAAGACAGTTTGGGCAAGCCTATTACAGATGAATGTTTCCAGGTAGTTCAGGTACACAGTTCAAAATAAGATTGTGGGTCACATGGTAAATAAACACCCGAAGTGGGGATGACGGGTAGAATCCTCCTCCGTAAATCATGGATTCCGGTTACTCCACATCTTCGTGGTGCTTGGTGTGGTCAGCTGGTCAGTTTTGTTTCTTTCTGTGTTAATTTTAGCCATCCTGGAGAGGTGTGATATGGTATCTCCCTTGGGGGTTAATCCACACCGTCTCTGATAATTAATGATAGTCAGCAAATTTTCATGACCTTGACATTTAACCTGAATACCTGATTCTGTGAAATGACTAGTCCGGTTTCTTACTAGACTGACTCTGGTTGATGGCAATGTGTGTGTATAATGGATATCCTCTCTCTGTTCTGGGTCCTTTATAGAATATGTGTGTTATTATTTTTTTTACTCGTTTGTGGACTGTGCTTTCATTTTCCTGAGGGTGTCTCTTAAAGAGCAAAAGTTCTAAAATTTGGTGGAAAGTAACCCACCTGTTGTTTCTTTTCTATTTCATGCTTCCTGTATCCTCTTATGTCAACTATGAGGTTGGGGATAATGTGTTTCTTTCTAAAAAGCCTAATAGTTTTGAATTTTATTTTTAGTTCAATGATACATCTTGCATCCAGTTTCACGTAAGAAAAGGCAGGGTTCTAACACTTGTTTTGTGGTATTGTGGCTTATACTTTGATCCAGTCATTTCAATGGCATTTGCTGAAAAGAATGTTGAAAAGTTCTCCCTATTCAAGAGTTCGTCATGCTTTGACTATTCTTGCCTTTTACATTTCTATAGGTATCTTAGAATTAGCATATCAAGCATATATAAAGTGTATATTATATATATATAATATATCTTCACTTTTGATTATTTTGTTTGCATTAAAATTGTACATCATTTTGGGAAGAATTGAGTCTTCCTATCCATATATATGGTCTATCCACATTTAAAGTTTTTTTAAGATAAATATCTCAAGAAAGTGATACAATTTTAGCCATAAAGAAACTATACATTTTTTGTTGGATTACTCTTGGGAACCTCACCATTTTTGTTTCTATTTTAAATATTACATATTCCTAAATTATATGTTCCACTTGCATGTATTATGAAAATGCAAATAACTTTTATATATTGATTTTTCAAAACTTGCCAAACTCTATCTTTATTCTTTTAGTATTTGCTCTAGAAAGTCTAACATGCATATTTAACTTAACAAAGTTAAAATTTAATAAGTATCTCTACTTCATCCCAGATTTACATGCTATTCTTGTGCAGCGCGTTGGTCCTAATTTAATTTTCGCCTCCACCAAGTGCCATCCGGGGACGCAGGTCTGCATCCTGCCTGCAGCTGCCCTGCCTCTCTGCTCCCTCTTCCCGCGGCCGTCCTTGACCGTCCTCCTGGTACCACGCATCTTCTTTCTCCAGAACCTCATCATGACTTCCTGCAGTGAGAGTCTGTGGAGTAAGCACTCCTGGTTTGTATCAGTTTTCACAAGTCTTGATTTTCATTTGTTTTTGTATTCCCTAGATGTTGGGTACTGTGTTCCAAATTTATCGAAAAAGGTGAATTTTGTTATCACCTTTTAAATTTTTCCATACACTTGCTGATTTCTATATTTGTCAAGCTGTTCTATTGGTTACTAAAAGAGGTGTGTTAAATTTTGTCAGTGAGTTTATTAATTTTGTCAACTTAAAAAAACTCTTCCGTTAAATATTTTTTATATTTTGAGGTTATGTTGTTAGGTACATATACTTTCCCAGATGGCTTCAATGTAAAGCCACTGAATGCAGGAAACTGGATTTGATTTCTGGGTCTGGAAGATCCCCTGGAGAAGGGAATGGCTACCCGTCCCCACCCTCCCCCGCCAGTATTCTTGCCTGGAGAATTCTGTGGACAGAGGAGCCTGGCGTGCTACAGTCCATGGGGTCCCAAAGAGTCAGACATAACTGAGGTACTAACACTATCTTCTTATATCATTTTATGCACTTCTCCTTAATCTCCGATAGTGTTTCTTAAAGTATATCTTGATATCAGCGTACCAAAACCATCTTTCTTTTGGTTACTGCTTATACACAGGGCTGACCCTATTGTTGGTGGTGAGACCCTCGGCAAATATTTTATGTGGGGTAGAGCCTATAAAAATAATTTAAATTAAAAATATATTAGGGAAACATGGTCCTCTTGAGGTATCGTGATTTATCCATCAAGATTCAGAATGGGCAGAGAGGTAGGTTTATTCTCCAATCAGCATGCTGAAGATGCTTGGTCCTTTGGACACACCATCTCTTTCTGCTCAGGTCCAGGAGTCTTATCTCTGTTACTTATTGCCAAGTGCACCATCCCTGGCCAATTCCTCATCTCTCAAAAGGAGGGAAAGGTGGCAATGCTGCTGTGCCTTGCACTACGTGGCCCTGGGGACCTGTGTGTCTGGACCAGCCCGGGCCTCTTGATTCTGTGGTTTAACCGTGTGCACGCTGCCCTTTGTACCATCACTCCAGAAACTGCTTCATCCGTCCTGGTGCCGTGAACACTGGCTTCGGCGAGCCGCTCAGAGCTGGTCCCCGGGCTTTCGCGATGGTGACCACACACAGCAGTCTCCTTCCGAGCACACAGGGGCGTGCTGAGGCCTGCCACAAGTCCAGAAACTGGGGACTCGCCACTTCTGTACACTCAGGAAAATGGTTGGCAGTCGTCTCTGAACAGCGTCTCTCCGTCTTTCTTTTTTTCTTTCTTCACCTCCTGGAACTCCTCCTGGACGCACAGTAGCCATGTTGTTTCTCTCTCCCCGCTTCCTCCCACTTCTCCCTCGGCCGGTGACTCCCCCCGAGGTGTTTCTGGGTGATGCTTCCTCTCTCTCTTTCATTTATCTCTTCAGCTCTGTCTAATCTGCTTTTCAGTCCACAAATTGTGTTTTAAACCTCAAACACTATGTTTTTCATTCTCTAAAAGGTTTATTAAATCAACTTACAAATTCACCTACTTGCCTTTTATAATCTCTTACTTTTTTAGAGGCAATTTTAGTACATTGCTTTAAAATACTTTTAAAAGCGTCCACTAAATATTTAGATGTCAACCACACCTATTTCATATTCCATGTCCTGTAATTCTAACACTCTCCTTCTTTGGGGGTGGGATGCTTCTATTTTAATCTTTTTCTGCAAACCTCTGTCCCTCTCTCCTCCTGCGTGTCTTGCTTTGCAACATCCCTTTTAATCTTCTTCTATGTGTCTCTGGGCCTTCTTCAAGAGGGCTTGCATTCCTTACTGCCTGGGGCCACCTCGCATCAGGGACCGCTTTGACTGTGCTTTTCCCATGTAGGACAGTTGGTGGTTATAAATTACCCGAGGATGCGTTCCCCACCAGCCAGCTGGAGCCCGTTGCCCGACCAGCAAGTTTCTGACCGTCTCCTCTGCAGGAGGGTCCTCCTGGTTCCCAGCCCCGCCTGGCGTCGTGGGCAGTCTGTTCCCCGCAGTCGCAGCACAAGAAAGCAGAAGCGCTTTGTTCCGTGGACGGCAAGTGTGCAGCTCAGCTGGTGCCTTCAGTTTTGCCGTGCTTCCATTTAGGGTCCCTTGCTATCTCCAGCCTCTCGCAATCCCTCTGCCTTCTCTTTATTCCCAGATCAGCCCCGTCGTTTCTTTGCTTTCTGTTTTGAGCTGTGATCGTGTGCTCGTGCTAGCGTGGAGTCGCTTCATCGTGGCCGACTCTTTGCGACTTTGTGGACTGCAGCCGCCAGGCTCCTCTGTCCACAGGGTCCTCCAGGTAAGAGTACTGGAGTGGGTTGCATGTCCTCCTCCAGGGGGTCTTCCAAACCCAGGGACTGAAACTGCGTCTCTCATGTCTCCTGCTTTGCCAGGCGGGTTCTTTACCGCTAGAGCCACCTGGGAGGGCCTGTAATGTTTCATCCTAGAAACTGTGTTGAAAACACAAGTCATTTGACCAGTGTGTGGAAGAGTGCCGTCTGTTATGTTCCTGCTTCCATGAGCATGGCGCATGCTGTCTAGCGCCAGAGACTCTTTGGGCAGAGGGCAGGGCGTGACCTCATGGCTGTGGACCCCCCGGAGTGCTCTGGGTCCTGCCCTCCCCCAGGGCGTCTCTGTCACACCCTGGGGCACCTGATGCTGCTCCACCTGAAGCAGGAGGACAAGGGGGACGGGGGTGGCCTTGGACAGGCCCTGAGGGCCACGGACCCAGGGGTGCCTTCCAGCGCCAGGTGGAGGAGTGGGACCGGAGCCAGGGCTGCGAGGAAGACTGTGGGAGGAGAAAGAGGGCAAGGGCTGGGAGGGGAGGGGCTTTGACAGGCAGAGAGGCAGCTGGCATCCCGGGGAGCAGGCCACCCGGGCTCAGGTCTGCTCCTAGTCTCAGACCCTGGCGCTGAGCTGGCCTGTCCCCCAGGCAAGCTAGTACCCTCGAGGGTCAGAGGAGCCCCACACCGAGGCACCACACGACTGCACTGTTAAAACCAGAGGAGGCGATGAGACCCCGTGTGGCCCCCAGACCCCATGAGACCCCATGTGGTGCCCACACATCCCATGAGACCCAGTGTGGCTCCCAGACCCCATGAGACCCCGTGTGGCCCCCAGACCCCATGAGACCCCGTGTGATGCCCACACACCCCATGAGACCCCGTGTGGCCCACACACCCCATGAGACCCCATGTGGCCCCCAGACCCCATGAGACCCCGTGTGGCCCCCACACCCCATGAGACCCCATGTGGCCCCCAGACCCCATGAGACCCCGTGTGGCCCCCACACCCCATGAGACACCGTGTGATGCCCACACACCCCATGAGACCCTGTATGGCCCCCCAGACCCTATGAGACCCCGTGTGGCCCCCCAGACCCCATGAGACCCCGTGTGATGCCCACACACCCCATGAGACCCCATGTGGCCCCCAGACCCCATGAGACCCCATGTGGCCCCCACACCCCATGAGACCCTGTGTGGCCCCCACACCCCATGAGACACCGTGTGATGCCCACACACCCCATGAGACCCTGTATGGCCCCCCAGACCCTATGAGACCCCGTGTGGCCCCCCAGACCCCATGAGACCCCATGTGGCCCCCCAGACCCCATGAGACCCCGTGTGATGCCCACACACCCCATGAGACCCTGTATGGCCCCCCACATGCCATGAGACCCTGTGTGATGCCCACACACCCCATGAGACCCCGTGTGGCCCCCCAGACCCCATGAGACCCCGTGTGGCCCCCCACACCCCCATGAGACCCCGTGTGGTGCCCACACACCCCATGAGACCCCGTGTGGCCCCCCAGACCCTATGAGACCCCGTGTGGCCCCACACATCCCATGAGACCCTCTGTGGTGCCCCACACACCCCATGAGACTCCGTGTGGTCCCCCACACCCCATGAGACCCCGTGTGGTGCCCCACACCCCATGAGACCCCGTATGGCCCCCCACACCCCATGAGACCCCGTGTGGCCCCCCACACCCCATGAGACCCCGTGTGGCCCCCCACACCCCATGAGACCCCGTGTGGCCCCCCACACCCCTTGAGACCCCGTGTGGCCCCCCACACCCCATGAGACCCCGTGTGGCCCCCCACACCCCTTGAGACCCCGTGTGGCCCCCCAGACCCCATGAGACCCCGTGTGGTGCCCCACACACCCCATGAGACCCCGTGTGGCCCCCCACACTCCATGAGACCCCGTGTGGCCCCACACACCCCATGAGACCCTGTGTGGTGCCCTACACACCCCATGAGACCCCATGTGGCCCCACACACCCCATGAGACCCCGTGTGGCCGCCCACACCCCATGAGACCCCGTGTGGCCCCACACCCCAGGTGGTACACGACTGCATTGTTACAACCAGAGAAGGCGATGTTGCTGCAGGGCTGAGGGTACCTCTGCCCGAGGGCTGGCAGACCGGACTTGCTGCCGAAGCTGGGTCTGCGTTGCACTGCTGATGCTGAGCGGGGTCACAGCATTGGCCCAGGGAGATGCCTGCTCAGCTCCTCCCAGCCCTGCCCATGCAGCCAGGCCCCACTTCAGGGGAATATTGACTTTCACAGATTCAGACAGTCACTCCGGTTAGAGAAAGAGAGAGCGGGAGCGGGGAAGGAGCATGGAAGAAGGGGCACCAGGCTCAGAACCACGCAACGGGCTGGCCCTGCAGGGTGGGGCACAGCAGGCTCAGGGTGGGTCTGGGTCCCGCAAGACAGGACTTTTCGGGGTGGCAGCCCTGTGGGTACCCTGTCTCCTCCCCAAACTGGTCTGACCCTCTGTAACTCGTCTGGGTCTTGCTGATAGGACAAAGAGCCCTGGGGTGTCCAGGGACCCGGAAGCCAGGCCCGCTGGAGGGCCCTTGGGCACCCAGGGCAGCGGTGGTATCCCTAAGAACTTGGTGTCCCCGAGTTCCTGGGCTCCTGCAGCCCCGCCGCTGCCTCTGTGAGGTGGGGTCTCCTCTCTCACGGAGCCGAGGTGGCAGTAGCATCCAGACAGAGCCAGCCTCCCAGCCTGGGCTTGCTTCTGGAGCGGACGTGCCTGTGCCTGGTGGGACAGACGGTGCTCTCCCCGGAAACAGAGCTTCGGGGCGGGGTGTTTGTCCCAGCCCTCCCTCAGGGTTGTTTTCTCTTAGCTCATGACCTTTGCCTTTTTATCTTTGCCAAGCAAGGTGCCGCTTCTGAGGCATCTGAGGCTGCAGAGGGGTGGTCACGGCTGGCTGGCCTGGCACCTGGTCCAAGGGCCCCAGGCGGCGGGTAGGCCTTCCAGAGTTCAGGGGCCCAGAGCAGGGTGAGGTCTTGACCCAGTTTCGCTGGCTGGGAGCACAGAGAGGCTGCCGTCCAACCAGCAAGTCACAGCAGGCAGGCCCCTCGACAGCGCAGACTCCTCGGGCTCTGCATATTCTGATCTTGGAATGGAACTCAGAAACTTTCGCACACGAGTGCAGGAAACATATGTGCCTCCCCAAGTCACAGGTTGAAAGCCAACCCCCAGTGTGCCGGTACCTGGAGGTGGGGCCTCTGGGAGGTGAGCGGATGATAGGCTTGTGGAAATGGAGCCCTAGGAGGGATCAGTGTCCTTGGCAGAGCCCCAGGGACCTTGCTCTCCTCCTGCCCTTGGCTGAGAGCACACAGTCCGCCAGCCGGGAAGCCCTTCCCCACCAGGTGCAGGACCTACCCGTGTCTCCATCTTGGCTTCAGCAGCCTCCTGAACTGGCTTTACTTTGGCAAGTAGAGGCTTGTGCAAGCCGGGAACCTCTGACAGTCTGTTGCCCAGCTGACGGACTGTGACGTCTTTTCTCTCCTTGAGCTGCTGTGTTCCAGACGGTGGGGACACAGGCCTGACCAGGGGCTGAGGTCAGGGACACGCTGCGGGACAAACACAGTGAACATGGGGCGCGTGTGCCTCATCCGCCTCCATCAGCCTCGGTGACATCCTGCTCAGTGGGTTCTGCTGGCAAACGTCCCCAGAGGGTCTCCCCAACTTTGCCTCCATCAGATTCGCCCTAAGTTGATGTGACCTACCTCTGGTTACCACTGGGGTATACCGAGCCTAGGAAGGTGGGTGGACTTGTCCAGAATCACGTGGCCACTCAGGCTCAGACTGAGCTCAGAGACCTCACACTGTGCGAAATGCTGACTTGATTCAAGCCCCTCTCACCTGTGGACAAATGAGGTCCAAGGCTGTCAGGGAGCTGGCCAGAAGTGCCAGGTGCTAGAGGAGAGAGGGTCCTCATGAGCTGGGCGCGGGGCCCTGTCCCCAGCACTTACAGACATCCCGTGGAGCGGCTGAGCGCAGGGCACCGGCTTTCGTGTTGTCAAGCCAGCCCGCCCTGTCTGGTCCCTGCTCAGCCCAGGAAGCTCACAGAGCAGGCTGCTGAGCAGCATGATGGCCCAGCTGTTCTTCCACCAGTGTCCCCGCCGAAGCTTCACTCCTGGGACACCCTGGTTTCATGGAGGCACCTCTATCTCACTACTTAGCTCCTTAAATAATCAAAACTCCTGCCCTGTCTGATTCTGAACAGAGAAAAAGGTCAGAAGTTGGACACCCCGGAGACTGGTCCCAGAGCAAGTCTATTTCACTCTATTTATTAATGAGTTGGGAGAGTCAGAGAAAAGGTTAAGTGGCAAATTTGCTGAATTCACAGAATTATTTAAGCTAACAGTTCAGGGGAGAAAAAGCACAGACCATCTTCTGTGAACTTTTTTTTTCCTTACCCTAAGAATATGTTATCAAGGTGACAATTACAGAGAGCATCCTAAGCGGCTCCTCCTTTTCTCCTGCTGGGATATAACTCACTGTTGAGGTCACAGAATTGGGGTTTGAAGCTTGATGACCACTGTGTTCAGACTGTCCCCTCTCCGGAAGACCGGCTGCTTGGTGAAATCAAGGACTTTGGAGAACAGCTGTTTCACACCCCGCCAACCGGGAGGGAAGTGGGGTCAAGGCATGTATGAGGTCAAGGCCAGATGCATCATCCTGGCCTGAGCCCGGGTCTGTGAAGGACCCCGTGTCCACCCCTCTCAGCGCTCTGAGCCCCGGCACTTGGCTCCCACCGCAGCCTGATCAGGAGGTGCCTGGCCCGCTGGCGGCTGGCCCGGCGAGCCTGCAAGGGGGCGTGGCACCTGGGCACCAGGGTCGCTGCTCACAGACGGGGCGTGGCATCGTGATGCTTGGGATTCTGGCCAGCTCTGCCGCTGGGAACGCCATGAGGATCCTCTGCCCAGGGATCTTGCTCTTCTGGAGCCTCTCGGGAAACAGCCCTGGCTGTGTGCAGGACGCAGGCCTGTGCTGTGGACTCACCGCTCATTTGACCCTGGCTGGAACTGCCAAGCAAAGCCTCGCACGGAAGAGGCTGATTAGCCTGTGGAGGAAGGTGAGCGCCTTCCAGACGCTAACCGCTGGAGCCTCTCGCCTGCCCTGGCCCAGGCCAGCCCAGCGGGGCTTACCTGATCCCCCATCACCTGGTGCTCTGGATAATGCCCCGAACAGTTAGACTGTGTTAGGAACGCTCCTGATGCTCTGTATTCTTCCCCAGTTCCCACCAAGCTGCGTCTCCTCCTGTACTGCCCCCAATCAGCGGGGCTGCTCTAACGCGCCTCCCACTCCTGGCGCCTCTCAGAGCCAGCGAGCCGGCGTGCGGCCCAGCCTCTGTGCCATTCAGCTGAAGGGCGGCCAGGGCGCTCCCCACGGGGACACAGGTGATGGGACTTCCCTCCTTGAGAAAGCCGGGAGGAGCATTCAGTGTCGGGCAGGTTGGAGCGGGGTTAACACGCTGGCTTTGTCTGGTGTGGGGTTGGCAAGCTCTGACGGAACAAATGCAGCTAGACCTAAGCACAAACGTCTGTGTCCAAATAGGAAGTCTGGGTATTTCCTGACTGGCGAAAGGCCCACTTAGCACTTGTGATGATGGCTTCCTAGGCATCCGGCCTGTAGAGAAAACGCGGACGAGTTCACGTCTCCAGACCCTGCAAATCACACCAGGCGATGTGAGCGCCAAGAAGAAGCCGATGCATCGTGTGGCCTGTGAGATGGCACTGCGCCACTGCCATCCCCCCGTCCTTGTCGAAGTGTCCGTAAATCATTTTCTGATAGGATGAAACCCCCGCCCCCCGCGGAGGTCAGCAGATGGCCGCGGACAGGAAGGGCACAGGAAGGGGCCGGGGGGCCGGGGCCGCAGGACCCTCACCGCCCCTGGGAGCCTGTGAGCACCCAGCTGGTCCCTCAGTCTCTGGCTGCCCTCCCTTCTCGGGTGCACCCGGGGTTAAGGAGAAGCAAGGCCGGGCCGGGGCGGGGCCCGGGGAGGACTCTGGGCCGGGCCGGGGCGGGGCCCGGGGAGGACGCTGGCCCGCCCCCTGGCCCCGTTGGCTCTCTGGCACGGGCAGAGGATGAGCAGGGCCCACACGTCGTTGTGGCTGCCTGTTTGGAGCCGTCATGTTGGCACCACCCCTTGGACTCTAAGCTTTGCGGAGGCCATCTCTCTCCCTCACGGTCACTCTCTAGAGCCCGGGGCCCAGGCTGCCGTGCCCTGGGTCCCAGGAAGTCGCCTCTCTGGCTGGACAACTTCTGGGGCCTGCCTGGCCCCTCGTCCCTCCACTCCCCCTGGCTGAGCGCCCTCAGGCAGGACCTGGACACATGACTGTTGGTTGGACGGAACAGGGTCACATCGCTGACCTGTCTGTGCACCTGCTGGGGGCTCAGCAGTGACCTGGGCTGGACTTCACTCCAGCATGAGAAATCCTCTGGTCTAGTCCCCAGACGCTGGGAGCTTCTTACTAGGTATGGTGGAGAGAGGGCAGGACAGTGCTTGGTTCCTGCCGTCCAGGCCCCACTGAGCTGACTGGGGATCAGTGTGGACTTCAGAATGGCTGCAGAGGGTAGCAGCTGAGGGTACAGGAGAGGGGTGTGGGGGGGTTCCACCTTGTCCTGGGCATCCTGGGAGTAAAACCTCAAATATCCACTGGGGAGGTGACTGATTTCAAGGGCTCCACATGCCCCACACAGCATCTATGCACCCCAGTCTTTGGGTAGGAAGTTAGGTGGGTAGGTGGGCGGTTCTTTATAACTGCAAAGTGGACAGGCCGCTGAGTGGGGTGCACTGCGGACCCACCCGTGTCGGGCAGACTCCCTTCCCTTCCTGCTCGTCCTCCACGGGCTGCCTGCTCTGCTGTGGATAACGGGGTTCCTCTGGGGATTTTCAACAATGTGGGGAACCCCTCATGCTGCGATGCTGAGTGAAAAATAAGGTTTGAAACTATTTGTTATAAAATGCAATTTAACATAAAATGTAATAAGAGCCACTGTGTATAACAGACATGATTACAACCGAGATGTGTAGAAAAAATATGCTGCGGAGGCAGGCCGACAAAGGGTCGTTTTCCTTTTTCCCCACGTGGGTTTGCTTCATGATGCTTTTCCATATTCTCCAGGTAGTCTGCAGTACCACATTTATAACAAAAAGCAGTGACAAAACCCTTTAACAAGCAAGCTCATGCCCGTCCAGGTGGCTCTGCGCCCCCGCCGGCCTTCGCTCTCCCTCTGTGTTTCCCAGAGAGCACCGTCTCCATCACTGGCCCCTGGCAGCCTCCTCTCCCGCTCTGTGCTCGCCTAGGGTGACCCCATCCACACGTCCCGTCTCAGAGGCCAAAGACAGCCGCCCCTCTCCACTCTTCTGCTAACTCAAGTTCTGTGTCTCCAGCCAAGGCTTTGTTGCTGACCCCAGATTGGAGCTTACAGTCACAACAGATCCTGGGTGGATCTTTCCAGGCAGAATGATTTATCTTCAAGTTAAAAAAAAAAAATCTTTCTCTAAGTAAAATATAATAGACCTCCCCCCACTCCTCGCAAAAGAGAGAGAGAGAGAGAAATATGAAGGTGCTTTCTCCAGGCCTGCAGAGTTAAAAATAACTCTGCAGAGGGAAGGGGTGGAGGGGAGGGTGGAGACCTGCGTTGTCGTCTTGGCAACACCCCGCCCTGCCCACCTGCTCACACTGCAGGTGTGAGCCTCCCAAGCTGTCCTGCCTAGAGCAGCCTCTCCTCTTGGATGCTCAAGTCAGACCCCGCGTTGAGTAGAACGTAGGGAAAGCACTCTTCCACCAGCCCCTTCTCACCCGCACTGAGCCAGGTATCAAACCGCCAGTCGTCCTGAAGATGCCAGCCTCTGAGATGGTGGCTCACGTTCATGGCTTCCATCCCGGGCCTCATCACATCACAGCTGACGAGCCTTCATCGGGGAAGGACCTGGCAGGATTAGCATTTGTTTTGGAAAGATGTTCTGGCAGTGTGAGCAGGTGGGTGGGGCAGGGTGCTACCAAAGTGGCAATGCAGGTCTCCACCCTCCCCTCCAGCCCTTCCCCCTGAGGATTATTTTTTTAACTCTGCAGGCCTGGAGAAAGCACCTTCATATTTCTCTCTCTCTCTCTTTTGCAAGGAGTGGGGGGAGGGCTATTATACTTTACTTAGAGAAAGATTTTTTAAAAACTTGAAGATAAATCATTCTACAAGCTGTAAAATCTTACTCCACTGATTTCTCCCTAACACTCAACTATTTTTTTTCCCCTGCAAGGTAATAAGCAATTCAGAACTTATTAGCATATGACGCTAATTCACACGTTTCTCGGGGCGCGGATCTCCTTTCTTCAGTCTGCCACCGATTAGCTAGGAGTTTCTGCTGGTCCTGCCTGAATAATACAGACAGACTGAAGCTTTTGCTTTTATTAGTTAGGAGACCTGTAGACTAGACTGTGTGTAAAGCCCTTTATGAGCAGAATTTCTCAATGATTTTGACAGGGAGAAGCAGGGCCTGGGTTTATGGGGTGCTGGCCCAGGGCTGACCCCCTGGGTCACTGGCAGGTACATGCACCTGCCCGCCAGGTGCACAGGTCTACCTGGCATCCACCTGAGCACCACCTGGCCGCTCAGACGGTAGAGAATCCTCCTGCAGTGCAGGACACCCAGGTTTGATCCCTGGATTGGGAAGATCCCCTTGAGAAGAAAGAGGCTACCCACTGCAGTATTCTTGCCTGGAGAATCCCATGGACAGAGGAGGCTGGTGGGCTACAGTCCATGGGGTCGCAAAGAGTCAGACACGGTGGGACAACTAACGCTTTCACTTTTTCACTTTTACCTGGCACGGGGCCTTTGCTCACAGACGGGTGGCGATTTCCAGGCCTGAAGGAGAACAGGGCTCCCTGCCTTACAAGAGTCCCCTTAAATACCCCTTAGAATGAGAGCGTCGAGGAGGGGGGCTTCTCCCGTCCACGAGGGTGTCTGGTTTTTCCTGGGTTGAGTGGGGGGTGTGGGGAAAACGTTGAGATGAATGTGATTGAAACAGGAGCCGGAAGTAGGGGATAAGCCAATCTCCTGGCCCGCTGTCATTTCAATTAATTAACGAATTTGTGGAAATCGCTCTGCACCCACGTTGTCCTCTCCCGTGTCCCCAGAACCCAGCACACAGCATGGAGGGTAAGGGGCTTGAGCGCCGTGATAAGCGAATACAGTCAAGCCCATGGCAGGAAGCAGCAGAGGAGTTTGGGCTACTTTGAGGTCCTTTGAGTGAACTTGTGATTTCACAGCTCTTGTTCAGAGCCGAGCAGCTGCCCAAGGCATCCTGTGCTCAGGGCACCAAAAAGCCAGGGAGGGAATAAATATCACCAGTTGACAAAAGCTGACTTTAGCAGAACCACTCCAAGGACAGGGCTGCCTGGGAAGGGGTGGCACTCCCCCCACAGTACCTGGGGAGGCACCCCCGGATCACGGCTAACGCCTGTTTCCCGGAAGTGTGGGGTCTGTGCAATGCTTTATTCTTTTGCTGTGGGCAGCACAATCTGGGCACTGCCAGCCTCCAAACAGTGGAGAAAGGGTGGGTAACCCCTATTCACACAGGACCCTTCAAGGGGTCCGCACTGGCCTGCCTCAAGTCGCCAGCCCCAGTTCCTTAGGCTGGCTGTGGCCTCCAAGATCAAGACACCTACCAGGGGTGTGCATGAATTAAAGGCTTACATTGAATAGTAACAGGCTCCTAATCTGCCGAGCTTTCTGATGGTAGGTGAGAAAAAACAAAATCTTGCCAGGCCTTTTGCATCAAAGAAAGAGATAAACTTGCTAATTGAAAAATGGTTCACATGGAGGAAAACGTGGAGATGCCAGCTATGTAAATTAGCATATGCCCTGATGGAAAAGAAACCATGCCAGGCCAGGAGGAAATTAAGCAGATTAGGAGAATGAGGAAACCACCCTGGAAGCAAGTGGGAAGCGCTCTGCGCGGTCAGCTTATCTCAGGAGGGAGGGCTGGGGCCCCGCCTGAAGGTGAGGACTGCTGGTGTCTGGAGAGTCTCAGGTGAGTCCGCGGGTGTGCCTGAGTAGGTGCGTGCGCTCCTCAGGCGGCAGGAAGGCCCTTCACCAAACGCTCCTGAGAGGCACTGGGCTTGCGCTGTGGCTGCGCTGAGGTTTCTCCGGCGCCCTAAGGAGTTCATTAGCACATGGACGTCTCCATCCAGCTATCTGCGCGAGCTGCCCAGAGCTGGGCTGGGTCTCAGGGCCGGCATCCCAGGGAGAGACCGCGCGGGACTCGGTCTGCAGCAGGACGGAGGTCAGCAGGGGCGCGCGCCGCCTGGCGGCGACTGCGTGTGACCAGCGCTAAGCCAGGCTCCGCGCCGCAGGCCGAGCGACGGTCCCCGCAGGAGCGGTGGTGGTCCTGGGCCCCAGGCAGAGCAGGGCTGCACTGCGGAGGCCGCGTGCGGTGGGGAAAGCAGACGCACAATTCTGGACCCAGTACAGTCCAGGGCCCGCTCACAACGGGCAATCCCAGCGACCACCGGACGTCCTGTGCAAAGGCCCGGAGGCGACCTGCCCGGAGAGCGGCCCCTGGGTGCTGAGGCGCGGAGTAGGGGCCGTAGGGCGGAGGGCCTGCTGAGGGCCTAGGAAAGTGTTTGGCAGATTCTCCAGGGAGGGAGTGTCATCTACCCGTGCCCGGTGGCAATTGGTGCCCGCTCGGCGTCGGAGGCTGCAGCCAGCGTCCCCTCGGGGCCCTCCGCGGTTGACCCCGGTGAAGCCAGGCAGAGAGCGGTCCGCGTCAGCGCCCCCAGCCCCGCCCGGCGGCGGGACGTGCCAGGCTCCAGCGCCGCACCTTGGCCTCCGCTCGCTGCTGCTGGTGGATCCCGGCTCCGCGCCGGGCCGTGCGCGCCTTCCCCGCGTGCGGTCCGTCCGCGAGAGCCGGAGGCCTCGGGTGACCACAGCTGAGCCCAGGGCGCGATCCGCGGGCTCCTGGTCAGGCGCGCCCTCAGCGCCCCGCGCCCCCACGCTCCCCGCCGCGTATCCCCCTCCCCCGCCGCCCGCCGCGGGGGGTTCAGGGGCGCGCGCAGGCAGGAGCCCGGGATCCAGGGACGCTGCGAGCCCGGCCCGGGGCCTGGGGGCGGCGGCGGCGCGGGGCGGCCGCGCTCGGAGAGGAGGGCGGCGGGCAGGAGGAGGGGCTCCCCGCGCGGGGCAGGGGCGGAGCGAGCGGCCGCGCCGCGGAACCAAGTGAGTTGGCTCCGGAGCCCGCGCCGCCGCCGGCCCGCACCTCGGGCGCCCGCCGCCCCCGCCGCCGCCGCCCGCGCGGGGATGTAGGATGCTGGTGGACGCCAGGCTCCAGCGGCGGCGGCGGCGGCTGCAGCACCAGCCCCGCCGGCGGCAGCCTCTCCTCTGGCCGATGAATGCAGACCCGCCGCCGCCGCCGCCGCCCTGGGTTTGGATGGTGCCCGGCTCGGCCGGGTTGCTCCGGCTGGGCGCGGGGGTCGCGCCCCCGCCCGTGCTGCTCGCCTCGGCGCAGCCCCCGGCCGGCCCGCCGCTCCCGGGGCTGCCCGCCTGGCGAGCCCCTGGCGAGCCCCTGCTGCCGCTGCTGCCGCTGCCCGCTGCGCCAGACCACGCCGCCGCCGCCGCCGCCGCGCACCGCTACCCCGCGCTCAACGGGCAGGTAACGCGGCCCCGACCCCGGCCCCGGGCTCGGGGTGGCCGGCGTCCCCCTGGCCCTGGGCGCCGCCCTCGCCCCCACTCCCGCGGCCCCGGCCCCGTGGCGCGCACTCACCCCTCCCGCGGCGGTCCTCGGGCCCCCAGCCCACCAGGGCGCAGCCTGCAGCCATGCGTGGACAGCAAAGTTCACGCTCCGACGTCCCGTTCCGCCTCTGGCAGCTTTTGCAAGTCTTTCTTCCTGGTCTCTCGCTGGGCAGTTTGGAGACCCGCGCCCCAAAACCAGAGTCGGGACTGCCCGCCCCAACTTTGGCCCCGGCCGGGGTTGCTGTCCAGAGCGCGGTGCTGAAGTCGGCGCCTCGAAAGCCCAGCGCTGCCGCTGCGGACTGTGGCAGACTTAGCGGATAGAAGTTAATACTTTTACAGCCTCTGCCAGGCTTGAAAAGCAAGCTGGGAATCAATAGCTATTTCTGATTCTGATCTAGTGTGTGTGTTTTTTTTCCATTTGAAAATAGACTCAGGACAATGCTTAAGAAAATTCAAACCAGTGGAAGCCTGCGGGAAAACCCTGGCTTTAATACTGAGAAACGCTACCGGGTGATTTTCCACTCCCGCCCTAGGCTGCTCAGTCCACTGGATTAGCTGTTGTCGTACTGCACTTTAGAGGAGTTTGGCGTTGCAAACATGGGATTAAAAAGAGAAAGTGGCTGTACCTTCGGTTAATGCTGCAACGGAGTAGGACAAGCTGGTTTGGGAAGATCCATTGCATGCTGTCTCTGCAGGTGGATTTAGATCAGGGAATAGCATGTGTTTTATTCCAATGGTTATCATCAATAGCATATTCAAATGGGTGGGTGACAGAATACACAGCATCATTAATTTAATTCCAATATATATTGTAGGATTTTCTGAAAGATGTGGTTAACTCTTCCTAGATTGGTCTTTGGATGTAATGGTACCTCACATATGTGGTAATGGATATGGTGTTTTGATGTGTTATGCAGTTCATGTTCATGGTGTGTATATATATATATATTTAATAAGCATTGTAGTTTTTCCTTTTCTTTCTTTTTTTTTCTTAAGCTATTTTGAAGGGGTTGTCATATCCAAGTACTACCACTAGAGGTATACAACGTCAAGGAACTACATTTTTTTTTTTTTTTCTGTATAGAAAACTGCATTTTTTTTAAAAAACACAAAACCTCTCCCAAACAATATTAATCTTTAAAATATTGTGTGTTGCATATTTTCTGTTAAATAACAGTATTTATCTTAGAAGAACATTTTCACATAACAGGGCATTCAAAAATGCTTTTATGATTTTAAAACAAATGCATATTGAAGCATTCCATATCATTGAACAATGAACCTATTCTCCACTGATAAAGATTCAGTTAATTTAATTAGAGAGACTTTCTCCTAAACTGTCTGCCACCTTTCAGCGTTTGCTGTCTTACTCTCTGCATTGGGATTTTTAGTTATGTGATAATCTCACTTACATTTTCTTTGCCTTGGAATCTATTTGCATTTGTAGACCTTGGAAAACTTTGAATCTTAACCTCTTATTTTGAAAATATTGCTAGTCCCTGTTTTTAAGGTGATGGGTATAATTAATATGAGATGTTGTATGGGAAAGAATATAATAAAAGATAGCTCTCCACTTGCTTATGAAAAAATTCAAGAATTATAAAAAGAATACCCAGCATTTCACCTTTCCACTGTGGTTTGTCTTGTTCTCAGGGCAGGAATTCATTTCTTGCCATGTTCTCATGGTTTTGTGCTTTAGAAGTTCTTTCCTAATGTTAAAGAATGCTGTATTGTCAATGCATTGTGATGACTGAGATATAGAAACTTTTATCAATTTTTAGAATTTTTGAATATTTGTAGGGTTTGGAGACTGGAAAGAGGCAATTTTTCTCATAGCCAAATACATGCATTTTAAAGTTCCCTTTTAAAGCAGCTACCCCAGCATCTTTCGGTACGAAGTAGAGTTGATTGCCCCAGGCTAATGAGCATGCCCTTCTCTTTCCTTGGGTTCCAGTGGCTGTTCGGCAGTCATTCCCCATCGATTGGACTGTCCCCCTCTTCCTCTGTGGAACTGGTGCCCATTTTCCCACATGTCTGCACATCCGCTCTTCCACTTCCTGTTGGGAAAAGCTGGCTAGACAAAAGGATCCCTAACTGTAAGGTAAAAATGCAGTTGGTTTGATTGGACAGCTGGGCTACTCGTTACTAAGTTGTTGGGTGTTCCCAGGACAGAAATCATGGTGTGTTTCCAGTTTCTTACTGCAGTAGGCCCTCCATTAGGTCTAGAGAGAAACCGCTTCAGAATAAGACTGGCCTGTTCAAAAGCACCAGGAGACGGTGATGGTGGGGGAGTTTGTTTTAGCCAAAAATATTTGGATTCCACAGAAAAACAGAAAAGTTCTACTTCTGAATCAGAATCTACCTTTTGAATTTTTCAGTTTTTAAGTTTGTACCCATTGATCAAAATCTAGCCTTAAACATTACATAACTCAAAAATACATTTAAAAAGCATTTCCTCACCACTATTGCTTTGAATGTTCATCTTATTCATGGTTTATCTTGACTTTTGAATTCAAATATACTGGCCACACTTTGTTTACTTGAAAACCAAGGGAAAGTAGTGTGTGGCTTGTTCCCCCACATGCTGCTTACCTCCGTGGGGCAACTCGCTCATCTGTTAACTGGCTGCTGGAATGAACTAACCAAGTGAATAGCTGAAGACCAGGCCCAGAAAGTGATTGATACCAAAACCCCAAGCATCTAGAGTGCTTCTGAAGAGTCCCACCCATAGAATCTTCAGGATTCAGTGTTAGACAGGATAAGTGGTCTTACCATGTTATGCTTGCTTTCTCTTTGGACAGATCTTTTTAAATAATTCCTTTGCTCTGGACTCAACGTGGATATACCCTGAGGAATCAAGATTGTTTCATGGGCCCCAAAAGCCTCAGCTATTGACAAACCAAGTAGCCGTGTCTCTGTCCAGACCAGCTCCTGCCTCCAGGCCTCTGCCCACAGTGCTGATAGCGCCTCAGCCCCTACCAGGTCGGTGCCCAAATGGCAGTAACGATGTGCAGTTGGTTTTGTGTTTGTTTGCTTGGTTTAGCTACAGACTAGTTCTAGGTATGAAAACTGTCTTTGTCATTTTAATGACATAATTTTTCCAGTAAAATATAATCCCTTTTCTGTGGTCAGGATTCCTTTTCATAAAGAAATTGAGTTTGGGTTTGATTATTCACTATATTTTTGGAGAATGGAATCTGTTTTAAGGTGAAGACATGGCTGAAACAATTTGCACAGAATCACATTTTTGGTGCTCTGTTTTTAGAATGGGACCAAATCCTCTGCTGATAGCTCTTAGGAGGGTCCCTAATTGATCAGGCAACTCTTTTTAAAAGTGTTTCTTATGTAGGGAAAGGTTCACGGCTCTGTGGTCCACAGGATACAGACACATATAAGATCTGGGGGGGTGGGTGATACTGGCGACAGTCTATAAAAGTGTGCTGCTTGGGAGATGGATTTGGTTCTATCTTTGGAGTCTAGTGACCTGAGAGAACATTTGTCCTGGAACAGACCCCATGAAATAATCTCCGGTTGGAAGACGACGTAATAACCCTGTATAGCAACAAGAGAATAAAGGCATCTTATGAATTTTTAAGTTGACTTTAAAAATCACCTTAACATATGATCATATTACAAGAGCAAATGTTACCCATGCCACAATTATCTTGCAACACCTTCCATTATGGGTGTTTTATGACTTCAGAATTTCATTATCTCCCTTGTAATTTCCTACCTACCAAGACTGTCTCAGCGTGTAGCTCTAAAATTTAGCAGTAAGGACCTGTACCTGTGGGTAGCTCGTTGCTGGTTTGGGAGACGTATTTGTTTTCCTCCCTCTTCTTCTGCCTTGTGAGTCTAATTTGCTCTGGGCGCTATTTATCAATAAGTCAGAAAGAACACTCAACGCCAGTAAGTCCCCTACAGATGAGTCTGAGAGTGCATCCATAAGGCCAATTTGTTCTTAAGTCCAACAAATTTAGCCTAGGTACACTTCCCTGGTGGCTCAGAGGTTAAGGGGTCTGCCTGGAATGCAGGAGACCAGGGTTTGATCCCTGGGTCGGGAAGATCCCCTGGAGAAGGAAATGGCAACCCACTCCAGTATTCTTGCCTGGAGAATCCCATGGAGGGAGGAGCCCGGTAGGCTACACTCCATGGGGTCGCAAAGAGTCGGACACGACTGAGCGGCTTCACTTTCACTTTCACCCAACTAACACGATGGGCTATAGAGCACTGTGCTGTCATGGGTTTATAATATTTTCACACAAACCATACATTAAAAATAACAAACAGAAAAGGTGGGGAAACCATCTTTAGCCTTGCAGGACAGTACCTTGAAAAGTACAGTCCTTCGAGTTGCCTCACCACCGCTTTTATTTTGCTTCTGGACATCCGGGGCTTGAAAGAAAGACGCTGTGCCCCTGTCCGCTACCCGGCCTGGTGCAGCAAAGCCCACAGAAGCGCGCCCACTTGCAGAGGGTGCGCGCGTCCGCGCACGCCGCACACGGGCTGACTTACCTGACTGGACGCCTGCAGGCCCACGCCCGCATCTGTGGAGGTCGCCGCTGAAGGCGCCTGTGTGGGGGCCGTGCTGCATCTGTGTGTTCTCACCGGCTGAAGCTGTGATTCTTGACTGAGACGTGCCTCTGCCCTCGTCATCATCTATCGCTGAGTTACTCGGGTCTGAGCAAGCATCGTACGTGCGCACATTTACTTTACACTAAGGTGGTCACATTTCTTTCTAATTGAATCACGGCCAGAGAGGGCCCGAGAGCATGTAACATGCAAACATTCCAGGGCTTCGGCTGTCTCTTTGGGGCAGGGAAGTGGGGTATTCTGCCTTCCTAGTGCATTACCACTGCTGTCACCCAAGTAATCAGCACATAGAGTTTAAAAAACAGTGAAATTAGTTCATTGTTAGAACAAAACCTTTGAGTGACCTTTCCTCTTGTCGGCTCACTCTTGAATATCATACTGACATTTGCATTATACCTGAATTTTCTTAGAAAACCCACCCTGTGGGAATGCTAAATATCTACTTAGCTGAAGAAGCTTCTGGCGAATTATCACAGCTTTCCTATCACGGGGTGTTTTCACTTGCCATTTGCGGCACACAGCTCATACTTGAAGCGCATCTCTGTAAATCTGACCTTCTGGCACTCTGTGCTGTGTGCCCAGTCATGCAGTCACGTCCGGCTCTCTGTCTCCCCGTGGACTTAGGGTGACATGGACTCAAATCAGCCCGTGGAGCCCAGCAGGCTCCTCTGTCCGTGGAATCTCCCCGGCAATAACACTGCAGTGAGCTGCCGTTTCCTCCTCCAGGGGATCTTCCTGCCCCAGGGATCAAGCCTGTGCCTCCCGCGTCGGCAGGCGGATTCTTTACCACTGGCGCTACCTGGAAGCCGTTGACTTTTCTGACTAGGCTATATTAAAGGACGAAATAAGATAGTCATTCCTTACTAACATGGTCGATTGTAGAGTAACTCCACCTCATCTTCCGTTTGTCAGGCCTCTTCCTTGGATTCTCAGACTGTTTTATGGAATTATGAACCATAAGACTGCAATATGGCTTACATATCTTTTGGGGAATAATGTATCTGTCATCAGAGCTATTTTACTAAGCCAAATGCTTTTGTTTTGAGATGGGAAGTTTCTGAAATGATATATGGAAGTTTTGATTTTTTATACATTTCAAAATTCTTAGAAGTTAGTAATCTGGAAAGTATGTGTTAAATGACCCTTAGTCCAAATAATGCATTTCTGTCCATGGGATTCTCCAGGCAAGAATACTAGAGTGGGTTGCCATGCCCTCCTCCAGGGGATCTTCCTGACCCAGGGATCAAACTTAGGTCCTTTATACTGCAGGCAGATTCTTTACCATGTGAGTTACCCAGGAAGCGTGAAAGAATACATTTAGGGGACTGTTTATATGTTGCTGACTGCTCCACTGAGAACTTAGAAAGGGGAACAAGTAATGTTGGAAGGTAGTTAAAAGATATATTGTTTCAATTTTACTATAATTTGTGAGAAAATAGCAGATAGCCTCATTAAAACATTTTACATGTAAGTTTTCGGGTATGTTGTTGAAAGTTACTGTTTTAAATTTTGTACTTGATATAAATTGATAAATTTACTATTTTGTTTTACATTAGAGAAATTTATATGTTTATAAATATCAGTTCAGTTCAGTCAGTCATGTCCAACTCTTTATGACCCCAAGGACTGCAGCATGCCAGGCTTCCCTATCCATCATCAACCCCCAGAGTTTGCTCAAACTCATGTCCATCAAGTAGGTGATGACATTCAACCATCTCATCTTCTGTCATCCCCTTCTCCTCCCGCCTTCAATCTTTCCCAGCATCAGGGTCTTTTCCAATGAGTCAGTTCTTCACATCAGGCGGCCAAAGTATTAGAGTTTCAGCTTCAGCATCAGTCCTTCCGTTGAATATTCAGGACTGATTTCCTTTAGGAGAGACTGGTTGGATTTCCTTGCAGCCCAAGAGATGCTCAAGAGTCTTTTCCAACACCACAGTTCAAAAGCATCAATTCTTCAGCACTCAGCTTTCTTTATAGTCCAACTCTCATCCATACATGACTACTGGAAAAACCATAGCCTTGACTAGAGGGACCTTTGTTGGCAAAGTAACGTCTCTGCTTTTTAATAGGCTGTCAAAGCTGGTCATAACTTTTCTTCCAAGGAACAAGTGTCTTTTAATTTCATGGCTGCAGTCACCATCTGCAGTGATTTTGGAGCCCCATAAAAGTCTCTCACTGTTTACACTGTATACCATCTATTTGCCATGAAGTGATGGGACAGGATGCCATGATCTTAGTTTTCTGAATGTTGGATTTTAACCCAACTTTCTCACTCTCCTCTTTCACTTTCATCAAGAGGCTCTTTAGTTCTTCTTCACTTTCTGCCATAAGGGTGGTGTCATCTGCATATCTGAGGTTATTGATATTTCTCCAGACAATTCTGATTCCAGCTTGTGCTTTATCCATCACAGTATTTCACATGATGTACTCTGCCGATGAGCAGGGGGACAATATACAGCCTTGACATGCTCCTTTCCCAATTTGGAACCAGTCTGTTGTTCCATGTCTGGTTCTAACTGTTGCTTCTTGACCTGCATACAGATTTCTCAGGGGGCAGGTATATCATATTATATATAGTATATTAATATGTAATCAACATATGAATATCTTATATAAGTGATATGTTAAGTTATCTGTCTTATAAATTATGTTCAGAGTAAATCGCCTTAGGATCATAGATATATTTTATTAATGCACTTTAAATTCTTCAAAGAAGTGCTATTGGAACTCCAGGAGAACCAGGAGAGAGTCAGACCTGCCTTGCTTTAAATGGGGCTAGCAGGCCCAGCACCTGTTCCTTTCTTGGATGGAGAGTGCCTTTGTGTAATGATCAGTCTTGACAATGGCAGAATGTACCATGAGCTCAAATGCTGTGATACTCAGAAGTGGCTTTTTCTGAATAAGCATGTGGTTTGTTGAAGTGAGTTAGAGGTTGGGGTGGGTAGGGATATTGTGACCTCTGAGAATCCTGTTGATAGCACATTCTGCTGGTCTGTGGTTGGTTAAGCAGTAACTGTATCACAACAGGGTCTTATGTAATATTGGCACAACTTGAACGAATTGGGGTAAATCCTCTAAAATTGAATACGTATTTTGAAGGAGTTCATTTTTATGTATATACTAGACTGATGTGTTGAGAATAAAGGTGGTGATTTGCTGTTAGACACAGACCTGAAGAGAGCCTGTTGGCCCCTGAGAAGCGTAGAGCGGAGGTCAGTCATGTTCCCGTTGTGCTCATCAGAGGTGCCTCCTCTCCTGCTGGCAATACAGGCATGGACGCTGCAAGATGCCCTCCTGGCTCACGCTCTCCCAGGGCGCGTGCAGTGGTGGATGACCACCCAGCGCTGCAGTCCTTGGGGCTCTCTGCAGACATGCGCGGAAGGTCTCAGGAGGTGATCAGGGAAGGTCTCTGCAGGAGGGGTGGGGTGGCGATGTGCCTGAAACCCACGGAGATCAGAGAACTTGACCGGGGCAGGAGAGCTGGCACAGGAGTGGAGCAGGCAGTCACGAAACCCCTAGAAAATGTTTCATCAGGTGACAAGCCTCGGGAGGGGAGCAGCGGCATTGGGGGCAGCAGTGGCCCAGCTCGGGGCCTCTTCTTGCAAGAGGATCCTAGTATCAGGCGGGACCTGCTGAGTCCTGGGCCCTCCCCAGGGTGTCGGGATTTTCCATCCTTTCTCGGCTCTGGAGCCGCGGTTTCTCCAGGCAAGTGTGAACCCATCCTCAGGAAGCAGAGCAGATGAAGAGAAGGCAGCAGTCCTCACTGAAAAATGAATGCCAGCGTGCCAACATATCCAATGCTCCAGCTGTACCAGAAACTAGTCTCCAGCGAATGACTTGGTGGCTTTTTAGGGGATAATCCCTCACCACGGTGTGAATGGATTGCACTGAGAAGTACTCTAGGCCTCAGAGGTCGATGCAGGAGGGGTGAGGTTGCCCGGGGCTGGCACAGGCACGCCCTTCTTTTGAAGGTCTCTGTGCTTGGGAGGCGGCCTCATCCCTTCGTCTCTGCTGCCAGCATCTCCCTTCTCCCAGCAGCACGGGGGCCCTCTTCATCCCAGGGAAGAGTGGACTTGCATCACTTCTGAGGATGTGCGGTTCATCACAGCTGGAAATGGGAGCAGGACCAGCATGGAAATGGTTCTTTCCGAAGAATCTCTGCTCTTCACGTCTAAAAATAAGGACTTCAGAGTCTTTTGAGCCATTCAGAAATACACCAACTCAGACTCAGCATATCAAGCTGGAGAATGATAAACTCAGCTTCTGAGCAGTAAAGACACATGACATTATGTTTTGCTGGAAACTGGAGATTTGTCTAAAAGTTGTCTATATCACATTGCCCTTCGGCATGAGATCAAAAAGCCTGATTCTACCAATATCTTGCTGGGGGAAAAAAATACTGTGAGTTTCAAAGAAGACTGGAGCGAGGGAGAGAAGATGGGGGATGTGGTGGAGCCCCGGAAACTACTCTGCTTCATGAAAGATGCATTTACTCAAAACATACAGAAGGAAGACAGATCTGGGAAAAGGCTGCTGCACAGGACCTTGTAAACATTTTGTATAAATCAGTGCTTGGTTTAGCACTTTTCTTAATAAGAAGAAAAGAATGGTATAGCAAAGCAATAAAAAAAAAAATCAACAGGGAGCTGGCCGGGGCATGAAGTCGCATGGAAAGATGGTTTGGATCAGGTGACAGAAGACGATATGAAAGGATCCTTCAGCCCGCTTAGCTCTGACAGTAACCAGAGGTGGGATCATGACAAGGTGATGTGTGAGACAGAAGGCAAACGGCGCATCAGTATTGATTTGAACTTCTTTAAAAGCAAATCCGACGCAGCAGATGTGCTAGTGGGGCCAAACCGGGAACCTGGCTCACGGCGTCTCGCTGCGCTCATGAGTGGAGAGCCACTCCCTACAGGACACAGCTTCAGACCAGGGTGCAGCGTGAGATGTAATCCCCTGGTGGGGAAAACCTTAGAGAGTTAGGAGGGGAAAAAGTTTGTGATCAAAGAAACAAACGCCCAACAAGAAGTCACCATATGTGTCAGCAAGGAAGATGCATCCTGGAACCGCTGATGGAGCGCCTGCTTCTCCTCCAGCGTTCCCGCCTCGAGCTCTACTTCGTCTCACGCTAATGCTGCTGTCATTCCACGTTTCTGTGTTCTCTTGCTCGTCAGTGTTTTTCTGATCTTTTTAATTTGTTTTTTATTGGAGGAAAGGTGCTGTAGAATATCGCGCTGTTTTCTGCCGCACAGCAATTCGAATCAGTTGCAACTGTTTTAAGTTTAGCTTGTTGCTTAAAGGTACAGCTTCTGCTTTTGCTTTTTAAAGGTGGATACTTATACTTCAGCTGCTGCTAAGCCGCTTCAGTCGTGCCTGACACTGTGACCCCATGGACTGCAGCCCACCAGGCTCCTCCGTCCATGGGATTCTCCCGGCAAGAGCACTGGAGTGGGTGCTATCGCCTTCTCCGCTATCATGCCTCAGCAGACTATATTCGACTTCCTATTTTTGTGTTTTCTCTATCATGTTTCTATTCCTGTTTCTCGTGGTCTCTTGATACTCCTTTATTCTAGTCTGTTTTTATTCTTTTCCTGTGCCTTGTATGTTTTGTTTGATTTTATTTGTGTTTTATGTGGTGATTTGGAATCTGTTCCTACTGATTCTATTTTGTCAAGCGATTAACAGTAAGATTTCGGAGAAGAAAAAAACAGGCTAACTCTCTGTTTCCTCTAATTTTCAAATCATGGCAACACTATCCCTTTAGAATGTTTAATAGAGTATGAAAAACTTGGGAAAACTTTGTATCATAAAAATTTATTTTTTTCTCTTAAGTTTCCTCTGACAAATTAACCTGAAGCAGCAGCTAGAAATGGGGTGATGATAGGTTCCAAAACATCTGTAATTGTCAACACTTTTTTCAATCATTTAGAATATACGTAAATATTTGTTAATTTGGTTAAGAAGTGAGTGAAAAATTCTGAGAAGTTTTTTCTCCCCAAACTAAAGCTGAGAAAAATAACGGTAATCTGGATACATAACCTCAAATTATGCTGGTAAAATTGGGAAGAGGAGAAGTGAGACATGTGAGGATACAAAGTATTTCAAAATCCCTCAAATAGAATAAAAGAAGCTGAAACACTAGGGAACTCTCTGCATTGGAAGCCAGATAACAAGGTTATCCAGGACTGACCCAGGCCAAGGACTCCTGCCCTATAGCCAACCTTACAAATATAAGTAAAAGCAACAGCCGTCTGCCACTGGTGCAGGGCGGGCATGGAGAGTGACCTTCTTCCGTGCTGCAGGAATATGGGGATCATGAAAGTTGAGGAGGCCCGAATATTAAGACTTAGACACCCCAGAACTTACTCTAAGAAAAAGACGTTGTTAAAGGGCCTGTGGGGCATGGCAGGCAATTGTGGCAAAAGCATTCAAACCAGGTCAACACCCAGTGACACCTTGGCAGGGGGAAAGGTGCGCCCATTCCAGGAGTCAATCCTGTTGCTTCATCCTCTGCTGTCTCCTCATGACATCTGAGTGCTCGCTCACTCGGTCGTGTCCAGTTCTTCACGACCCCATAGACTGTGGCCCCCCAGGCTTCTCTGTCCACGGGATTCTCCAGGCAAGAGTACTGAAGTGGGCTCCCACGCCCTCCTCCAGGGGATCTTTCCAATCCAGGGATCAAACCCGCGTCTCTCCTGTATTGCTGGCAGGTTCTTTACCACTAGCGCCACCTGTGAAAATATGTGACGTCTGGCTTTGAACAAAACCTCACAAGACACACAAAGCAGGAAATGAAAACGATGGTCAACAGACAAGATAAACAGTAGCACCAGATCCTAAGATGACATAGTGTGAAACTATCAGTCAGGGACTTTGAAATAACTATGATTCGTATACTTATGAGTCTAACGGAAAAGGACGGCAGCATGGATGAAAAATAGAGAATTTCATCATAGTAATGGAAAATGTAAAAAAAGCAAAATGAGGATACTTGACAAAATAAAGCCTGGTGTCATAAGTGAAGAATTATTTAGGTGGGCTCATGAGCAGAGAATAGCAAGGAGAGATGAGAGGCTTCTTAAGTAGACGGTGCGAGGAAATAGGAAAAAATAGGATGGGAAGCACTGGGGATCTCTTCAGGGAAATTGGAGGCACTAAGGGAGCATTTCCGGAGAAAGCAACGGCACCCCACTCCAGTGCTCTTTCCTGGAAAATTCCATGGATGGAGGAGCCTGGTGGGCTGCAGTCCACGGGGTTGCTAAGAGTCGGACATGACTGAGCGACTTCACTTTCACATTTCACTTTCTTGCATTGGAGAAGGAAATGGCAACCCACTCCAGTGTTCTTACCTGGAGAATCCCAGGGACGGGGGAGCCTGGTGGGCTGCCATCTATGGGGTCGCACAGGGTCGGACACGACTGAAGTGACTTAGCAGCAGCAAGGGAACATTTCATGCAAAGATGGGCACAATAAAGGACAGAAATGGTATGGACCTAACAGAAGCTGAGGAGATTAAGAAGATCAGGCAAAAATACACAGGAGAACTGTACAGGAAGTCTTAATGCCCTGGGTAAGCCTCGTGCCCACTTTGTGTCTTAACATTTGTGCCCCTTCAACTTTCAGTGATGGTCACTCACCTAGTGCCAGACATCCTGAAGTGTGAAGTCAAGTGGGCCTTAGGAGACATTGCTACAATTCTAGCTCAGCTATTTCAAATCCTAAAAGTTGATGCTGTTAAAGTGCTGCACTCAATATGCCAACAAACTTGGAAAACTCAGCAGTGGCCACAGGCCTGGAAAAGGTCAGTTTTCATTCCAGTCCCAAAGAAAGGCAATGCCAAAGGATGTTCAAATTACCACACAATTGCACTCATTTCACATGCTAGCAAAATTATACTCACAATCCTGCAAGCTAGACTTTAACAGTATGTGAAGCGAGAACTTCCAGATGTTCAAGCTGGATCTGGAAGAGGCAGAGAAACCAGAGATCACATTGCCAACATCCATTGGATCATAGAAAAAGCAAGGGAATTTCAGGAAAAAATATCTACTTCTGCTTCATTGACTATGCTATAGCCTTTGACTGTATGGATCACAGGAAACAATGGAAAATTCCTAAAGAGATGGGAATACCAGACTACATTACCTGTCTGCTGAGAAACCTGTATGCAGGTCAAGAAGCAACAGTCGGAACTGGACATGGAACAATGGACTAGTTCAAAATTGGGAAAGGAGTACGTCAAGGTTGCAAACTGTCACCCTGCTTATTTAACTTAAATGCAGAGTACATCATGCGAAATGTCGAGCTGGACTGGATGAAGCACAAGCTGGAATCAAGATTACTGGGAGAAATAGCAACACCCTCAGATATGCAGATGACACCACCCTTATGGCAGAAAGCAGAGAGGAACTAAAGAGACTCTTGATGAAGGTGAAAGAAGAGAGTGAAAACGTTGGCTTAAAACTCAACATTCGAAAAACTAAGATCATGGTGTCTGGTCCCACCACTTCATGGAAAATACAGGGGGAAAGCGTGGAACCAGTGACAGATCATTTTCTTGGGTTCCAAAATCACTGAAGAGGGTGACTGCAGCCACAATATTAAAGGACACTTGCTCCTTGGAAGAAAAGCTAAGACAAGCCTAGACAGCACATTAAAAAGCAGAGGCATTACTTTGCCAACAGAGGTCCATCTGGTCAAAGCTATGGTTTCTCCAGTGGTCACGTAGGGACGTGAGAGCTGGACCGTAAAGAAGGGTGAGTGCCGAGAAATTGATGTTTTTGAAGTGTGGTGCTGGAGAAGACTCTTGAGAGTCTCTTTGACAACAAGGAGATCAAACCAGTCAATCCTAAAAGAAATCAGTCCTGAATATTCATTGGAAGGACAGATGCTGAAATTGAAATTCCAATACTTTGGCCACCTGATGCGAAGAACTGACTCATTGGAAAAGACCCTGATGCTGGGAAAGATTGAAGGCAAGAGGAGAAGGGGGCAACAGAGGGAGAGATGGTTGGATGGCATCACCGACTCAGTGGGCATGAATGTGAGGAAACTGCAGGAAATGGTGAAGGATAGGGAAGCCTGGCATGATGCAGTTCATGGGTTTGCAGATATTCGGGCATGACTTAGGGCTGGACAACTGCAAAATTCCAGGACTTGGTTTCACAAGTGAATTCTACCAGACATTCAGAGAAGGGTTAACACCTGTCTTTCTGAAACTATCCCAAAAATCTGCACAGGAAGGAACATTTGAAACTCATTCTATGGGGCCATTATTACCCTGACACTGAGCCAAACAAAGGTATCACACACACACACACACACACACACAGATTACAGGCCAGCATCACTGATGAACATAGATGTAAAAATCCTCAGCAAAATACTAGCAAACCAACTCCAAGATATCACACACACACACACAGATTACAGGCCAGCATCACTGATGAACATAGCTGTAAAGATCCTCAACAAAATACTAGCAAACCAACTCCAGCGATACCTTAGAAGGATCATACACCACGATCTATTTGTTGGAAGGACTGATGCTGGAGGTGAAGCTCCAGTCCTTTGGCCACCTGATGTGAAGAGCTGACTCACTGGAAACGACCCTGATGCTGGGAAAGATTGAAGGCAGAAGGGGACAACAGAGAATGAGACGGCTGGATGGCATCACCGACTTGATGGACATGAGTTTGAGCAAGCTCCAGGAGTTGGTGATACGGGGGGCCTGGTGTGCTGCAGTCCATGGGGTCACAGAGAGTCGGACACGACTGAGCGACTGAGTTAAGAAGAGGAGAAGACTGCACTCCAAAAGCTGTGAGATGCTGATGAAAGAGGCTGAAGATGCCACAGGCAGGTGGAGCGGTGTGTCGTGCTCTTGGTTGGGAGAACCAGTATTGTTCACGTGACCATCCCACCCATGGGAACCTACAGGCTCAGTGCCGTCTCTGTCAAATCACCAGTGGCATTTTTCACAGAACTAAAACAAGAAATTTTAAAATTTGTACAGAAATGCAAAAGACTCCACAGAGCCAAAACAATCTTGAGAAAGAAGAGCAGAGCCTCCTCAGGCAGGTTTATTCTGAGACATTTTATTCTTTTTGTTGCGATGGTTAAGCGGGATTGTTTCCTTGATTTCTCTTTCTGATTAAATATTTAAATGTAAGTTTGGACACTCTAAAATCCTTAGTTTAAAATATAGGCAGAACACTCTTGGACACAAATCACAGCAACATCTTTTCTGATACACTTCCTAGAGTAATGAAAATAAAAACGAATCTAAATAAATGGAATCTAATTAAACTTAAGAACTTTCACACAGCAAAGGGAACCATAAACCAAGCAAAAAGACAGCCCTCAGAATGGGAGTAAATATTTGCAAACAAAACAACCGACATGGGATTAGTCTCTAAAATATACAAATAGGTCATGCACTTCAAAATAAAAAATAACCGAATCAAAACTCGGCAGAAGATGTAAATAAACATTTTTCTAAAGGAGACCTACAGATTGCCAAAAAGCACATGAAAAGATGCTCGACATCACTAATTATTAGGGAAATGCAAATCAGAGTGACGGTTACCAGGGGATAAGGGGGAGAGAGATAAGTCTGGAGATTGGGGTTGACATACACACACTACTGTATGTAAAATAAGTAATTAGTGAGGACCTATTGCATAGTATAGCGGGCTTCCCAGGTGGCGGTAGTGATAAAGAACCCACTTGCCTGTGTAGGAGACATGAGACAGGGGTTCGATCCCTGGGTCGGAAGATCCCCTAGAGGAGGGCATGGCGACCCACTCTAGTATTCTTGCCTGGACAGTCCCATGGACAGAGGAGCCTGGTAGGCTATAATCCACAGGGTCACAAAGAGTCAGACACGACTGAAGCGACTTAACACACCGGCATGCATGTGCGCATAGAACAGGGAGCTCTACTCAGCACTTTATAACCACCTACTGGGGAAAGAATCTGAAAGATAGAGTGGATATTGTTGCTGTTTAGTCGCTAAATAGTGTCCGACTCTTTTGTGACCCCAAGGACTGGATTCCTCCAGGCTCCTCTGTCAGTGGGATTTCCCAGGCAAGAATTCTGGATGTGAAACTCAATCACGTCCAACTCTTTGTGAGCCCGTGGACTATACAGACCATAGAATTCTCCAGGCCAGAATTCTGGAATGAGTTGTATTCCTTCTCCATAGGATCTTCCCAGCCCAGAGACTGAGCCCATGTCTCCCGCTTAGCAGGCAGATTCTCTACCACTGAGCAACCTGGGAAGCCCAGAATAGATCCACGTACATCTATAACTGACGCCCTTTACTGTAGGTGCATGCCGAGTCACTTCAGTCGTGTCCGACTCTCTGTGACCCTGTGGAGTGCAGCCCGCCAGGCTCCTCTATTCATGGGATTCTCCAGGCAAGATTACTGGAGTGAGTTGCCATGCCCTCCTCCAGGGAATCTTCCCGACTGCACCAGAAACCCAACATTGTAAATCAGCTGTACTCCAAGAAAGTTTTTTTTTTTTTAATTAATATAATTTCACTCAGTGATTCTCCTATGGCAAGTTAAATAAAGAACAAATATATAGTCAATTTATAACAACAAAAGGAAAAAATAACCCACAACTGCCCATGACTAAATAACTGGTTAAGTCAGTTACCACGTAGCAATAAAAGTGGGCGCTCTTCAACCATTAGTGGAAGTGATTTGGAAGATTAATCAGACAAAAGAAAAAGTTTTTGTTTTGCTTTAATTTTCAGAAGCAGATTGCAACCCCTATGAGCCAGATGACGCCAGTTTGGAGAGCAGTGCACACACGTACTGATTCATACACATACATGAAACACGTCATTTACACATGATACGTGATGAAAGATGGAAGGAAACATCAGAAAATGTAATGGTTATTTCTGGATATTGGGATGAGGGGCCACTTTTATTTCCAGCGATGCAGTGTCTCTCATTTCCCATTTGCAACGAGCATGTATTACTTATGTAATATGGAATGCCATAAAATGCATGAAAATGCTCCTTTCTTCTTTGTGCTGTTGAGAACGAGAAGATTACATGCTGCTTGAGCCTCCCATTGGCTGCATCGCTCTGACGGAATCATAACGGAGTCACATCCATCTGTTCCACAAAGAAATAGCCCGATACCAACGCAAAGCTTGATTGGTTTTTAAGCGCTCATTATATCTGGGGATTCTGATGCCGGGAAAGCATGAAAGCAAAAGGAGAAGGGGGCGACAGAGGATGAGATGGTCGGATGGTGTCACCGACCCAATTGACATGAGTGCAAGCAAACTCCGGGAGATGGTGGAGGACAGGGAAGCCGGGTGGGCTGCAGTCCATGGGGTCACAAAGAGTTGGACATGCCTGAGAGACGAACAGCAACAACAGCGTGTCTGGGGAAGGAGGGGTTCTCCGTCTTGAGCCACAGGGTCAGACGTCTGGAAGAACCTCAGGAAGAGCTCTTTTGTTTCCTCCTTGGAGCTGCCCCAGGGAGCCTCAGGGTCCAGCGCAGGCAAGCGCTGACTTTCCCTGGCCACTGTGTCCACGCAGAGCAGCTGTCCTGGACCGCCTGCTCTGCCTGCACCTAAGACTGTGCGTCCGGATGCCGGTGATGGGCGGACGTGGAGGAGTAAACGGAAATGGGCTGGCCGGGCCTCCTCAAGAATCAGCTCGACTCACTAGGAAGTCAAACTATGATGTCGCTGCTGTCCCTCTGCCTCGGCACTCAGCACCCCGAGCCCAGCGATTTCTGGAGGAAAAGAGATAAACAGATCATCTTTCAGGTTCCCAATTTTACTTAGAAAGTTGGGGGAGACACACTGCTTTCCTATCACGGAAATCAGATACTTCAGTAGAAGATGAGCAGGCATTTGACTCTTAGAGGTAACAGGAAGCCCTCACGGACACCTCAGGCCTGCTCCTCCCAGTGTGGGATCTGTCCTCCAGCCAGCCAATGTATTCACACCTTCCTCCGGCTGCTGAGAAATCGATAGGAGAGAATGCAAGAAATACTGTAGGTGATGCCGTCTGGGAGAAATCAGAATGCTTGCACGTGAGAAACATCAATCCAAAGCCATCTTCTAATAGGTCCTTTTGCTGTTTTTGTTTAGTCACTCGGTCGCGTCTGACTCTTTGCAACCCCCTGGATTGCAGCCCGCCAGGCTCCTCTGTCCGTGGGATTCTCCAGGCAAGAGTGCTGGAGTAGGTTGCCATGGCCTTCTCCACTCTTCTTGCTGGAAGCACTCCGCAGCTGTGCGACCTCGGGAGGGTTGTCTAACCTCTCTGTGCCTCAGCTTTCTCACCTGTAAAGTGCGGTTATTTCAGGAGCCCGCTGCATTATGGTTGCAATGTTAGTGATCTACACAAGTGGCTGACGTCCTCAGCGCATCTCTGATGCCAGCTCCACCCCCACTGCTCTGCAGAGATGTTCCCGACGTGATGCACCTACAGGTGCCTTCTTGGCAGTAATCAAGCGTGGTCACTTTATCTTTACTACACTGCACTTCAAGGCCCCATCGCTATGAAAATTGGCTGTGCCCCCAGATCAAGTGGTAAATTATTCAGACATCAACTAAAATTGAGAGATGGCCAAGATAATGAAAAAACTAAATGAGATTTGTGCTCATCAACGTGACTCATATCATTTTAAAGAACTAGGAGTTTATGTCCTGGTGATTATTTTTTCCCTTGAATCTAAGGGTGACATTTCACACAGTAATGAGTCAGTTTGTCGAGGCATGAGCGTGTAAGTAACAGATCTGATACTGAGTCGTGGTATCAGTGCTGAAACGCCACTGACAAATGACGAAGGGGATGCCAGGTTGTATGTTGACTGTGTGTTTCTAAATGAAGCTTGATGATTACCTTACCTTCCTGTCCCTGGAAGCTTCTAGATGCCAGTACCCATTCTCCACTGGAAATGCAGTGAGAATCACAGATGGAAACTAAAAATTTCTGATACTCATATTTTAAAAAGTGTCAGTTCAGTTCAGTTGCTCAGTCATGTCTGCTGACTCTTTGTGACCCTATGGACTACAGCTCGCCAGGCTTCTCTTTCCATCACCAGCTCCTGGAGCTTACTCAAACTCATGTCCATAGAGTCGGTGGTGCCTTCCAACCACCTCATCCTCTGCTGTCCCCTTCTCTTCCTGCCTTTAATCTTTCCCAGCATCAGGGTCATTTCCAGTGAGTCAGTTCTTTGCATCAGGGGCCAAAGCATTGGCATTTTAGCATCAGTCCTTCCAAAGAATATTCAGGACCGTTTTCCTTTAGGATTGACTGGTTGGATCTCCTTGCCGTCCAAGGGACTCTCGAGTCTTCTCCAACACCCCAGTTCAAAAGCAGCAATTCTTTAGCTCTCATTTTTCTTTAAAAAGTATAACAAGATGTAAAATTCAGTCAGTTCAGTTCGGTTGCTCAGTTGTATCCAACTCTTTGTGACCCAATGGACTGTAGCACGCCAGGCCTCTCTGTCCATCACCAGCTCCCACAGCTTGCTCACACTCATGTCCATAGAGTCAGTGATGCCATCCAACCATCTCATCCTCTGTCGTCCCCTTCTCCTCCTGCCCTCAATCTTTCCCAGCATCAGGGTCTTTTCAAATGAGTCAGCTCTTTGCATCAGGTGGCCAAAGTATTGGAGTTTCAGCTTCAGCATGAGTCCTTCCAATGAATATTCAGGACTGATCTCCTTTAGGGTGGACTGGTTGGATCTCCTTGCAGCCCAAGAGACTCTCAAGAGTCTTCTCTTAAAAAAAAAAATAAATAAATAAAGAGTCTTCTCTAACACCACAGTTCAAAAGCATCAATTCTTCGACATTCAGCTTTCTTAATAGTCCAACTCTCACATCCATACATGACTACTGGAAAACCATAGCTTTGACTAGATGGACCTTTGTTGACAAAGTAATGTCTGCTTTTTAACATGGTATCTAGGTTTGTCTTAGCTTCTCTTCCAGGGAGCAGGCGCCCTTTAGTGTTGTGGCTGCAGTCACCACCCTCAGTTATTTTGGAGCCCAAGAAAATGAAATCTGTTGCTGTTTTCACTTTTCCCCATGTATTTGCCGTGAAGTGGTGGGCCAGATGCTATGACTTTAGTTTTATGAATGTTGAGTTTTAAGCCAACGTTTTCACTCTCTTCTTTCACCTTCATCAAGAGGCTCTTTAGTTCCTCTTTTCTTTCTGCCATAACGGTGGTGTCATCTGCATACCTGAAGTTTTTGATACTTCTCCCAGCAATCTTGATTCCGGCTTGTGAGTCATCAAGCCTGCATCTCACATGATGTACTCTGCATTTAAGTTAAATAACCACAGTGACAATATGCAGCCTTGACCTACCCCTTTCCCAATTTTGAACCAGTCTGTTGTTCCATGTTCAGTTCTAACTCTTGCTTCTTGATCTGCATACAGATTTCTCAAGAGGCAGGTCAGGTGTTCTGGTATTCCCATCTCTTAAGGAATTTTCCACATTTTGTTGTGATCCACACAGTCAAAGGCTTTGGCATAGTCAATAAAGCAGAAGTAAATGTTTTTCTAGAACTGTCTTGCTCTTTTGATGACCCAACAGATGTTGGCAATTTGATCTCTGGTTCCTCTGCCTTTTCTAAATCCAGCGTGACCATCAGGAAGTTCATGGTTCACGTATTGCTAAAGCCTGGCTTGGAGAATTTTGAGCACTACTTTACTAGTGTGTGAGATGAGTGCAATTGTGCGGTAGTTTGAGCATTCTTTGGCTTTTCCCTTCTTTGGGATTGGAGTGAAAACTGACCTTTTCCAGTCCTGTGGCCACTGCTGAGTTTTCCAAATTTGCTGGCATATTGAGTGCAGCATTTTCATAACATCATCTTTTAGGATCTGAAATAGCTCACCTGGAATTCCATCACCTCCACTATCTTTGTTTGTAGTGATGCTTCCTAAGGCCCACTTTACTTCATATTCCAGGATGTCTGGCTCTAGGTGAGTGATCACACCATCATGATTATCTTGGTCATGAAGATCTTTTTTGTATAGTTCTTTTGTGTATTCTTGCCACCTCTTCTTAATATCTTCTGCTTCTGTTAGGTCCATACCATTTCTGTCCTTTATTGAGCCCATCTTTGCAGGAAATGTTCCCTTGGTATCTCTAATTTTCTTGAAGAGATCTCTCATCTTTCCCATCTTATTGTTTTCCTCTATTTATTTGCATTGATCACTGAGGAAGGCTTTCTTATCTCTACTTGCTGTTCTTTGAAACTCTGCATACTGATGGGAATATCTTTCCTTTTCTCCTTTGACATTCACTTCTTTTCTTTTCACAGCTATTTGTAAGCCCTCCTGAAACAACTATTTTGCCTTTTTGCATTTCTTTTTCTTGGGGATGGTCTTGATCCCTCCCTGCTGTACAATGTCACAAACCTCCTTCTATAGTTCATCAGGTACTCTGTCTATTAGATCTAATCCCTTGAATCTACTGGTCACTTCTACTGTATAATCGTAAGGGATTTTATTTAGGTCATACCTGAATGGTCTAGCGGTTTTCCCTACTCTCTTCAATTTAAGTCTGAATTTGGTAATAAGGCGTTCATGATCTGAGCCACAGTCAGCTCCGGGTCTTGTTTTTGTTGACTGTGTAGAGCTTCTCCATCTTTGGCTGCAAAGAATATAATCAATCTGATTTTGATGTTGACCATCTGGTGATGTCCATGCGTAGAGTCTTCTTTTGTGTTGTTAGAAGAGGGTGTTTGCTATGACCAGTGTGTTCTCTTGGCAAAACTCTATTAGCCTTTGCCCTGCTTCATTCTGTACTACAAGGCCAAATTTGCCTGTTACTCCAGGTGTTTCTTGACTTCCTACTTTTACATTCCAGTTCCTTATAAGGAAGAGGACATCTTTTGGGGGGGTTAGTTCTAGAAGGTCTTGTAGGTCTTCATAGAACCGTTCAACTTCAGCTTGTTAAGTATTACTGGTCAGGGCATACAGTTGGATTACTGTGATGCAGAATGGTTTGTTGAAAACGAACAGAGATCATTCTGTCGTTTTTGAGATTGCACCCAAGTACTGCATTTTGGGCTCTTTTGTTGACCATGATGGCTACTCTGTTTCTTCTGAGGGATTCCTGCCCACAGTGGTAGATAGAATGGTCATCTGAGTTAAATTCACCCATTCCAGTCCATTTTAGTTCGCTGAATCCTAGAATGTCGATGTTCACTCTTGCCATCTCCTGTTTGACTACTTCCAATTTGCCTTGATTCATGGACCTGACATTCCAGGTTCCTATGCAATATTGCTCTTTACAGCATCGGACTTTACTCCCATCTCCAGTCACATCCACAGCTGGGTGTTGTTTTTGCTTTGGCTCCGTCCCTTCATTCTTTCTGGAGTTATTTCTCCACTGATCTCCAGTAGCATGTGTAAAATGTTAGATTAATTTTAGTAATTAATGTAAAATTAGTTTTAGTAATATTTTATCTATCCCGGTATATTTATAGCACTGTCATTTCAACATGCAATCGATAATCAATATAAAAGTATTAATGAGATAATCACATTAATTTGTTTCATATTGTCTTTGAAATCCAGTGTGTCTTTTACACTCCGCCCATCTCAAGTGCTCAGTTGCTGTGTAACTGGAATCCCCGAGTGGGACAGGGCGGCATGGGAAGGTTTATTTACTTATTTATTGTTTATTTGTGACAATCTTAAAGATCTCTGTGAGTATATTTTAGCACGACCACTCAATAAGGTGTCAAGGTATTATTTCAAAGAAATTTAATTAATGCTCATGAATCTGTGACCTTATAAAAATAGTTAAAGCATCCATTTTTCCTATAACTAAAATATTTAAAAGGTGTAAACATATGGTGTTTATATGCAAAAGCGGCCTATTTGAATACATTTCATTTTCCCCAGCTTAAGAATACTTCATATTTGTTAGGTGTAGAAAAATTGGAAACTACCAAAATATAGGCGGAAGCAAAAGCCGCCCACAGCTGCAGCGCGTGCATGTTTGCAGACACTGCTCAGGTATCGAAGCTTCGCCATGCTTGACACACGGCTGTAGCCTAGTTCTGTGCTCTCCTGAGACAAGATTTTAATACAGATTTCTTCATCACAGTATAAACTAGCAACTGTCGCCTTTAATGAATTTTTAAAAATCTGACTGATGAGTCAGTTTCAAGTTTTCGCTGTCCATGAATACTCTGTAGGCAACTGAGCATCATTTCTTCGTAATAACTTCTGAGACTTCTTACAGAAATCTTAATCTAAGTCATCGAAGGTTTTCACCTGCTCTAAAGCATGCAGGACTGCCTTGTGGAACTGCAGACGTGTTGATCGGGAAGAGGACCTGCTTCTCCCTTTCCATCCTCGAGCGCGTTGATTTTGCTTTTAAAATTCTGTTCTTGCCGTCGGTGTCTCGAGCTCTCTGTGCAGCTCCTAATGGAGGAGTGGCAGCAGGCGCTCTCGGTTCTCTCTCCCGGCGGATGCTCCTAAATCCTTCCCCTCTAACGTTGGCAGGGATTGTGGATTCTGTTAGCTGTCCATCACAGAGCTTGGAAAAGCGCGTTCCATTCCCGGTTTGCTAATGAGGACGTTTCGTTATCAGAATTTGGAGACTCCTGAGAAGGCTGGTCAGCCCAGTGGCCAGAACTACCTATCTCTTGGGCTGTGGAATAAGAAACGCCCATTAGAATAGCTTTTTCAGATCACATACTCTTGTGGCCTGAAAGCCAACAGAAGAGCTGGACCTGACCTGTCTCCTGAGAAACCTGTATGCAGGTCAGGAAGCAACAGTTGGAATCTGACATGGAATGATGGACTGGTTCAAAATTGGGAAAGGAGTACATCAAGGCTATATATTGTCACCCTGCTTGTTTAACTTATATGCAGAGTACATCATGTGAAATTCTGGGCTGGATGAATCACAAGTTGGATCAAGATTGCCAGGAGAAATATCCACAACCTAATATATACACACAATACCACTCTAATTGCGGAAGCAAAGAGGAACTAAAGAGCCTCTCAGTGAGGGTGAGAGAGGAGAGTGAAAAAGTTGGCTTAAAGCTCAACATTCAAAAACCTAAGGTCATGGCACCTTGTCCCATCACTTCATGTCAAATAGAAGGGGAAAAAGTAGAAACAGTAATTGATTTTATTTTGGAGGGCTCCAAGATCACTGTGGACAGTGACTGCAGCCATGAAATTAAAAGATACTTGCTCCTTGGGAGGAAAGCTATGATAAACAAAGACAGTATATTAAAAAGCAGAGACATCACTTTGCCAACAAAGGCCCTTCTAGTCAAAGCTAAGGTTTTTCCAGTAGTCATGTATGGATGTGAGAGTTGGACCATTAAGAATGCTGAGCATGGAAGAATTGATGCTTTCAAATAGCAGTGCTGGAGAAAACATTTAAGAGTCCCTTGGACAACAAGGAGATCAAACCAGTCAATCCTGAAGGAAATCAACCCTGAATATTCACTGGAAGGACTGATGCTGCAACTGAAGCTCCAGTACTTTGGCCGCCTGAGCAAAGAGCCAACTCCTTGGAAAGGATTCCCTGATGCTGGAAACGATTGAGAGCAGGAGAAGGGGTGACGGAGGCTGAGGTGGTCGGTTGGCATCACCGACTCGATGGACGCGAGTTTGAGCAAAACTCCGAGAGACGGTGAAGGACAGGGAAACTTGGCTTGCCGTCATCCATGGGACGCAAAAGTCGGACACGACTTAGCGACTGAACAACAACAATGTCTTCAAAAACACTGCATCAGGAATCTCAAAATATTATGTGTCTCTAAAACTCCCTGTAGTTCAAGGCCACAGTTTTTACAGTTATATTTGTTGAATGCATGTAAATGTGCTTTCAGTTAGAATTCTGAGAAACTTGAAAGCTTAAGGTCTGAATTTCTCGTTATTAGGTGCAGTTTAGGTGATGTAGATTTGGGTAAAATCTTTGTAAGTGGCTTTGTAAAAGGATGGTTTTTCTTTCTTTTTTGGGGGGGCAACATTTACCTTTTGGTATTGAAGGTGGCAAGGCAATGGCAGCCTACTCTGGTACTCCTGCCTGGAAAATCCTGTGGATGGAGGAGCCTGCTAGGCTGCAGTCCATGGGGTCGCAAAGAGTCAGGCACAAATGAGCGACTTCACTTTCACTTTTCACTTTCATGCATTGGAGAAGGGAATGGCAACCCACTCCAGTGTTCTTGCCTGGAGAATCCCGGGGACGGTGGAGCCTGGTGGGCTGCTATCTCTGGGGTCGCACAGAGTCAGACACGACTGAAGCAACTTAGCAGCAGCAGCAGCAGCAGCAGCAGTGTATGCTTTAAGGAAAAGAATATAAAGTCACCAGTAGGAATTAGGGCTGGAGCCTCGGGAGAGTTTGTTGAGCAAAGGCCCTGGAACTCTAGCCTCTTCAGCCCAGGCAGCCCTGCCCTCGGGAAGAAGAGAAATGTGAGTGCTTCCCTGAGAATCAAGTCTTGAATTTTTCCTTGTGATAATAACCTGCTGGTCTTGAGTTTTCCTTGTAGCTTCCTTGTTCCTCTGGCATCAACAGAAATACCTTTTATAGAAACAACATATTATTCACTCTTTTAAGGAAAATAAGTATTCATTTCAGGCCGCATTATCCTCTGTGGAGGGGATTTTTTTTTTTTTTAATTGGAAATGAACCTTGACTCTCTCCTGATCTAATTGGCCTATTTGCATTCATTCCCCACGATAGACAAACCTGCTCGTAGATTTCCTGTGCCTTTTGGGCAACTTGGGGGAATGCATCAGAGACATTGCTGCAAGACCTCGCCCATGATGGACACTCAGAAAGGTCTCCTGATTCAGGAAAAGGAAGACTGGATGCACCTTGGGAAGCAGAGATGGGGTTCTACCATTTATCACAGAAGGAGGAAGGCAGCTGACTGTGGGCAGAGTGTTGCCCTTGAGATCCTGAGAAAGAGGCACATGGACGTTGATGGATGAGAGAGAAGGCGTCCTCGGAGGACCATGCCACCTTGTAACCGCAGCGTTGTGTTGGACGCCGAAGGTCAGGACATGAATATCGAGACAGGAGGGGAAGGGCAGGGGCCACGGCATCCGTTTGGATTCCGTGGATGACAAACTGTCCCTTTTGGATGGGAGCCCTGACCCCGGTGCCTCTGGCTGCAGAGCCTCCAGTGACAGGTCCCAGCACTGCTGTCCTGGGCTGGCCACAGGTGCCTCTGCAAAAGGCGATGCAGGTGGATGTGTGGCTGTGTCCACACGGAGAGAATGGGTGTGTGTGTGTGTGTGTGTGTGTGTGTGTATGCGTGGGCACCTTCCTGCAGGCATGGTGTCACGTGTAGCTTAGTGTTTAAGGCTGCAAGCTGCCTCTGCTCCGCCCGGGGACCAAGGGAGGCTGTCTCATCCGGGGATTCCCAGTGGAAACTCCGGATGGAAGGAGGAGCTGTCCCCTAAGCGAGTGGCTTCCCCAGGCGATGAGCAGCAGAGGAGTGATCGGAAGTGGGTTTGGCTGCGTTTGCTTTGAGGGTCATGGCTGCCTGAGACCCACAGCCCTGAACGCATCCGTGTTTGATGCCTTTGGACCATGTAAGGCCAGCTTCCCTCATGCAGTCGGGCGGGTCTGTTGAAGCCTGATCGTCCTCGGGGACACAGGATGACCCGCCTTCCTCTTGGGTTCATCTTGACTTTCCATATGTTTTGTTTGGGGTTTTCATGGATTCCAGGCTCACGCGGCCGTGGTCTTCTCTTTGCGTCGGGCACAGTAAACGTGCAGCTGTCTCACCAGTGTCCCTTCTCCCAGGAGCCCTCCGCCTTGCTGTGGCCCTGACGCTACGGGCCTTCTCTGCCTTTCCTGGGGCTGCTGCAGGCCGCGAGCAGTCTGGGCGAGGCGACCGGCTCCCGGGAGCTCCCTGGCAGGAATGACGGTTACGGGTGAATGCCCTGCACCGAGCATCCTGTGCTCCTGCCCCCTGCCTCCTTCCTTCCCTGCCCCGCCCCCCGGCTCTTTCTGCCCCGTCACAGGGCTGGTCGGAGGGTCTCATGGACCCTCGCTGGATGGGGCTTTCATAGGTCACATCCACACTGATCGCGCCACTGCTCAGAATCCCAGCACTCCCAGGAGACAGCCCCTGGACCAGGGCTCCATCCATACCCCCAGTGGAGACGCACGGTGTTTGAGGACAGGAGCCTCCGAGACAGAAACTGTCATAGACATGTCCTCGCCATCTGTAGCTGCTGCTGAAATGTGCTGCGCGGAACCACGGTTCAGCAAATGGGGGCCAGCACCTCTGCAGATGCCTTAAAATTGTAAGGAAGCTGACAGGCTTTTATTTGAGCAGGGACTATGTACAGACACCTTATAAGGCCCTTGCCGTGGACGGGCCTGAGCTCCCAGAACCCTCACGGCCTCTGTGACTCAGGAACAGCATCTTCACCGCCCTGGGGGACCCTTGTTTCCCGGGGAGGCTGGGCTGGTTTCCAGGGAGGCAGTGTTGAACCAGACCACGTGGGCTGCCGGACTCCCTGGACCGGTCTGCGTGTGAGAGAAGAACTGCTCCCTGCTGTTCGTGCATCAGCAAGGATATCAGCCCCCCAACCCTGACGGACACTTTGATTCTGCAAACTCACGTTTTCATCTCACCAGGGTATCAGTTCTATAAGGACCCCTATTTGCTGAACCGTGGTTCCGGGCAGCACATTTCAGCAATAGCTACAGATGGCGAGGACATGTCTATGACAGTTCCTGTCTCAGAGGCTCCTGTCCTCAAACACCGTACGTCTTTACTGGAGGTATGGATGGAGCCCTGGCCCAGAGGCTGTCTCCTGGGAGTGCTGGGATTCTGAGCAGTGGCGTGATCAGTGTGGACATGACCTATGAAAGCTCTGTCCAGCGAGGGTCCATGAGACCCTCCGACCAGCCCTGTGACGGCCTCACACCATCCCCTGGGGACTCAGGACAGCACCCACTGCTGGCCGGGGCTGAAGGGAAAGGTGGGTTGGTGTCTCCATTACGAGGCAGTCAGTCATCTTAATTTCATAACGAAGAGACACACGAGCAAACAGGAAAATCCCTGAAAACCGTCAGCTCGTCGATGGCGTCACTGTCTAAATGCATCTCTGGAGAGAGAGACGGGGCTGGGCATCATACCTGGGCTTCACAGCTGCCATGGGAGGTGACGAGACCCGTGAGGGGAGCCTGTAGGTCCTGTGCACTGAACATAATGAAGCAGCTGGACAGCTGCTGCTGGGTGGTGGGCAGGTCGTGTCGGTAAATGTCTCAGCGAAGCCCTCCCCACGCCTTTCGTTGCTGTGCAGACACGCAGGCCGTGTCCTTTCCAAGGTCACCGAAACCTCGGGCTGCCTGGGAGGAACGGAATCCGCACGCTGTGACTTTCACAGGGAAATGCCTTTGTTTCCAGGCAAAAAGTTGTGTTTTTGCCACGGCCACTGCATTCCTTAGAAAAAAACAGTCTTTTCAGGGACAGCTGCGTGCACCCTGGATGCTGCACGGGGCAGGCGTGGCCCGCTGCCCCTCAGATGGCCCCTCTAGGAGTAAACCCCGAGGCTGGAGAATTTGCTTGGACCCACTGAGATCGCTCAGCTGCTTCTGGAATGAATCCGTCTGGAGACGAATGTTGCCTGGGAGCCACAGGGTTGACGTGCATTTGTTCTGCGCCTGGTGTACCCACCAGACCTGGACATGTCCTGAGAACACCGTCTCACCCTCAAGGAGGTTGTTAATGTGCGAGGTCTCGAGTGTTTCCATGGAAAGTGAGGCTGGTGGGGGTCGTTGCTCTGCTGAGCCTGCCCTGGGGTCCAGCTCAGCTGGGGGTCGGGGTGGGGGTGGGCATGGACTCGTCACAGTCCCTCCCCACGCCGCCCCCCTACCCCCTGCAGTCGCCCACCCCACGCCTTCCCGCCCGAGGGCCTGGGAGTCGGAGGGGGAGGCTGGGCTGCCGGCCCCTTAGGTGTTGCTGCCCCCTCGGCCCATCGTTTGCTAGTGGAGACGGTTGTTGCCTTTCTCCCCTTTTCGTCACTGGCTGTTCTTTCCCTCAGGATGTTTAGATCACCCAGTATTAGCAGCTATTTGCTCTTCGGGGCCGTGTGATTAATCTCTGACTTTAAAAGTGAGATTCAAACTTGCACACCAAGTCTCATGAAATCACAGGAAGAGCAGTAAAGTAGGGTGTCCACCCGGAGCACAAAGGCAGTGAGCCTGCCCCCTCTTCAGTTCAGTCCAGTCCAGTCGCTCAGTCGTGTCCGACTCTTTGCGGCCCCTTTCAGCGCGAGCTAACTCATACGTGCTCGCCTGTGCCGTCTGTGGCGGGGGCGGGGGCTGGTCACCCTCGCCCCCATCCCGGGCTGCGATGTGGCTCCAAGGGTGTCTCAGGTGTGTGGGCCTGGGCCTGGGGCGGGCAGGTCCTGGGTCACCAACCAGCTGGGCCCAGGGCACCGTGGGAGCCTGTGTCTGCAGTGTCCCGGACAGAGACACGTGTCAAAGCCACACCTGCTCCTCTCCGTGTGGGAGGGGAAGGGGCCGGACTACTCCTGCCTGGGGCTCAGCACCAGCGTCAGCACGGGGAGTGCCTTTCATCCCCCGGTCAGGGGTGAGGAGCTGGAGGGGTCCTCAGTCACCCTGGGGCGGGGGGTCTCTGATACCGCTGCGGCATCTTCAGGGTCTGTGCCCACAGCCTGCGTGTATCAGGGGCCAACAGGGCATCCCAGCGCTGCGATGCAAGTGGAAACGTGCACAGATGTGTAGACGAAGGTGGAATAAGACGAGTCAGAAGGCAGAGCCTCCTTGGGAAGGGCTGGCTCCTAAAGTTTTAAGTGAGACAAGTGGGCGGCAATCCTCCCTTTGCAGAGCAGGTCTGCACCAGACATGCCAGCCAAGACTGGGTTCTGTGGTAGACGGAGGGGACTTGATGGGAAAGCCATCTTCCGAGTGTCTGAAATGAGGGGAGGCAGAGACGCGGACAGCTGAGATGGGCTTAGCAGAAGTGAACACTTTGGAGCCAGGCTTGTGTTACTAGAATTAAGTCGGATGGACCCCTAACCCAGCCGAGACCCTCTGCCCCGGGGAAAAATGTTCTTGTACACTTTGAGTTCGTGTAGCCAAATAACAAAGCTGAAGTTGGAATCTGTGCAGCGCCAGGCTTCCCAGGCGGTGTTAGTGGTACAGAACCTACCTGCCGATACAGAAAACATGGAGACGTGGGTTCAGTCCCAGGGCTGGGAAGGTCCCCGGAGAAGGAACAGCAGTCCGCTCCCGTATTCTTGCCTGAGAAATCCCACGGTCAGAGGAGCCTGGCGGGCTACAGGAAACGGGGCTGCAAAGCGTCGGGCACGACTGGAGCGTCTTAGCACATGCATGCGCGTAGCATTAGCTTTATTCGGCGGCCACAGAATGGAGAAGCAGGACTTGGTTCATAGGCGGACTTCTCGTCCACATGGTGAGGGGTTTGACTTTAAGAGTAAAGATGGGGGGAGCGTGAGGCTCACGGGGCCCCCTGGGAAAGGCGGGGGCTCCAAGGGAGGGGGGGGCCTTCCCTGCCCATCTGGTTTTGCTTCTGTGATTTCTGGTCCAGGCCACTGGCGCCTGACCTTGATCTGTTAATGTGGTAACATCTGCAGAGAATGAGCTCAGGTTCATTCCCATCTGGGTTCTGTCTTGTATTTGCTTTTCTCTCTGAAAGAGAAACTTCCTCTCTTGGTCTCCAGACCTGGACTTAGAGGTTCACCGTAGTTGCCATTGACTTCCCTGGTGGCTCAGACGGTAAAGCGTCTTGCTTACAGTGCGGGAGACCTGGGTTCCATTCCTGGGTCGGGAAGATACTCTGGAGAAGGGAATGGCAACCCACTCCAGTATTCTTGCCCGGAAAATCCCTTGGACAGAGGAGCCTGGTAGGCTACAGTTCTTGGGGTCGCAGAATCAGATACGACTGAGCGACTTCACTCCCGCTCTCTTTAGTTCCTACTGGGGGGCAGGGGCAAGGTTCTGATGGAGGATCCAGAACACTGGTGCGCCCCCACGAGCAGACGTCGCCCTGCTCCCTGGGCCCAGAGGCTGGACTCTGCACTGAGAGTCCTTTTAGGAAGGGAGTTACCCTTTAGAATACGGAGACGGACGTGCTTCCAGACGTGCTGGTTCCCAGCCCTACCTCTCCGGGGCCTCCGGGCCTCGGACCTCGGGGCTGGTGCCCTGGCAGCCTGCCAGGGCAGTGAGGGGACGAGACTCTGAGGACGGTCACTCCTGCACGACACGCCAGGCAGCATGCTGTTGCTCTTGACACCAGAAGGTAGGAAATGAGACCTTTGAACGGAGAGTGTTCCTTCTCCTGGGGCGTTCCTCACAGCAGACTGTCATCTGGGTTCTGGGAGCCCTCTGACCGCTGAC